>NC_059104.1:95004890-95338640 GCF_020740685.1 Jaculus jaculus | reverse complement strand
GTTACATGTGTATCACCATACCCAGCTTGAACTTGCAGTTTCTTGGAAAACTTTTTTTTGTTATTTGAGACAGGATCTTACGTGGCCTAGGCTGGCCTCAAATTCATGACTCTTCTGATTAAGCTTCTTGAGAGCTGAGATCACAAGTGTGCACTACAAAATGTGGGAAATGTTTGCTGATGGAGAGCACATCTTTAGATTTCCACTGGACCTGGGAACTGAAACTGTAATCACGCTTCTAGTACTGAGCTGCCCAGGAATCAATGCAATCACACATGGTTATGGTGAAGATGAAAGATGAGGCTGATCACATCGGACATAAGGTTTGGTTTTTTTTGTTGTTTGTTTTGTTTTTCAAGGTAGGCTTTCACTCTAGCCCAGGGTTTCTTTTTTATTTTTATTTTTATTTATTTATTTATTTTTGTTTTTCAAGGTAGGGTCTTACTCTGGCTCAGGCTGGCCTGGAATTAAATATGTAGTCCCAGGGTGGCTTCGAACTCACGGTGATTCTCCTACCTCTGCCTCCCGAGTGCTGGGATTAAAGGCGTGCACCACCACGCCCGGCCTAGGGTTTCTTTTTTAAAGCCTTGGCATGGTAGCTCACACCTTTAATTCTAGCACACAGGAGGCTGAGGTAGAAGGGTCATCATGAATCCAAGGTCAGCCTGGGTTAAATAAGACTTTGCCTTAAAACAAAATTAAACATAACAAAAAAAAATGGATTTTTAAAATTAATGCAGAGGCTAGAGAGATGGCTCAGCAGTTAAGGCACTTTCTGGGAAAGCCTAATAACCCGAGTTCAATTCTCCAGTATCCTTGTAAAGCCAGATGCACAAAGTGGCACATGCATCTGAAGTTCATTTGTTACTGTTAGAGGACCTGGTGATACACACCTTTAATCCCAGCACTCAGGACACAGAGGTAGGAGGAACACTGAGTTCCAGGTCAGCTTGAGACTACATAGTGAATTCCACATCAGAATGGTCTAGACCAAGACCCTACTTCGAAAAACCAAATAAAATAAAATGAATGCAGGAGAGCCAGGTGTGGTAGCACACACCCTTAATCCAAGCACTCACTTGGGAGGAGGCAGAGGTAGGATTGCTATGTTTGAGGCTAGTCTGGGACTACAAAGTGAGTTCCAGGTCAACCTGGGCTAGAGTGAGACCCTGCCTTGGGGGGGGAAAAAAATTACAGGATTGGGAATATAGCTTAGTGGTAGAGTGGTTACCTAGCATTCAAGAAGTCCTGGATTGAAAAAAAAAAAAAGAAAAGAGAGTGTAAAAGGAAAACAAAACATGATCTCATCAACTTTATGGCTTTCATACGTTTAGAAGAGATTCCTAGCTTTTTTTAAAAAATGTATTTGTTAGCCAGGTGTGGTGGCACATGCCTTTAATCCTAGCACTTGGAAGGCAGAGGTAGGATTGCTGTGAGTTTGAGGCTACCCTGAGACTACATAGTGAATTCCAGGTCAGACTGGGCTAGAGGGAGATCCTACCTCAAAAAACCAAAAACCAAAAAAAGCACCCATATTTATTGATTTATTTGTAGACAGAGAGAATGGGTACGCTAGGGCTTCTAGCCACTGCAAATGAACTCCAGATGTATGTGCCACTTTGTGCATCTGGCTTTATGAGGGTACTGGGGAATCAAGTTCAGGTTGTAAGATTTTATGTTCAAGCAACTTAACCGCTGAGCCATCTCTTCAGTACAAGATTCCTAGCTTTTTAATTTCATTCCTTCCTTCCTTTCTTCCTCTTCTTTGTTCTCCCTCCCTCTCTCTCTCTCTGTGTGTGTTTTTCCCCAGGTAGGGTTTCACTCTAACCCAGGATGAGCTGGAATTAACTCTGTAGTCTCAGGGTAGCCTCGAATTTACAGCCATCCGCCTATCTCTGCCTCCCAAATGCTGGGATTAAAGGTGTGCACCACCATGCCCAGCTCTGGCTTTTTTTGTTGTTGTTGTTTGTTTTTGTTTTTTCTAGGTACGGTCTCGAGCTCAGGCTGACCTGGAATTCACAATGTAGTCTCAGGGTGGCCTCGAACTCACAGTTATCCTCCTAACTCCGCTTCCCGAGTGCTGGGATTAAAGGCGTGCGCCACCATGCCTGGCCGGCTTTTTATTTTTTTATATTTTATTTATTTATTTGGAGAGAGAGAGAGAATGGGTGTGCCAGGGCCTCCAGCCACTGCAAACAAACTGCAGACGCATGCACCACCTTGTGCATCTGGCCTACGTGGGACATGGGTACTGGGAAACCAAACCTGTGTCCTTAAGTCTTCATAGGCAAGCACCTTAGCTGCTACGTCATTTCTCCAGCACCTTTTTCTCTTTTGATATACCCCGCTTTAATGAACGTGAATTATGCTCTGTGTATGTGGCAGCTTCAGTAGCAGACTGATATGGAAGTAAATTATGCTAGACAAGAGACTGCCTTACATTTTGGAAAAAGACTGATCCCATAATAATACTGATATTTCTGCTGCTCTGAAGTCAGTGTTGGAGTTTACACAGTCTGTGACTGATCTATTTCTACATGAAGTTGATAAAAGGAAGCAAAGCCATTTTCAGTGATATATGTCAAACCTGTGGCTAGCACTTCATGAAGTACTGCTATAACTAGGAACTGAATGAATAAAGTTGCTAAAATATATTTTGTTATGCATATATGTATAAAAAGTATATATAATTTCCTTTGGTTTTTCAAGTTAGGGTCTTGCTCTAGCCCAGCATGACCTGGCATTCGCTATGTAGTCTTAGAGTGGCCTCAAACTCACAGTGATCCTACCTCTGTCTCCCAAGTGCTGGGATTAAAGGCATATGCCACCATGCCAAGCTATATTTTAATTTAGTTTTTCTTTTTGTTTTCTTTTATTTTCCAAACTTTTAACAACTTCCATGATTATAAAAAATACCCCATGGTAATATCCTCCTTCCCCCCACTTTCCCCTTTGAAACTCCATTCTTCACCATATCCCCTCCCCATCTCAATCAGGCTCTCTTTTAATTTTTTTTTTAATATGCAAGTATCTGTGATTATGTCACATTGCTGAGCCTGGTTTTTTTTTTTTTTTTTTTTTTTTTTTTACTGGTAAAGTACTTTATTCTTCTTTGTGTTTTGCAAATTATAGAACTAATTATAATTTGTCCAGGTTACAGTGGTAGAATTGAAGTCAATGACATTTCACAGATAATCTAAACTACAATCTGCATTTGGAGGGTTTGGAATTATTTTTCTTTATATTTATTTATTTATTTTTCTCAACTTTTATTAACATTTTCCATGATTATAAAAAATATCCCATGGTAATACCCTCCCTCCCCCCACTTTCCCCTTTGAAACTCCATTCTCCATTATATCTCTTCCCCATCTCAATTAGTCTCTCTTTTAATTTGGATGTCATGAACTTTTCCTCCTCTTGTGATGGTCTTGTGCAGGTAGTGTCAGGCCATTTTGTGTCTGGAGGGAGCATGTTGTATGGAGTCCTGCCCTTCCTTTGGCTCTTACATTCTTTCTGCCACCTCTTCTGCCTTAGACCCTGAGCCTTGGAAGGTGTGATAGAGATATTGCAGTACTGAGCACTGCGGTCATTTCTTTCCATCACCATGATACCTTCTGAGTTGTCCCAAGGTCACTGCCATCTGAAAAGAGAAGATTCTCTACCAAAAGTGAGAGTAGTATAAATATAAAGCTATGAACATTAAGAGAAGTGCTTACTGGGGAGTTTGATAAGCATAGTATATACATTTAGCCAGACAGCAGCAGACATTACACCCCTAGGGCTCATGACTACCCCTGTTTTAAGTTTTCAGTATCAGGGATGTAGTACCTCCCATGGAGCAGGCCTCCAGTCCAATTAGAGGGCAGTTTGTTTCCCCCATAACAGATGTGCCACTATTGCACCCGTTGGCTCATTTAGCCTGGCTGGCCAAATATAAGGCTTGCAATGTCCACTGTTGAGTTATCTTCACTGGTGATTTCTCTTTCTCCCATTGAACTGCATGCAGAATGGCTTCTTCCAGTTTTCTGTCAGCTAGTTTTTGTTTTTCAAGGTAGGGTCTTTGGTAGTTTGAATGTATGTCCTCCATAGACTCAGGTGTTTTATTAAAGTTTGTAACTTGGGTTTCCAGCTGCCTGGCTGGAAGGTGTCATTGGAAGCAGATTGGCTCCTAGAGGCCAACCCTAAGGTATGTTTGGGGGTGTTTCTGATTTCCAGACAAAGGTATATAGAGACATCTGAGCTCTGGGATGTGTGTTTGTGTGTTGGTGCTGTGTTTTGCTTGTTGCCGGGTTTTGTTTGCTGGCTGGCTGGTTGTTTCTCTCTGCTTGCATCTTCCACCAAAGATGGAACTTTCCCCTGGATCTATAAGCTTGAAATAAAACCCTTCCTCCCATAAACTGTGCCTGGTTTTGGATGTTCATCTCAAGAACATGGACCTGTTCATGACTACAACAGGGTCTCACTCTAGCCCAGGCTGACCTGCAATTCACTCTGTAGTCTCAGACTGGCCTGGAACTCACAGTGATACTCCTACTTCAGCCTCCCCAGTGCTGGAATTATAGGCTTGTGCCACTAGTTCCCAGTCTCCTTTTTTTTTCTTTTTTTTCTTTTTTTGAGGTAGGGTATCATTCTAGCCAATGCTGGCCTAGAATTCAGTATCTAGTCTCAGACTAGTCTTGAACTCACAGTGATCCTCCTTGTGAGATCCTCAATGAGATTCACATTGCTGTCAGAAAACACTAAGAGCAGCTTGTGGGAAAAAGGGTTTATTTTGGCTTACAGACTTTAGGGGAAGCTCCATGATGGCAGGAGGAGACAATGGCATGAGCAGAAGGTGGACATTACTTCCTCACCATCATCAGGTGGAGAACAGCAACCGGAGACTGAGCCAAACACTGGCAAGGGGAAACTGGCTATAATACCCATAAGCCCGCCCCCAACAATACACTGCCTTCAAGAGTCATTAATTCCCAAATTTCCATCAGCTGGGAACCTAGCATTCAGAATTCCTAAGTTTATGGGGGACACCTGAATCAAACCACCACATTATGCCCCCGACTCCCATAAACTGACAACCATACATGATGTAAAATGCAATGCATTCAGTCCAACTTTAAAAGTCCCTATAGTTTTTTGTTTTGTTTTTTGATTTTTGGAAAGGGTCTCACTCTGGCCCAGGCTGACCTGGAATTAACTATGTAATCTCAGGATGGCCTCGAACCCATGGGGATCCTCCTATGTCTGCCTCCCAAGTGCTGGGATTAAAGGCATGCACCACCACGCCTGGCAAAGTCCCTATAGTTTTTATCAATCCTAATGATGTTCAAATATTCCCATAGTCTGAGATGTTTTAAGTGAGCCATAATACCAAAAAAAAGTGTGTGTGTGGGGGGGAGCTGGAGGGATGGCTTAGTGGTTAAGGCATTTGCCTGCAAAGCCAAAGGACCCAGGTTCGATTCCCCAAAACCCATGTTAGCCAGATGCACAAGGGGGCACATACATCTGGAGTTCATTTGCAGTGGCTGGAGGCCCTGGTGTGCCCATTATCTCACTCTCTCTCCCACTTTCTCTGTCAAATAAATAAATAAAAATAAAATATTAAAAAAACACAACTAAACCAAAAAAACCCATAATGGCACAGAATAAACATTCACACTGCAAAAGATGGCATTGGGCATAGCAAAGAAATATTCTAACAATACAACATTGAAATAGGGCAAATATCAAATTCTGTAGCTCAAAGTCCAACAACTCAAGCCAATGACAAATCTCCAAGTCCGATAATTCTAACCAGTAGCAACTCTCTGGAGTTCCAATTCTGCCCCTCCAGCTAGGCTACTCACAGTCCTGGAAAATTCACCCAGCAGTTCTCCTTGGCAACCATCTTGCGGTCCTGGTCTCTCGACTGCAACCCACGGTTCATCCTCACAGCTTCATCAGTTCTCCATACAGGCATCCAGCAAACCTGCCATGGCCATTTCCAAAACACAAGACCATGTGGCAAACACAATGACCCTCTCTTTGCTATATTTCTTATACACCATAATACCAGGTGGGGTGCCAATTTGTTAATCCAAGGGGCAATAAATAAGACTTTGAAGAACAGGACACTCCTTTAGCATTCAGGCCCCTTTAAAAGACTGCATTCTTTCTGTTGTCCCAGTGCAGGTCAGCTGGCACAATCTCAATGGTTGTAATCTCACATACAATAATTGCAGCTGAACAGGTAGCAGTTTTGGCTCAAAGACTTCATTTTTTCCTCTGTCATATCCCTCTGCACTCACCAGTCCATTTCTATGCAATGCAACCCCGCACAAGTTCTCAAGCCTCTTACATAAACTTGACCAGTCCAGGCAAAGCTCTTTCTCACCCTCCTAAGCCAAACTTCACAATCCATAGTTCTTACTGCATTCAGGTCTTTCAACTCTGACCATAATAGTCCATCAAGCTGTACTTACAGCACTGCAAGGCATCTCTTAGGCCAAGGTTTTAAATCCTTCACATTCCTCTTGAAAATCAGCTCCAAAAGGCCAAAAGCCACACACTAAGAAGTCTAGCATCTGGGCTGAAGAGATGGCTTAGTGGTTAAGCGCTTGCTTATGAAGCCTAAGGATCTTGTTTCCAGGCTTGATTCCCCAGTACCCACATAAGCCAGATGCATAAGGTGGTACATGCATCTGGAGTTCGTTTGCAGTGGCTGGAGGTGCTGGTGTGCCCATTCTCTCTCTCTCTCCCTCTCTGCCTCTTCGTCTGTCTGTCGCTTTGAAATTAAAAAAAAAAAAAAAAGCCTAGCATCAATGACACCATGTCTCAGTACAAATTTAACTGTTGCAGTCAGGTTCCCATTGCTGTCAGAAAACACCTGACCAAGAGCAGCTTGTGGGAGATTTATTTTGGCTTACAGACTTTAGGGGAAGTTCCATCATGGCAGAAGAAAATGATGGCATGAGCAGAGGGTGGACATCATCTCCTCACCAACATCGGGTGAAGAACAGCAACAGGAGAGTGTGACAAACAGTGGCAAGGGGAAACTGGCAACAGTACCAATAAGCCCACCCCCAACAATACACTGCCTCCTGGAGGTGTTAATTCCCAAATCTCCATCAGCTGGGAACCTAGCTGTAGCAGACAGATTTAGGTTTGCTGAAATAAACTTCCCAACCAGGCACAGTTATGGAGGAAGGGATTTATTGAAGCTGGCCTGCCTTCACAGGCCCAAGCAGACAGAGAAGCATCAGCCTAAAAGCCAAAGCCATAGCACACTTTAGGAACTTCAGCTAGGCACGCTTTGCATATCTTTAGAATGAAATCTGGAATCTACCACCACACCTTAAGATCCACACAGTGACACTGCCTCCAGATGCAAACTAAAAACAACTGAATATATTGGGGGCCATCTATTCTATTCAAACCACCACACTACCATTCAGAACAACTAAGTTATGGGGGACACCTGAATCAAACCACCATCACCACCATGCCCAGCTTTGATGAATTTGGGATTTTAATGTCTCCTCAGCCTGCTGAATAGCTGGGATTATAGGCATACTGTTTCACCTTCCTATTTTTAAAAATATTATTTATTTGTTTGTTTGTTTGTTTGTTTGGGAGAGATAGAGAAAGAGGTAGAGGTATTGAGAGAGAGAGAGAGAGAGAGGGAGGGAGAGACAGACAGAGAGAGAGAATGGGTGCACCAGGGCCTCCAACCACTGCAAACAAACTCCAGATGCATGCACCTCCTTGTGCATCTGCCTTAAGTGGATCCTGGGGAATTGAACTGGGGTCCCTTGTCTTTGCAGGCAAATGCATTAACTGCCAAGCCATCTTCTCCAGCCCCTCACTTTCCTATTTTTATGGCATCTTTTAATTCATTTTATGTATATAGAACAGTTATGTTTTAAAATTATTTTAATTAATTAATTAATTTTGGTTTTTTTCGAGGTAGGGTCTCACTCTAGCTCAGGCTGACCTGGAATTCACTATGTAATCTCAAGGTGGTCTCAAATTCACAGCAATCCCCTACCTCTGCCTCCTAAATGCTGGGATTAAAGGCTGAGAAAAGTTCTTATAGCCCAGGTTAGCCTGTAACTCCGTATGTAGCTCAGACTGATCTCAAATTTATGATCCTTCTGCCTCCACCTTCCAGAACTGGGATTACAGGATTGAGTTACTATCCCAAAGTTAATGTGTTTTCTGGTTATATAGTTTTTTGTGTGTGTGTGTTTGTTTCTCAAGGTAGGGTCTCACTTTAGCCCAGGTTGACCTGGAACTCACTCTGTAGTCTCAGGCTGGTCTTGAACACTCAGCGATCCTTCTACTTCTGCCACCCAAGTGCTAGGATTAAAGGCATGCGCCACCACGCCTGGCTGGTTATATAGATGTTTTTTTAGGTTAGATGATAGCAAATCATAATAGAATAACATTATCAATCACAGTGTACATTACTAAAGTACATGATTTAACAAATGTCTTGAACTCTAAAGTTTCAGTCACTGGACTAAATGACTGGGTTATACAAGTGAATAAATAGGGCTGGAGAGATGACTCAGTGGTTAAGGTACTTGCCCATAAAGCCTAACAACCCAAGTTTAATTTCCCAGTACCCATGTAAAATCCAAATGCACAAAGTGGCACATACATCTGGAGTTCATTTGTAGTTAGAGGCCCTTGTGTGTCCATTCATTCTTTCTCCTGGGCCTGGTAATGCATGCCCTTAATCCTAGCACTTGGAAGGCTGAGGTAGGAGGATCACTGTGAGTTCAAGGACAGCCTGAGATTACATAGTGAATTCCAGGTCAGCTTGGGCTAGAGTGAGACCTTACCGCAAATGCCACCCCTCAAAGAAAAAGTAAAAATGAATGGTATGGTGGCTCACACATACACAATCCCACCAACTGAAGCTTGAATGAAGCAGGCAGATGGCCATAAGTTCAAAGCCAGTTTGGTCTACAAAGTGAATTCAGGACAGCTTGGGACAGAGTGAGACCCTGTCAAAAAAAAAAAAAAAAAAAAAGTAAAGAAATAGACAAAACCCTGTTCTCCCTCACTGGCAGAATGCAAAGGAATTAACATACACATTCAGTAGGACATGATAAAACTATATTGGAAAATATAGGAAAGTAGTCTTGGAAAAGTACTTCTTAGAAAAGAAAGGAACCATCTTCACTGGAAACAACGTGTAAGAATCAAATAAGCCAGGCGTAGTGGCGCATGCCTTTAATCCCAGCACTCGGGAGGCAGAGGTGGGAGGATTGCCTAGAGTTCGAGGCCACCCTGAGACTCCATAGTGAATTCCAGGTCAGCCTGGGCTACAGTGAGACCCTACCTCAAAAAACCAAAAAAAAAAAAAAAAAAAAAAGAATCAAATAAATGTGATGGAGGAAGGAAGACTTTTATGCAGAGAAAAAAAAGTAAATATAGGGCTAGAGAGATGGCTCTCAGCAGTGAAGGGGCTTGCCTGTAAGGCCTAAGGACCCAGGTTTGATTCCCTTGTACCCACATAAAGCCAGATGCACAAAGCAGTGCATGTGTCTGGAGTTCACTTGGAGTGGCATTAGGCCCTGGCGTACCCTTTCATTTCTGTCTCTCTACTTGCAGATAAATAAATAAAATTAGGGTTGGAGAGATGTCCTACTGTTTAAAGTGCTTGCCTGAGAAGCCTAAGGACCCAGGTTTGATTCTCCAGAACCCAGGTAAGCTGGATGCACATGGATGCATCTGGAGTTCGTTTGCAGTGGCTAGAGGCCCATTCTCTCTCATAAATAAAAATAAAATATTAAAGCCAGGTGTGGCAGTGCATGACTTTAATCCCAGCACTTGGGAGGTAGAGGTAGGTGGACCGCCATGAGTTTGAGCCCACCCTGAGACTACATAGGGAATTTCAGGTCAACCTGGGCTAGAGTGAGACCCTACCTTGAAAAACCAAAATAAAATAAAACATTAAAAAAATACAAGCTGGGCGTGGTGGCACACTATTTTAATCCCAGCACTCGGAGGCAGAGGTAGGAGGATTGCCATGAGTTCGAGGCCATCCTGAAACTACACAGCGGTTAAGGCACTTGCCTGCAAAGCCAAACCACGGTTCAATTCTCCAGGACCCATGTAAACCAGATGCACAAGGCAGCACATGTATCTGTAGTTCATTGGCAGCAGTTGGAGGCCCTGGCGTGCCCATTCTTTCTCTCTCTCTCAAATAAATAAATATTAAAAAAAAAAAGAAGCTGAATCCACAAAACCTGTCGATGGTGACAGGCGAAGGAGTAGTAAAATTTACCTGCCAGTTTTTTTTTTTTCCTTTTAATATCTGAAATGGGGTGTGGATGCCAGGTCGTTCATAAAGCCTGACACAGGCAGTGATTTGTAGGGAAAAAGAAGTGGGCACAGTAACGCAAGTATTTAACTGGTAAGTGCTAGGGAATTGAAGAGGTAGGGAGCCCCCGCACCCCACCCTCAGACTTAAGCTCACTGGGCTGCTCGTCAGATACGAGCTCTGCACCACCCTCCTCCGTGCCCACCCAGGTCCACGCAGCCAGTTAACTACAGCAAAAAGCCAGCCTAGCTCGCATCGGCGCATGCCCATTGGGTACCGAGCGCAGAGTCTGCGCAGTGGGCGGTGTTTCAGGTCCCAAGGCCCGCAGCCCCAGCATCGAGGACTGGAGACACCTTTTTCCACATCCGGTCGGTTGCCCCTCACTCTCGCCAGCGACAGCCAGCGCCACACACCGTTCCCGCCCCTTCCGTATTTTGGTGCTCACAGGTTCCGACAGACATCGCAGCGATTGGCTGTCAGCTCCTCCGAGGGCGACGATTGGCTGTCAGCCCCGCCGAGGGCGACGATTGGCTGTCAGCCCCGCCGAGGGCGGTGATTGGCTGTCGCGGGCGGTCGCTCGAGCGGCCCCAGGTCAACGGCGTGAGGTGGGTGGGGAAGGAGCGAGCCTGGGAGCTGACACTTGGTAAGTTGGCGCTCGCGGCTCCGCGGGCTCGGCCGCCGGGGTTGGGTTCTCCCTGGGCGCACTGGGCCGCGCCGGCCCGCTCCCTCGGCCCCAGCCCCAGCAGCCCTGCTTCCGCCCGGGGCTCCGGTGCCGCGGGACCCGGTCCGAGCCACGCCTTGACGGACGGGTGGATTCTGGGAAGCCGAGTGGGCGCTTGCCCTGCGGGGCTGTCAGTCGTCTGCCGGAATGCTAGCCGTCCTCTTCGGCGAGGCGAGGCGAGCCGGCCCCGTGTCGCGTGTCACCGGGGTTCTAAAGGTCTGTCCTGGCCGTTCTCCTCGGTGCTTTGTTTTTGTTGTGTTTTCAGTCCGAGCCGCTTCTCCGTGGCCAGGTTCTGAACTCAGTTGTTTAGGCCCCGGCTCCCCTCTTCTTGAGCCGCGTTCAGGACTCTCAGTTCTTCTTGTGTTGTGTTTGGTTTTTGTTTTCCAGGCAGGGTCTCTCTAGCCCAGGTTGACCTGGAACTCTGTAGTCTTAGTCTCAGGTTGGCCTCGAACTCAGAGATCCGCCTATCTCTGCCTCCGGAGTGCTGGGGTTAAAGGCGTGCGACACCACGCCCGGCTCAGCTATTTCTGCATGCTTTATGGTGGCTTCTGAGGATAAAAGAATGTTGAGGATCCCAAAGGTGGTGATGTTGATCTTTTTTTTTTTTTCTTTCACAATTCGTGTTTAAATTATCTTCAGATAAGAAGAATGCTTCTAGCTAACTTGTGTTGAGTTCTAGCGTTGGGTTGGACTAAACAAGTGTTCATCCATTGTCTAGTTTCCTTCTTTCTGTATGAGGAACTGAGGCAAGTATCTTTCCCAAGATTGTACAGCTAGTAAATGTTGGAGCTTTGGAGTCAGATTCTTTGAATCCAACACTCGTAACTAATATTAGCGCCCCATTTTACATTTAAGTAATGAGGTTCAGAGAAGCTAGGTGATTATCAAAAGAGTGACTCATAAGGTGGGGAGTGGTGGCTCACACTTTTGATCCCAGCACTGGGGAGACGGAGGTAAGAGATTGACTGTGAATTGGAGGCCAGCCTGGGCTACAGTGAGTTCCAGATCAGCTTGGGCTACAGTGAGACCCTACCTCCAAATACCTGCTCTCCACCCCCATACACAAAGTGAGCTGTAGACTTCTTTTTTTGTTTTTTTTTTTTTTTTTTTGTTTTTTCGAGGTAGGGTCTCACTCTAGCACAGGCTGACCTGGAATTCACTATGGAGTCTCAGGGTGGCCTTGAACTCACAGCAGTCCTCCTACCTCTGCCTCCCGAGTGCTGGGATTAAAGGTGTGCACCACCACGCCCGGCTTGTAGGCTTCTTTAAATATGGTGAGTAGACTGGGGCTGTAGCTCAGTGGTCGAGTACCTAGCGTGGGTTCCCAGCACTGAAAAACAAAACTAGTCCGAGGCATTAGCACACATCTGTAGTCCCAGGGCTCAGAAGGAGACTTAAGCAGGAGGATATCAAGTTTGAGTCTAGCCTGGACTAAATAGTGAGTCCAGATCCCAAATAAACAAAAGTGTTGTAAGAGCTTCTAGCAGATGTGTGGAAAACTGACAAAATAACTGCTTAATAAGCCATCTGAAAGTGTGTGTACCGCAGCGTCTGTGGAGAGGGAATATTACAACAGGAATAAGACAGGCAGATGGAAGAGGAAAATGGAACCAAATTTCTTAGCCTTGAGTTGATGGCACCTTTTAGCTTTGTGATCTATAAATTAGTCTATCTGTGCCCACTTCAAAATTTGGATATAATAATGCCTGCCTCAATAGGATTGTTGTATTGATGCGGTTTTGTACTTGTCAGCCACCTACAGCAGTGTTTGACACATAGGGGAAAATAGGCAGAGCAATTCATTGAGACAAGAATGTGTAGCCCTTGGCTTGGGGGGATGTCTCAGTGGGTAAGAACACCTGCTACAAAAATGAAATTCTGAGTTCAATCCCTAGCAAACACATAAAAAGCCAGATGTGAAACTGGGTGTGGTGGCACATGCCTTTAATCCCAGTACTTGGGAGGTAGAGGTAGGATCAGTGTGAGTTCAAGGCCAGACTGAGACTACAGAGTAAGACCCTCTCTCGAACCCCTCGTCCCCTTCCCCCCAAAAGTCAGGTGTGTACGTACACAGTTGCCTATAACCATAGTGCTGAGGGGAGCAGAGTCAGGATCTTTGGGGCTTACTGGTAAACCAGTCAGACCAAAAAGTGGTAGATCCAGGGTGAACCAGACTCCATCCTAAGCAACAGAGTAGTCAAGGACTCCTGACATTCTCTGGTCTCTGCATGTGTGTAAGGTGTGGGAATCTGCACACACAGGTACTTAAACCATACCACACACACACAAAAAAAATTAAAAATTATCTTTGGTGGTTTTATTCTGGCTTTTCTTTTTTTGAGATAGGGTCTCAGGTAGTGCAGGTTGGTCTTATACTTGCTGGGTAACTGAGGCTGGCCTTGAACTCTTGATACTCCTGTTTGTGCCTCCTGAGTGCTGCAATTACAGGCATGTGCTACTATGCCCAGCTGAGACAAGAAACTTCAACCCATGTCTCTTGATAGCTGGTTCATTGCCTTGCCATTATACTGATTGCTTCACTTGCCTTCCTTACCTTCAGATGGTAGACTAAGGACTATATAGTTACTCTGCCCCACATCTCCTTGGGGTAGAAATGAGACAAACAATTAAAGAAGGATTGGAAACAAAGTGTTTTGATTAGCTTTCAAATCATTCTAGATCATTGGTTAGCCTGTCCCCTGTCTACACTAGGTATGGGTGTATTGAGAATGTTTATGTGCCACACTGTTCTCAACATGCTGTAACAAAAGTCATTCTGTTTTCTCCTTCAGACACAGCTTGTAGCCCAGTTAGGTAAACAAAAACAAAACACTTAAAAGTACTATGAGTGGTATAAAAATAGAATTGAGGTTTAATGGCATCAGCTGTCAATGGTAGAACCAGAAGGTAGTCAGTGAGGAGTGTGGTCCTGTAAGAAGACTTCCTGAAATGTGATCCTGACTTTTATTGAGCATGAAGCTTCGTTGACACTGGGAGTGAGAAGTGAATAAGTGGTAGGCCCTGCCTAAGTAATTGCTGATTTATAGGAGACCAATGTTCCTTTGCATTGGGACTAGTGTGTCAATGAAGGTATATGCCAGGTTCTGTAGGCAAGAAGTAGAATAATTCACCTGTACTTGGATAAATTGGCAAAAGGGTCACCAAGAAAGAGACATTTGGGTTTGAATGGTGAATAGAGTTTGCTTAGGCAGAGTTTTAGGAGACTATGGTAAGGAGAGCTTGATATCTGGATTGGATTTAAGGCATTCTTATCTGGATGAAGGGACACATGGAGAAGGCTCACCCTGGGGCTGACATACCTTGGGCCCTTAGTATGTGCTAATTTCCCTGCCTAAGCCTGGAGAAGTAAATTGAATGTGGTTTGTGAAGAGCCTTTGAACAATGCAGTGAACCCATGAAGGTTAAGGAGATCACATTCTTCTCAGGAGCAAAGCTGTGCAAATTTAGTGGAAATAATAGTCCCAGAAGCCTGTGCTTGAAGGGAAAAAACATGTATTTTGTGGGTTTTTTTTTTCCTCCTCTTTCTTCCTTCTTCCCTCTTGTTCTCCCTCCCTCCCTCCCTCCCTCCCTCCCTCCCTCCCTCCCTCCCTCCCTCCCTCCTTCCCCCCCCCCCCCTCTCTCTCTCTCTTTGGTATTTTGAGGTAGGATCTCACTCTAGCCCAGGCTGACCTGGAATTCACTATGTAGGCTCGAGGTGGCCTCAAACTCACAGTGATCCTCCAACGTCTGCCTCCCTAGTGCTAGGATTAAAGGCGTGTGCCACCATGTCTGGCTCCCTCCTCCCAGAATTTTGTACAAACTTTTACTTTTTTTTTACAAGGTAGTGTCTCACTCAGCTGAACCTTTTGCTTTTAAAATGGTTAACAGTCTATTCAAATGGGAAAGTGGGGGGAGGGAGGGTATTACCATGGGATTTTTTTTTTTTTTTAATAATCATGGAAGTTGTTAATAAAATTTTTTTTGAAAGAACAAAATCGCTCACGGTCTATTTATTTCTTTATTTTAAATTTTATTTATTTATTTTGGTTTTTCGAGGTAGGGTCTTGCTCTAGCCCAGGCTGACCTGGAACTCACTATGGAGTCTCAGGGTGGCCTCAAACTTACTTTGATCCTCCTACCTCTGCCTACCAAGTGCTGGGATTAAAGGTGTGTGCCACCACTCCTGGCTTAAATTTATTTATTTTATAGAGAGAAAGAGGAGGGGAGAGAGAGAAGAAGCATACCAGGGCCTCCAGCCACTGCAAACAAACTCCAGATGCATGCACCACCTTGTGCATCTGGCTAACATGGGTCCTGGGGAACCAAACCAGTGTCCTTTGGCTTTGCAGGCAAACGCCTTAACTGCTAAGCCATCCCTCCAGCCCCAACAGTCTATTTATAACATGCATGGTGTCGCATGCCTTTAATCCCAGCACTTGGGAGGCAGAGGTAGGAAGATTGCTGAGTTCAAGGCCACCCTGAGACTACGCAGTGACTTCCAGGTCAGCCTGGGCTAGAGCGAGACCCTACCTCGAAAAACCAAAAACAAAACAAAACAAAACAAAAAAAAACCTAGCACTCTCCCTTTAGAAACTAGAGGTTAGTATAAACAAGACAAATAGAGCTTCTTACATCCAAATGGAATCTTCATTTGGACAGGTATTAAATAAGTGGTATAGTCACCCCTTGGGTAGGGTAGACAAAGACATCATATGACACTTTAAAAGTATGGCAGGGAGTAGCTAGGTGTGGTAGCACACACCTTAATCCCAGCACCTGGGAAGCAGAGGTAGGAAGATCGCTGTGAGTTCAAGGCCAGTCTGAGACTACATAGTGAATTCCAGGTCAGCCTGGGCTAAAGTGAGACCCTATCTAGAAAAAAAAAAAAAAAAAAGGGCACCATTCCTGAGGGTAGCACCCCAGGATTGTCCTCTGGCCTCCACAGACATTAGCATACCACACAAATATATAAAAAAAAAGTAAAACAAAGATCTGGGGATATAGTTTGTGATAAAGTGCTTGCCTGACATTTGCAAGACCCTAGGTGCAAACTCCCAGTACCTAAGTGGGTGGGAGAAGCTAATATGGTGACTGACATACAGTAAGTGTAAACTTCAGAAAATGTTATCCTTTGGCCAACATCAGACAGCTAATAGGTGGTGAACAATGGAGTCTGGGTTTTAACTCTGTTCCCTCTCTGAACCTAGGCATTGTTTTGCTTCCTGTGGAAATAACTGTTTCTTGGCAAGTTGCTTGAAGATTCTTGAGAGAATGCCTGTTAAAGTGTTTAGCTCTGTGTTTGGCAGATACCCAATAATTTCAGTTTTTGTTCTTCTCAGGAACACCAGGCAGCTTCTGGGGTTTATGGACTCTCTGGTCCATTCTTTCTCAAAAAGCAGCACAGGAGCTGGGTGTGGTGGCGCATGCCTTTAATCACAGGGGAGGCAGAGGGAGGAGGATTGATGTGAATTTGAGGGCAGTTTGTGACTACTAGTGAATTCCAGGCCAGCCTGTAGAGCAAGACCCTACCTTGAAAAAGAAAAACAAACAAAATTTCAAAAAGGTCCTTGAGGAAAGTCCTGATTGTCAGCATGCTGCCTGCTTAGCTATTTTGCCTCAGTAGCCCTGGGACAGAGTCCTTGTCACTATGCATTTCTTTTCTTTCCCTTCCTCTAGGGTGAAAGCCATGTCTCCTCCTGGGAAAGTTCCCCGGAAGGAGAACCTGTGGCTCCAGTGTGAGTGGGGGTCCTGTTCCTTTGTGTGTTCCACCATGGAGGAGTTTTTCCAGCATGTCACTCAGCACCTGCAGCAGCACATGCATGGCCCCAGGGAGGAAGATGAGGAAGATGACCCACTTGGTAAGGAAAGAGGACACATTCATGGGAAAGATCAACTCTTGATTTTGCCTGGGAGAACAGTTATTCCCATAATTGTGCTTTTGTTTATTAAAAATACTGTAAATTCACTTACAGAGAATTAAGTCAGCAAAGATGTAAAGAATGGATACCATTTTGACATCAAGAAGCAACTTTTTAATTTTTTTATTTTTTTTTTGGTTTTTCGAGGTAGGGTCTCACTCTGGCCCAGGCTGACCTGGAATTAACTCTGTAGTCTCAGGGTGGCCTTGAACTCATGGCGATCCTCCTACCTCTGCCTCCCGAGTGCTGGGATTAAAGGCGTGCGCCACCACGCCCGGCTTATTTTTTATTTTTGAGGTAGGGTCTCACTCTAGCTCAGGCTGACCTAGAATTTACTATGTAATCTCAGGATAGGCTCAAACTCATGGTGATCCTCCTATTTCTGCCTCCCAAGTGCTAGGATTAAAGGCATGTGCCACCACGCCCCACTAAGAAAATTTTTCCCCCCAATGCTGGGGATTGAATTCAGGGCCTGGTGCATGTGAAGCCAGTGCTCTACTGATAAGTCACATTCGCAACATTCTTTTTTACTTACCTCTGCCTGTTTACATATGTGTGTGTGTGTATGTGTGTGTGTGTGTGTGTGTATACACACACACACACACACACACACACACACATAGATGAATTATGAATTGTTTAGTTTAGGGCTAGAGAGATGGCCTAGCAGTTAAGGCGCTTGCCTCAAAATCCAAAGGATTCAGGTTCGATTCCCTGAGACCCACATAAGCCAGATGTACAAGGTGGTGCATGTGTCTGGATTTTGTTTGCAGTGACTGGAGGCCCTAGTGTTCCCATTCTCTCTCATTCGTTCATTCTCTCTCTCTCGCACACACTCTTTCTCTCTCTCTGTCTCTATATGTATATTCCTTTCTCTCAAATAAATAAATAAAATATTTAAAAATAAAATAAAATGAATTATCAATTTTATTTCGGGTTTATTTAATTCACAAATTGTGGGGTTTAAGGGAGATTGGGATCTAGACAGGAGGTTAAACATATGGAAAGTAGGAAACACATTCTCATGTGGAAACATTGTATTTTATAAGGTTCATTTAGGAGAAATTGAGGGGGCTGGAGAGATGGCTTAGCGGTTAAGCCCTTGCCTGTGCAGCCCAAGGACCCGGTTCAAGGCTCTGTTCCCCAGGACCCACATTAGCCAGATGCACAAGGGGGCGCATGCATCTGGAGTTCGTTTGCAGTGGCTGAAGGCCCTGGTACACCCATTCTCTCTCTCTCTCTTCTGCCTCTTTCTTTCTGTCACTCTCAAATAAATAAAATGATAAACAAAAAAATTTTAAGAGAAATTGAGGTCTTTAGAAGAGGGCTGGAACAGTGTTGTAAGTATGGAAAGCAGAATATAGATGTATATGCAGAGAGACTCAGAAAACACACATGGCATCCACCATGTGCTTTTCTGGAGAAGGAAGTTATTAAAGCAGAAGAGACATTGAGGGCCTCTGGGGAAAACTGGAGTAGAGCTGCAAGCATGTGGACTTGAGAGAAACTGAGGCTTTTAAAGAGAAATTAGGGTAAAACTGCAACCATGTGGAGAGCAGGATGGAGGAGCTCATATAGGGAGACCTAGGAGGAACCCCGCATAGCATCTGCCATGTGTTTTTAGAAAAGTTAAGAGGACAAACTGTGAGGCTCAATGGAAAAAAAAAACTTGAGAGGACAGACATCAAAGAAGAAACGAAGAGATTCAGAGGAAAAGAGTGGTGAAGAGGGTTACGCTCTGGCTACCCTGAGTTTGGAGTAAGAACACAGGTAGCAAGTCTGGGGCTGGTAAGAGCACCCACGTGGTAGATTCAGAGGTAAGAGAAAGTCATACGCACCATTAAAGTGAGGAGTTACTCCAAACTACAAAGCAGAGAGGCAAGTGGAAAAGTTTAGAAGAAACAGTGCAGTGCTTTCTCACCTCACTCAGCCTGGCTGGGTGGGGGTAGAGGCCAGACTCATGTGTCCGAGCAGCACAGGAGAGAAACGCACACTGAGGGTTGTAATCAGAGAGGCGCACATATTTCTTTAAACTATTTTATTTACTTATTTATTTATAAGAGAGTATGGGTGTGTAAGGTCCTCTTGTTCTGCATACAAATTCAAGACACATGTGTCACTTGGTGCATTGGCTTAACATGGGTAATTGGGGGATTGAACCCTGGCCAGCAAGTGCCTTTAACCATTGATCCATCTCCCCAGCTCATGCTTACATATATTTAAATATAATTTTTAAAAATAAAAATGTTATCTGTGCAAGTTTATGGCAGCCTGGGTTTTTTGCTTGTTTTTGTGTATGTATGCATGTGGTATGCATGCATGTACGTATGCATATTTACACATGTGGGTACATATGGCATATGTAGGCTAGAGGTTAACTTGGCTGTCTTCCTCAACTACCTCTCCACTTTATTTACTGAGTCAGTATCTCTTACTTGAATCTAGAGCTCATTGATTCCAGTAGTCTAGCTAGCTAGCTCGCCCCAGTGTTTCTCTGTCTGCCTCCTGAGGGCTGGGATTACAGATGGGCCACCACATCCACTCAGCATTTATGTGGGTGCTGGGGATCTAGATTTGAATTCTCATGTTTGTGTAGCAAGCACCTTATCCACTGAGCTATCTCCCCAGCCCCTTCACATTGTTTTTTATTTATTTTTTTATTTGAGTTAGAGAGTTGGCTGAGCAGTTAAGACACTTGCCTACAAAGCTTGACAACATGAGTTCAATTCCCCAGTTCCCACATAAAGCCAGATGAACAGGGTGCTGCATGCACCTGGAGTTCATTTGCAGTGTTTGGTGGCTATGGCATACCCATCTGTCTTTCTCATTTCTGTCTTTCTGCTTGCAAATAAATAAAATAAATGTTTTAAATTAATTTTATTTATTTATTTATTTGAGAGAGAAAGAGAGACAGGCCAGTGAGAGAGAGAAGGAGAATGGGCACACCAGGGCCTCTAGCCACTACAGGTAAACTCTAAACACACACACCACCTTGTGCATCTGGCTTTTTTGGGTACTGAGGAATTGTACCCCAGGTCCCTAGGCTTTGCAAGCAAGTACCTTAACTGCTGAGCCATCTCTCCAGTCCTTAAAAAAAATTTTTTTTTTTTTTGATGTATGGTCTCAGTCTAGCCCAGGTGATTCTCCTACCTCCCAAGTGCAGGAATTAAAGGCATGTGCTACCATACCCGGCCTTATTTTAGTTTTAGTTTTAGTTTTTCAAGGCAGGGTCTCACTCTAGCCTGTGTGACTTGGAATTCACTCTGAAGTCCAGACTGGTCTCAAACTCATGGTGATCCTCCTAGCTCAGCCTCGGTTAGATGAACTATCCAGTAAGCCATAGGGTTTCACCTGTCTTTGCTTCCTGAGCCCTGGGATACACACCACATCTGCCATTTTAGATGGTGCTGAAGCTCTGAACTCAGGTCTTCATGCCTTTGCAGCAGTCACTTCCCACCAAACCATCTGCCCACTACCACTCCCTGGTGTTTTATTTTTATTTTATTTTTTTATTAACAATTTCCATGATTATAAAAAATATCCCATGATAATACCCTCCCTCCCCCCACCTCCTTGAAACTCCATTCTCCATCATATCCTCTCCCCCTCTCAATCAGTCTCTCTTTTCTTTTGATGTCATGATCTTTTACTCCTATTAGATGGTCTTGTGTAGGTAGTGTTAGGCACTGTGAGGTCATGGATATCCAGGCCATTTTGTGCCGGGGGAGCACGTTGTAAGGAGTCCTATTCTTCCTTTGGCTCTTACATTCTTTCCACTACCTCTTCCACAATAGACCCTGAGCCTTGGAAGGTGTGATAGAGATATTGCAGTGCTGAGCATTCCTGTCACTTCTTTCCAGCACCATGATGCCTTCCGAGTCATCCCAAGGTCACTGCCATCTGAAAAGAAAAAAATCTCTACCAAAAGTGACAGTAGCATTAATATAAGGGTATGAACATTAAGACAAGTGTTTATTGGGTAGTTTGATAAGCATAGCATATATATTTAGCCAGATAGCAACAGATATTACACCCCTAGGGCTCATGTTTTAAGTTTTCAGTATCAGGGATGTATTTCCTCCCATGGAGTGGTCCTTTAATACAATTAGAGGGCAGTTGGTTTCCACCATGACAAACGAGCCACTATTGCACCTATTGGCTCTTTGGCCTGACTGGCCAAATATAAGGCTTGCAGTGTCCACTGTTGAGTATCTTCACTGGTGGTTTCTGTCTCTCCCACTGAACTGCATGCAGAATGGCTTCTTCCAGCTTTCTGTCAGCTGGTCTACATGGAGGAGGTTATCAGCTCAGTTCCAGCAGGATTTCTCAGTGGCCTTGCAGCCCAAGTATGTGGAGTCTTCAGCAATAGGGTCTTACCATCTATTTCTGGTGGGAAACCAAGGTACTCGGCAATGGCCTATAATGTCTGGGGACCATCAGGGACCTCCCTGGCCAACAACTCACTAGAAGGTATCCCATTCCTGGCACTGAAAATTTTCTAGCAGCGATCTATGGCTCCTGAGTGCTCCATTGTCCAAAAATGTAGGTTTCCATATGACTTATTTATATCCTCTTAGAATTTGATTAGCTGTACCTCCTCCTTTCCTTTACTCAATCTCTTCCCTTGACCTCACTTGGGCCTTTTCACCCCCATTAATCTATTCTACTTACATATATACAATACCATCCTATTAAGTACCCCCCACCCTTTCCTTTTTCTTCCCTTTATGTCTCTTTTCTAGCTTACTGGCTTTTGCTACTGAGTTTTCTTCATACTCACACAGACATCCAATCATCTGTAGCTAGGATCCACATATGAGAGAGAACTTGCAATACTTGGCTTTTTGGGCCTGGATTACCTCACTTAGTATAATCCTTTCCAGATCCATTTTCCTGCAAATTTCATAACTTCATTTTTCTTTATCGCTGAGTAGAACTCCATTGTATAAATGTTTTCCTAGGTAGTGTTTCACTTTAGCTCAGGCTGACCTGGAATTTACTATATAGTCTCAGGGTGGCCTCAAACTCACTGTGGTCCTCTTACCTCTGCTTCCCGAGTTCTGGGATTAAAGGCGTGTGCTACCATACCTGGCTCCTGTTCATTTTATTTTATTTTTTATTTATATATTTTCTTTTCAGGCCTCAAGCTCACAGGTATCCTCCTTTCTCTGCCTTCCAAGTTCTGGGCTTAAAGGCATACCAAGGACTCTAGCCACTGAGAATGAACTCCAGATACATGTACAACTTATGCATTTGGCATTACATGGTTACTGGGAAATTGAATCCAGCCTGTTAGGTTTTATAAGCCTTTAACTGCTGAGTCATCTCTCCAGCCCCCATTTTATTTTTTAAAATATTTTACTTATTTATTTGAGAGACAGAGAGAGTTGAGTATGGGTACACCAGGACCTCCTACTGCTGCAAATGAACTCTGGTTTTGTGTTCCACTGTGCATCTGGCTTTACATGGGTACTAAGGAATAAACCCATGCTTTCAGGGTTTGCAAGTAAGTGCTTTAACTGCTGAGTTATCTCTCCAGCCCCCTCATTTTATTTTTACATTGATCTCACTCAGCTCAGGCTGGCCTGGAATTCACTATGTAACACAGGCTGATTTGATTTCAGAGTCATTGTAGCCCTCCTGCCTCAGCCTTATAAGTGCAAGAATTTAAAAAAAAATATATATATATATATACACATACATACATACATACACACACACACACACGCACACACATATATTTTTGAGAGAGAAAGGCAAGGGGGGGGCGCACTAGGGCCTCCAGCCACTGCAAATGAACTCCAGACAAATGTGCTCCCCCTGTGCATCTGGTTTATGTGGGCCCTGGAGAATTAAACTGGGATTCTTTGGCTTTGCAGGCAAATGCCCTAACTGCTAAGCCATCCCTCCAGCCCCCAAATGCTAGAATTTTAAGTATTAGCCACCACACAGACATTGTATGGTACCTTTATGCCCCATAGTTAGAGAAAACAAAAACAAAACAGTTGAATAAATACCCTGAAATAGGCCAGGCATGGTGGTGCATGCCTTTAATCCCAGCAGAGGTAGGAGGAGCTCTGTGAGTTTAAGGCCAGCCTGGGACTACAGAGGGAGTTCCAGGACAGCCTGAGTGAAGAATGAGACCCTACCTCATACTCTCTCCCCTCCTGAAATAATACTCTGAAATGTTTGGTTTAGTTTATCATTTATTTATTTTTTTTTTTCTGAGGCTGTGTTTCTCTATTACCCCAGACTGTCATTGACGTCACAGCAATCCTCTGCCACAGACTCTCTAGTGCTGGGATGAAAGATGTGTGCAACTACACCTGGCTGGCATTTTTTATTTTTTTCAAGGTAGGGTCTCATTCCAGCCCAGGATGACCTGGAATTCACTATGTAGTCTCAGGGTGACCTTGAACTCATGGTGATCCTCCTACCTCTGCCCCCTGACTGCTGGGATTAAAGGTGTGCATCACCAAACCCAGCTTTTTCTTTGTTTTTTCAAGGTAGGGTCTCTGTAGCCCTGGCTGACCTGGATTTCACTATGTAGTCTCAGGGTGGTCTTGAACTCATAAAGATCCTCCCACCTGTGCCTCCATGAGCTAGAGGCCAGCCTGGGACTACATAGTGAATTCCAGGTCATCCTGGACTTGAATAAGACCCTACCTCAAAAAACTGGAAGAAAAAAAACAAATTTGAATTTCATCCTTCTGGAGGTGAACACTACATCTGCTTCAAAGTCACATATTAATACAAAAATTATGGGATAGTTATATATATATTTACTTTTATTTTTCTCAATTTTTATTAACATTTTCCATGATTATAATGGTAATACCATGGAAATACCCTCCCTAACCCCCCCCCACACTTTCCCCTTTGAAATTCCATTCTCCATCATATGGGATAGTTATATTTTTAGAAATGTCTACTTTTCCTTTTTCTTTCTTTTTTTTTTTTTTTTTTGTTTTGGTTTTTCGAGATAGGGTCTCATTCTGGTCCCTGGAATTAACTCTCTAGTCTCAGGGTGGCCTTGAACTCATGGCAATCCTCCTACCTCTGCCTCCCAAGTGCTGGGATTAGAAATGTCTACTTTTCTAAATGAGCAAATTCCTATTAAGCATTGAAAATACTGCCCGGCTTAAAAATGTCTACTTTTCTAAATAAGCAAATTCCTATTAAGCATTGAAAATATAGTGCTTAGAGATGGCTAGAGAGAGAAATTTGTTTGGAATAGATAAGGTGCCCTTCCTAGAGAAGTAGATCCTTAAGCAGAACAGGAGGGAAAGGAGAATTTGGGTTTTCCAATTTTGGGAGGCTGTGTCTACCTCAGGAACCATCAAAAATTCCGAGCAGAGCTTGTGTATATTTTCCAACAGTGCTCTAGCTTTCTGTGTCTGGGGCTTTGGTACAAGCCTTACGTACACCATTGCTTTAATCTAGACTACAGGTCTCCTTCACCTTCAGCTCTTGACACAGGGACATTTCAAAAGACACCTAGTCTACAAATTCTGTCTAATACTTAGTCCTTTTGTTGGCTTTTTTTTTTTTTTGCACGTGTGTGTGTATAGCGTGCATGCATGTGAGCTTGTATATGTGTGGGTGCACTGTGTGTGTATGTGTATGTATTAGCTACAGGTTGACATCAGGTGTTTTCCTTGTTCGCTGTCCGCATTATTTACTGAGGCAGGATCTCTCCCTTGAACTCACAGCTCACTGATACAGCTAGTGTGGCTAGCCAGCTTGCTATGGGGATCCCTGTCTCCACTTCCCAAGCGCTGAGATTACAGGTGAGCTACCATATCTACCAGGCATTTACAAGGTGCTTTATCCATGGAACCATTTCCCCAGCCTTTGTTTTAATTAATTAATTAAGTTATTATTATTATTATTATTTTGGTTTTTCAAGGTAGGGTTTCACCCTAGTCCAGGCTGACCTGGAATCCTTGAGAGTTTGTAGTCTCAAGGTGGCCTTGAACTCATGGTGATCCTCCTACTTCTGCCTCCCAAATGCTGGGTTTAAAGGCGTGCACCATCACGCCTGGCTTTATTTTCTTGGTTTTTTTTTGTTTGTTTGTTTGTTTTAAGGTAGGGTCTCACTCTGGCCCAGGCTGACCTGGAATTCACTATGTAGTTTTAGGGTGGCCTTGAACTCATGGTAATGCACCTACCTCTGCCTCCAAGTGCTAGGATTAAAGGCTTGTGCCACCATGCCCAGCCTAGCTTTTTGGTTTTTTATTGACAACCTCCATAATTATAGATAATAAATCATGATAATTCCCTCCTCTCTCACTTTCTTCTTAATAACTCCACTCTCCATCATATCTCTTCCCCCTCTCTTTAATCAGTTTTCTCTTTTATTTCGATGTCATCATCTTTTCCTCCTATTATGATGGTCTTGTGTAGATAGTGCCAGGCACTGCGAGGTCATGGATATCCAGGTCATTTTGTATCTGGAGGAGTGCATTGTAAGGAGTCCTTCCCTTCCTTTTGCTCTTACATTTTTTTTTTTTTACAACTTCCATGATTGTAAACATTATCCCATGGTAATGCCTTCCCTCCCACACCCATTTTCCCCTTTGAAACTCCATTCTCCATCATATCCCCTTCCCCTCTCAGTCAGTCTCTCTTATTTTGATACCATGATCTTTTCCTCCTATTAGAGGGTCTTGTGTAGGTAATGTCAGGCTTTGTGAGGTCATGGATATCCAGGCCATTTTGTGTCTGGGGGGAGTACGTTGTAAGGAGTTCCTTTGGCTCATACATTCTTTCCACCACCTCTTCTGCAATGGACCCTGAGCCTTGGAAGGTGTGATAAAGATATTTCAGTACTAAGCACTCCTCTGTCACTTTTTCCCAGCACTATGGTGCCTTTTGCATCATCCCAGAAGTCATTGCCATCTGAAAAGAGAAGGTTCTTGAACCAAAAGTGAGAATAGCATTAATAAATGGTTATGAACATCAAGATAAGTACTTACTGGACAGTTTAGTGAGCATAATATATGCATTTATATATATATATAAAATATATGCACCAGCAGGCATTACACCCCTAGGGCTCATGACTTCCCCTGTCATAGATTTTCAGTATCAAGCATGTATTCCTTTCTATGGAGCAGGCTTCTAGTCCAATTAGAGAGCAGTTGGTTTCCCCCATAAAAGACATGCCATTATTGCACCTGTTGATTCATTTGGCCTGGCTGGGTAAAATTAAGGCTTGTGGTATCCACTGTTGAGTATCTTCACTGGTGATTTCTCTCTCTCCCATTGAACTGCATGTAACATAGCTTTTTCCAACTTCTGTCAGCTGGTCTACAGGAAGAGGTTTTCAGTTCAGCTCCAGCAGGATTTTTCAGTGACCTTGTAGCCAAGTACATGGAGTCTTCAACAATAGGGTTTTACCATCTATTCCTGGTGGGGAAACCAAGAGCCTTGGCAATGGCCTGTAATGTTTTGGGGGCATCAGAAACCTCCCTGGCCAACAACTCACTGGAAAGAATCCCATCCCTGGCACTGAAAATTTTCTAGTAACAATCTGTGGCTTCTTGGTGCACTGTTGTCCAAAATGTAGGTTTCCATATAACTTATTCATACCCTCTTAGATTTTTTTTATTCTTTTTTTTTCTGTTGTTTTGTTTTTTGTTTTTCCTTCTTAGATTTTGATTAACCCTCTCTCCACCCTCCTTTACTCAATATCTTCCCCTGATCTCATGCCTTTTCACCTTTATTTTTAAAACATTTTGTTTATTTTCAAGCAGAGACAAAGATTGGGAATAAATAGGTGTTCTGGGGCCTCCAGCCACTACAAATGAATTCCAGGTGCATGAACCACTTCACATCTGGTTTTATGTGGGTCCTCAGGAATGGAACCCAGGTCACTAAGGTGCAGGCAAGCACTTTTAACTGCTAAGATAGCTCTCCAGCCCACACCTGGCTGTTTTACATCTAATTAAAAAAATTGTGTGTGGGGGGAGAGGGTTTTCAAGGTAGGGTCTCATTCTGGTCCAGGCTGACCTGGAATTAACTATGTAGTCTCAGGGTGGCCTCGAACTTATGGCGAACCTCCTACCTCTGCCTCCCAAGTGCTGGGATTAAAGGTGTGCGCCACCATGCCTGGCCAAAAAAAATTTTTTTTTCCCTGAGACAGTCTTACTCTGTAGCCCAGGCTGGTCTCTAACCCTTGGCAATCCACTTGCCTCAGCCTCCCAAGTGCTGGAATTAAAGGTATGTGCCACCATGCCTGGCTGGTACTTTAAAAAAAAAAAAAAAAAAAGGGAGGGAACTGGAGAAATGGCTCAGCAGTTAAGACATTTTCCTGCAAGGCCTAATGTGACCCAAGTTCAGTTCCCCAGTACCCACATAAAGCCAAATGCACAAGGTGGCAAGTATATCTGGAGTTTGCAGTGGTTAGAAGCCCTGGTGCACCCATATTCTTCTCTCTCTTTCTCTCTCTCTGCTTGCAAATAAGTTGATTTCTAAAAATTCTGTTTGTTTTCATTTTTCAAGGTAGCATCTCACTGTAGCCCAGGGTGAGCTCAAACCCATAGCAGTCCTTCTACCTCAGCCTCCCAAGTGCTGGGATTAAAGGCATGTGCCACCACCATGCCTGGCCTAAAAAATTTTTCCCTTTATTTATTTGCGAGGAGAGAGAGAAGAGAGAGAGAATGGGTGTGTGTCAGGGCTGCCTGCAAACAAACTCGATACATATGCCACTCTGCATCCAGCTCCAAGTGGGCACTGAGGAATCAAACCTGGGATGGCAGGCTTTGGTAGCAAGCACGTTTAATCACTGAGCCATCTCCCCAGACCAATACATTTTTTTTTGGGGGGGGGGAGGGCTCTGTAGCCCAGGTTGTCAAGAACTATGTAAACCAGCCTAGCCTTGAGCTTACGTGATCTGCTTGCCTCAGTTTTCCAAGTGCTGTGATGACAAGCAAGAGCCACTGTGTCCTGCTAAAAGTTTTTTTTGTGTTACTAGGGATCAAACATGAAGCCATGTGCATACCAGGCAAGCATTCTACCACTGAGCTGCATCCCCTGATGTTACCCCATAGCCCTTGCCAACAGTTTTATAGGTGTGATTGATTAATGTTCTTTTTCCCTAACTGAAAGCAATGTGAGGACAAAGACTGGGACTCCTAACTCATTGTTATATCGCAGTTGCAGACACACAATTGAAAGTCATTAATACTGCTTTTTACTGAATGAACTCCTGGTAACTTGGTCAAAGTCCTGCTTAATGCCTGAGGTGGAAAGCAAGCTAAGCCTTGGAAAGTATCAGACTCTTACTTCTAAACCCCTTTCTGCAGAGGAAGAATTCTCCTGTTTGTGGCAGGAGTGTGGCTTTTGCTCTCTGGATAATTCCACTGACCTCATCCGCCATGTCTACTTCCACTGCTACCATACCAAGCTGAAACAGTGGGGGCTGCAAGCCTTGCAAAGCCAGGCTGACCTCAGTCCCTGCATCTTGGACTTCCAGAGCCGCAACGTCATTCCTGATGTCCCAGGCTTCCTGTGTCTGTGGGAACATTGTGAGGTCAGCAGACAGTGCCAGAAATAGGGGTGGAAGGAAGTTGGGGATCTTAACTCAAGATGCTTTGACTCTTTCTGGGGTGCCTTATATTTCTGAGACTTTTGCTAGTATCTCTCTATTTCTGTGTAATTCTTTTCCTCAAACTTTCCCATCCCCTTCAAGTTAATCTGGGGGAGAGCCAAGAAGCCCCTTTTGGACTCAGGGGTAAGAGTCCCTCTGCCCACCCTCAGTCCTCACCCCAAGTTGCCCTGGCACAGAGCTCCTTCGACAATCCTGAGTGGTTCTATCGGCACGTGGACGCACACAGCCTGTGCTGTGAATACCAAGCTGTCAGCAAGGACAACCATGTGGTGCTGTGTGGCTGGAAAGGTAGGTCTCCCCCAACCTCTGGTTGAAACTGGGGCTGTTAACAGTCCAGGGAGCCATGGATGGGACCAGTCCTGAAGGCTAGGTGGCTGCTGCATGGGGAGACTTGCTACTAGAGTCAAGTTGGGAGGGGGCTTTGTGGATGGAGCTTGACCAGTCTTTCTCTCCCAGGCTGCACCTGCACCTTCAAGGACCGGTGTAAGCTTCGAGAACACCTTCGTAGCCACACCCAGGAAAAAGTGGTGGCCTGCCCCACCTGTGGGGGCATGTTTGCCAACAACACCAAGTTCTTAGATCACATCCGTCGCCAGACTTCATTGGATCGTAAGCAGTCAGAGAGAAGGGGGTGGGTGCAGGCTGTCCTTGGAGTGAGGTTGGGGGTATATTTTCAGGGGAGGTGGCCACTGAAGAAATCAGCTGCAGCTTGGTTTCCTTCCCCTTTGGGGCTCAGACACCTCCTAGACTTTTCATAGACACAGTTTAGCACTTACTGTGCTTACTGTGGGCTGTATCATTTATCTCAGGGAATCCTCACAACAGCCCCGTGAGGTAGGCTTCTTATCCCCCTTTTTACAGATGAGGAAACTGAGGCTCAGAGAGGTTAAATCACTTACCTGAGATCATACAGCTAGTAAGTGGTAAAGCTGGGCTTCTAACAGGTTCTGGACTCCAAATCCCATCCATAGCTTCCTAAGCTCTCCCCTTGCTCCTTGGGTGGTTCCCTTATGTTTGGGATGGTTCCCCTGTCCTCTCTGTCCCCCACTATCCTGTTCAGTACTCATTTCTTTTGTCCACTCCACCCCAGAGCAGCGGTTTCAGTGCTCTCACTGCTCCAAGAGATTTGCCACAGAGCGGCTTTTGCGGGACCACATGCGTAACCATGGTGAGTTTCCTGTCCCCAACCCCCCAGCATCCCTGCCCATCTCTTAAGGTTCTGTGAGTCCTTGAGTCACAGCTTCTTCTCTACTCCTCAGTGAATCACTATAAATGCCCCTTGTGTGACATGACCTGCCCACTGCCTTCTTCCCTCCGCAACCACATGCGCTTTCGACATAGTGAGGACCGGCCCTTTAAATGTGACTGTTGTGACTACAGGTAAGGGGACCAAGGGCCAGACAAGGGAGCTCATGTTCCAGGGTCCCTCATGCCCTACAACCCTTCTTACTTCTCCTTTGCAGTTGCAAGAATCTGATTGACCTCCGGAAGCACCTGGACACCCATAGCAAGGAGTCAGCCTACAGGTGTGATTTTGAGAACTGCGGCTTCAGTGCCCGGTCGCTAAGCTCTATCAAGTCCCATTATCGCAAAGTGCATGAAGTGAGTGGAGCTGGTGGTGGGAGAGGGTTGGCAGGAGTGTGGGTCAAAGAGCTGGCCTCATCTCTTTCATCCCTCCACCAGGGAGACTCAGAGCCAAGGTACAAATGTCACGTGTGTGACAAATGCTTCACACGTGGCAACAACCTTACCGTGCACCTTCGCAAGAAGCACCAGTTCAAGTGGCCCTCAGGGCACCCCCGTTTTCGGTATGTCGTTCAACCTCTTCCCCCAGATTTAGGTTTTTTATTTACTAGAGAGGGAGGGAAGGAGGGAGAGAGAGAGAGGGAGAATGGGCACACCAGGTCCTCTAGCCATTGCACATAAACTCCAGATGTATGTGCCACCACGTACATCTGGCTTTATGTGAGCATTGGTCACTTGAACCTGGGCTGTCAGACTTTGCAAGCAAGCACCTTAGCTGCTGAGCCATCTCCCTAGTCCACTTTTAAAATATTTTTTTATTTATTTGCAAGCATAGAGAGGGAATATGTATGTCAGGGCCTTTTGCCACTGTAAAAAAACTCTAGATGCATGTGCCACTTTATAATCTGGCTTTATGTGGGTGCTGGGGAATCAAACTGGGACCTGTAGGATTTGCAAGTAAGTGCCTTTAACTGTTGAGCCATTTCTCTAGCTCTGTAACATTTTCAACAAAGGAAAAATGTTGAAATTTATGGTATACAGATGTTCACAATTTCTGTGTAGTCTCAACACTAAACATAGTGGTGGAGCATATTGTAATATTTCATTATTTATATTTATTAGCGAGATAGAATGGGTATGCCAGGGCCTCTAGTCACTGTAAATGAACTCCAGGTGCATGTGCCACCAGGTGCATCTGGCTTATGTGAGTACTGGTGAATCCAGCCTGGGTCCTTAGATTTTGCAGGCAAGTACCTTAACTGCTAAGCTATCTCTCCAGTACTGGGGTTTTTTTTTGTTTTTTTTTTTTTTGGGGGGGTTTTTTTTTTGTTTTGTTTTGTTTTTTGAGGTAGGGTTTCACTCTAGCTCAGGCTGACCTGGAATTCACTGTGTAGTCTCCTCAAATTCATGGCTACTCTACCTCTGCCTGGGATTAAAGGCATGCACCACCACACCTGCTCCAATCCTGTTTTTTTTTTTTTTCAAAAATTTTTAAAAATTTTTTTGTTTATTTTTATTTATTTATTTGAGAGCGACAGACAGAGGAAGAGGGAGAGAGAAAATGGGTGTGCCAGGGCCTCCAGCCACTGCAAATTCAAACTCCAGATGCGTGCGCCCTCTTGTACATCTGGCTAACGTGGGTCCTGAGGAATCGAGCCTTGAACTCGGGTCCTTAGGCTTCACAGGCAAGCGTTTAACTGACAAGCCATCTCTCCAGCCTTTATTTTCAAATTTTTATTAACAACTTCCATGATTATAAAAAATAGCCCATGGTGCTGGGCATGGTGGTGCACACCTTTAATCCCAGCACTCGGGAGGCAGAGGTAGGAGGATCACCGTGAGTTCGAGGCCACCCTGAGACTACACAGTGAATTCCAGGTCAGCCTGGGCCAGAGTGAAACTGTGAATCACCATGCCTGGCCCCTTTTTTTGTGATTTCTGAGGCACAGTGCCAGGCCCAATAAATCGTGCTAAAAGACCTGCAGCCAGAATCAGCATTAGAGCCTAACGGCCTGTCCATCAGCTCATGGCCTTCTCATAAACCATTGGCATTCCTGCCCTTCCACATAGACTGTCTTTCTCTTCTGGACTGGGCTTCTACATATTTCCCATTTTGAGTAATGGTCTTTTCCTCTTGCCCTTTATTCTACATATGCCAGTAAGAACCCTTTTTGTTCTCCTGGAACTTCTTCCTGCCTTCATATTTGTGTTTTAACTCCCCCGACTCAAAGCCATTTCTTTATCCTCTGCCTGTGTTTGCTCCCCTTAACCTCTTCTCCAGGTACAAGGAGCATGAAGACGGCTACATGCGGCTGCAGCTGGTTCGCTACGAGAGCGTGGAGCTGACGCAGCAGCTACTGCGGCAGCTACAAGAGGGATCAGACTTGGGAGTGACGCTGAACGACAGCAGCCTGCAGGGCATTGTTCTAGAAACTGTGCTGGGGGAGCCAGGACCTGAAGAAGAGGCGGAAGAGGATGTGGGTGACGAGGGGACTGCCCTCTCAGCTTTTCAGGACAACCCCAGCCCTGTCATCCATGTGGTAAATCAGACCACCACCCAGGGCCAGCAAGAGGTTGTCTACTATGTGCTGTCAGAAGCCCCAGGAGAGCCCCCACCAGCCCCTGTACCACCCTCGGGGGACCTCATGGAAAAGCTTCAAGGAATACCTGAGAATCCAGAGGTCCAGATGGTGTAAAGACTGCAGAGCCTGACTGACCACTCCTACTCCAGACCTTGACCTTGGGTTTGAGCCAGGCAGGTGGTGGTACCGCTAACAGGCAGTCCTTGTCCATGGATGCTTTAGGAGTGGTGCTGGAGTGGAGGTGTCTCCTCTGGCCCAGACTTGCCTTGTTCTGCAGACTCTGAGGACTTGTCTCTTACCACACGGCTATTGTGGGGATCCTAAGGAGTTGGGATTTTTGGAGGTGATCCTGTATGTGTGTGCTTGTTGTGAGGGCTGTTGTTAGGCTCAAGTATGACCTCCCCTCAACGTGCTAGACAGTAAATCAGTCAGTTCACATCTAGTCCCACCTCTAAAGTCCATAGGCCCTGGGATGATGAGTGACTGGTCCTTAACAAGGGCCCTTTCCTCACCACCAGTTAAGCGCTGGTCACCAGTATCCATTCCTCTCTTAAGGTTTCATCCTATACCCCAGGGACATTTGTGGTTATCCTCAGGGACAGGATTGGAGGCTGTGTTGTGTGTGTGTGTGACAATTGTTTTTGGTAATAAACACTTGTTACTCATTTCTTCCTTGAGTTTGGTGGCATTTAACTAGTAACAAGGAAATACAGCTGAGGAGCTGAATAATTGAACTTCTTTCCCTTTTAGTTATTTTGATGATTTAATTATTTAGGGGCTGTGTGCCCTGTTAATGGAATTTGCCCATTTCTTCCAGAGCATCTGCTAGTTCCATGGAATGATTCCCCGGGCACTTGGCCATGAATGGACAGTAGCAGTGTTAGAGAATGGATACAAATGGGCTCACTCAGGAAGGTAGAGCACTTGACCAGAGTAATCCCCTGATTAGCACCCTATGCTCTAGGGTAGGATTCGATTCTGTGTGGAGTCATAAGATTGCAAGGAAAGCTGGGGGTGGAGAGTAGGTTGAGAGATTTCCCAGGGAGTGCCAGGTACTCAAGGGGGCTAGGAACTTAGTTAAAAAATTTGTGTGTCTAATACATTTTCCTGAATACTCAGAGTTAAATCCTCAAAATAAGAAACATTCTTTTGATCTGTTTAACCACTTCTCAGCATACTATTCCTTTGTGGTGATCTTTGTCACTCTGGACAGATCAAATTTCCCCAAATGGATTTCTGAATCTCCAGCCTCACCCAGGTAGAGTCTTAGTCTACCCCAGGCTGACCTGGAATTCACTATGTAATCTCAGAGTGGCCTTGAACTCATGGTGATCCTCCTACCTCTGCCTCCCAAGTACTGGGATTAAAGGCGTGCGCCATCATGCCTGGCTCAAATAAAAATATTTTTTAAAAAGCTGGAGCTGGGCAGAGGTAGGAGTATAACCATGAGTCTGAGGCCACCCTGAGGTTACATAGTGAATTCTAGGTCAGCCTGGGCTACAGTGAGACTCTACGTTGAAAAAAACACCAAAAAAGCTGGGCATAGTGGTGCATGCCTTTAACCCCAGCACTTGGGTGGGGGGATAGAAGTAGGAAGAGCAACGTGAGTTTGAGACCAACCTGAGATTACATAGTGAGTTCCAGGTCAGCCTGGGCTAAAGTGAGACCCTACCTCAAAAAAAGAAAGAAGGAAGAAAGAAAGAAAGCTGGGTATGGTAGTACACACCTTTAATCCCAGCACTTGAGAGTCAGAGTTAGGAGGATCACAGTGAGTTCAAGGCCACCTCGAGCCTACATAATGAATTCCAGATCAGCTTGGGCTAGAGCAAGACCCTACCTCTAAAATCAAAAAGAAAAAAAGTGTAGGGTTTTTTCGTACCAAACTCAAGGCTTTGCACATACAAGGCTCTATCACTGAGCTACACACACAGCCCCAGAAGTGCAGGATTTCTCTTCTCCCAAATAGTGTTTTCCTCCCCTCACCCCACTTTTGTGAGCTCATGTGCATGGCTGCAGATGAGCACATGCCACCCCGTTACGTAAGGCTAAAGGACCTTAGCTATCCACCTTGTTTGCAGCAGGGTCTCTTATTCACAGTGTTTGCTTTATGCTATATGTTATTCCTTTCTTGCTATGACAAAATACCTGAGGTGGGGCTGGAGAGATAATTCAACAGTTAAGTCATTTGCCTGCAAAGCCTAATGACCTGGGTTTAATCCCCAATACCCATGTAAAACCAGGCACACCAATTGTTTGAAGTTCATTTGCAGTGGTTAGACGCCCTGGCATGCACATTCGTTCTCTCTCTCTCTGCTAGCAAATAAAATATTTGTTTTCAAAATGAAGAATAGTGCCCAACACTACCTACACAAGACCACCATAAGAGGAGGAAAAGATCATGACATCTAAATAAAAGAAGAGACTGATTGAGAGGGGGAGGGGATATGATGGAGAATGGCGTTTCAGAGGGGAAAGTTGGGGGAGGGAGGGAAATACCATGGGATATTTTTTATAATCATGGAAGTTGTTAATAAAAATTTGGAAAAAAAATGAAGAAAAAAGGGCTGGAGAGATGGCTTAGTGGTTAAGCGCTTGTCTGTGAAGTCTAAGGACCCTAGTTTGAGGCTCCATTCCCCAGGACCCATGTAAGCCAGTTGCACAAGGTGGCGCACGCATCTGGAGTTCATTTGCGTTGCATTGGCCAGAGGCCCTGGCACACTCACTCTCAAATCTCTCTGTGACTGTCTGTCGCTCTCAAATAAAAATTTGAAAATGAAGAAAAAATACCTTAGACAAGGAAGGGAGGATTTGTTTCACCTCATTGTTGCAGAGGCTTCAGTCTGCTCCTGCTGGCTCAAATGTTTCTGGGCCTATGGTGAAGGTGAGGTGAAGGAAAGCTGCTCCACTATGTGGCCAGGGAACAGAAGAAGGGACTGGGGACAAGATAAACTATTTTCTTCTATCGTTTTAAACTTTTTTATTGACAGCTTCCATAATTACAGACAGCAAGCCATGATAATTCTTTCCCATCCTCTACTTTTCCCTTCACAAATCCACTCTCCATCACACCCCCTCCCTTTCTCAATTAGTCTTTATTTTGATGTTGTCATCTTTTCCTCCTATTATGAGGCTCTTTACTTATTTGAGAAAAATTGAAAGTGTGGGGTTATGAGCATAACAGGGCCTCCTGCCACTGCAAATGAACTCCAGACATATGTGCCACTTGTGCACTTGGCTTTACCTGGATACTGGGAAATTGAACCCCGCCTGTAAGGCTTTGCAACCAAGTGCCATTAGCTGTTGAGCCAGCTCCAGCCACCACCAACCCCCTTCTTTTTTTCTTTCTGAAGTAGGGTCTCACTGTGCCAGACTGACCTGGAACTTACTCTTTTTTTTTTTTTTTTTTGGTTTTTCAAGGTAGGGTCTCACTGTAGCCCAGGCTGACCTGGAATTAACTATGTAGTCTCAGGGTGGCCTTGAACTCATGGCGATGCTCCTACCCCTGCCTCCCAAGTGCTGGGATTAAAGGCATGTGCCACCACGCCTGGCCTGGAACTTATTTTTTTTTTCTTCAAGTTTTATTCTTTTTTTAAAAATTTATTTTCGGGCTGGAGAGATGGCTTAGCGGTTAAGCGCTTGCCTGTGAAGCCTAAGGACCCCGGTTCGAGGCTCGGTTCCCCAGGTCCCACGTTAGCCAGATGCACAAGGGGGCGCACGCGTCTGGAGTTCGTTTGCAGAGGCTGGAAGCCCTGGCGCGTCCATTCTCTCTCTCCCTCTATCTGTCTTTCTCTCTGTGTCTGTCACTCTCAAATAAATAAATAAATAAAATTTAAAAAAAAAATTTATTTTCTTTTTAAAAATTTTTTATTAGAATTTTCCATGATTATAAAAAAAATCCCATGTTAATTCCCTCCCTCTCCCCACACACTTTCTCCTTTGAAATTCCATTCTCCATCATATTACCTCCCCATCACAATCATTGTACTTACATATATACAATATCAACTTATTAAGTACCCTCTTCCCTTCCTTTCTCTTCCCTTTATGTCTCCTTTTTAACTTACTGGCCTCTGCTACTAAGTATTTTCATTCTCACGCAGAAGCCCAGTCATCTGTAGCTAGGATGCACATATGAGAGAGAACATGTGGCGCTTGGCTTTCTGGGCCTGGGTGGAACTTACTTTTATAGTAACAGTTTGGCCTTGAACTCATGGTGATCTTCCTATGTGAAGCCTCCTGGGACTCATGGCATGAATCACTATGCCTGGCTTATTTATTTTTTAATTTTTAAAAACTTTTAAAAAATAGGGCTGGAGAGATGGCTTAGTGGTTAAGCGCTTGCCTGTGAAGCCTAAGGACCCCGGTTTGAGGCTCGGTTCCCCAGGTCCCACATTAGCCAGATGCACAAGGGGGCGCACGCGTCTGGAGTTCGTTTGCAGAGGCTGGAAGCCCTGGCACACCCATTCTCTCTCTCTCCCTCTATCTGTCTTTCTGTGTCTGTCGCTCTCAAATAAATAAATAAATAATTTTTAAAAAATAAAAATTTTTTTTTTTTATTTATTTGAGAGAGGAAGATGGGAGGCTGAGGAGAGAGCATGGGCACGTCCCGGTCTCCAGCCACTGGTGAATCGAACCAGGATCCTTTAGCTTTGCAGGCAAATGCTTTAACCAGTAAGCCATTTCTCCAGCTCTATTTTTAAATTTTTGTCTGGGCCTGTTGCCATAAAAAATGCCACTCTTCCACTTTTTTTCTGACACTTTTTATTAGAGAGAGAGAGAATGGGTGCACCCTTTATGCATGTGCAACGTTGTACACTTGTGTCACTGTGCCTTTGGCTATGTGGGACCTGGAGATTTGAACATGCGTTCTTAGGCTTCACAGGCAATCGAGTAACTGCCAAGCCATCTCTCCAACCCTAGAAAGCACTTTTATTTATTTTTATATTGTGTTTTTATTTATTTCTATCCCCCTTTCCCCTGTAGGGTCTCACTTTAGCCCAGGCTGACCTGGATTTCGCTATGTAGTCTCAGGGTGGCCTCAAACTCATGGCGAACCTCTTAGCTCTGCCGAGTGCTGAAATTGAAGGCGTGTGCCACCACTCCTGGCTCCCGGCTTTGTTTTTGTTCTTGAGATGGAGTGTCACTGTAGCTCAGGTTAACCTGGAACTCATCCTGTAGTCCCAGGCTGTTCTCCTAACTCTTAGCACTCCATAGACAGACACAAGGTGATCTTGAGTTCAAGGCCAGCCTGAGCTATATAGCAAGACCTTATTTCAGACTGTCAAGTCTGAGAGCTAAGGAAATGAATCAGGCTAGGTATGGTGGTGCACACCTTTAATCCCAGTACTAGGAGGCAGAAGGAGGAGGATTGCCATGAGTTTGAGGCCAGCCTGAGACTACATAGCGAATTCCAGGTCAGCCTGGGCTAGAATGAAATCCTACCTCGAAAAACCAAAAAAAGAGAAAGGAAGCAGAAGGAAGATAAGTCTCCACAGTTGCTACTGCCCTGCCTTTGTAAGAGAGCCAATGAAGAGAAGGTAAACTGCTGGAGGATCTGGAGATTCAGAGAGGTTTAGGAAGGAGGGAGGAGGGAGCCTTGTCCAACTCATCCATCCCGTCTCTGTGTTCCAAGCTGCACCTCCCCAAGTGGCCAGCAGAGGGCCCTCCCATTGACAAAACCGTAGAAATGAGACTCAGTAGGCATAGGGGTCTAGAGACCTTGTCATGGAAGGAGACTTCCAGGGGAAGGGAGGGTTAGATGGAAGTGGGAGGATCAAGGGCTGTGGGGATGGCAGAATGGTTAAAGGCACTGGTTTGCAAAGCCTGACAGTTGGGTTCAATTCCCCAGCACCCATGTAAAAATCCGAAGCAAGCCTGGTGTGGTGGCGCATGCTTTCATCCCAGCACTCAGGAGGCAGAGGTAGGAGAATTGCGGTGCTTTCGAGACCACCCTGAGACTACATAGTGAATTCCAGGTCAGTCTGGGCTAGAGCAAGATCTTGTCATGAAAAAAAGAAATTGGAAGCACAAAGTAGTGTGAGAGCTGGGCATGTGGCACACACCTTTTAAAAATTATTGAGGCAGGTGTGGTGGTGCACACCTTTAATCCTAGCACTCAGGAGGCAGAGGTAGGAGGATTGCCTTGAGTTCAAAGCCACCCTGAGACTACATAGTGAATTCCAGGTCAGCCTGGGCCAGAGTGAGACCCTACCTTGAAAAACAAAAATGAAACAACAAAATTATTTGAGAGAGAGAGAGAGAGAGAGAATGGGTAGACCAGGGCCTTAAGTCACTGTGAATGAACTCCAGATGCATATACCATCTTGTGCGTCTGGCTTATGTGGGTCCTGGGGAATTGCACTGTGGTCCTTTGGCTTTGCAAGCAAGTGCCTTAATGCTAAGCCATCTCTCCAGCCCTGGCAAATGCTGTTAATCCCAGCACTCGGAAGGCAGAGGCAGGAGGATCACTGTGAGTTTGAGGTCAGCCTGACCCTACGTAGAGAGTTATAGGTCAGCCTGGAATAGAGTGAGACCCTATCTCAGAAAACAAAAACAGGGCTGGAGAGATGGCTCAGTCACTAAGGTGCTTATCTGCAAAGCCTAATGTCCTGGGTTGATTCCCCAGTACCCATGTAAAGCCAAAAAAAAAAAAAAAAAAAAGATAAAAAAGTATTGCTAGCATCTGGCATTCCTTTGTAATAACAAAAGACCCTGGCATACCCATATGTATGCACAGGCACACACACATGCAAATAAATAACTTTAAAAAAAATAAAAGGGGGTTGGGGAAATGGCACTTGCAGTTAAGGCACTTGCCTGTGAAGCCTCAGCACCTCGGTTCAATTCCCCAGGACCCATGTAAGCCAGATGCACATGAGGGCGCATGTGTCTGGAGATTTTTCAGTGTTTGGGGCCATGGTGCACTCATTCTCTCTGCCTCTTCCTCTCTCTCTCTCTCTCAAATAAATAAAGAAATAAATTTAAAGAAAAAAGGGAAGGTCAATCTTTAGTGAATTTTGGGAAGAGGTCTGGGGCAATGTAGGAGAATCTATCTGGACTTTAAAGAAAGTGTGTGTTAGGACACAGGCTTTATTCTGAGGATGATGAATTGAGATTAAGGGAAGACCCACACCAGATACCAAATCAGAAACTCTGACAATGGAGTCTGCACTCTGAGGGTTTTTTTTAAATTTTTTTGTTTTTCTCTTTCTTTCTTTCTTTCTTTCTTTCTTTCTTTCTTTCTTTCTTTCTTTCTTTCTTTTTTTAATTTTTGGCTTTTCAAGGTAGGGTCTCACTCAAGCTCAGAATGACCTGGAATTCACTATGTAGTCTCAGGGTAGCCTTGAACTCATGGCAATCCTCCTACCTCTGCCTCTCGAGTGCTGAGATTAAAGGCATGTGCCACCACGCCTGGCTTTTTTTTTTTTTTTTTTTTTCCAAGGTAGGGACTCTCTCTAGCCAGGCTGACCTGGAATTTACTATGTAGACTCAGAGTGACTTCATATTCACAATGATCCTCCTACCTGTGCCTCCCAAGTGCTGGGGTTAAAGGCATGTGCCACTATGCTTGGCTCTGAAGTATTTTTTTGTTTTTGTTTTTCCTGTGATTTTTTTTTTTTTAGCAGAGCAAGAGTGCATTGGTGTGCCAGGGCCTCCAGCCACTGCAATCAAACTACAGACACATGCGCCACCTTGTGCACATGTGCGACCTTGCATGCTTGCATCACTGTGCATCTGGTTTACATGAGCCTTGGAGAGTTGAATATAGGTCCTTAGGCTTCACAGGCAAGTGACTTAACTGCTAAGCCATCTCTCCAGCCCTGGCTCTGAGTCTTTTTTTTTTTTTTCAAAAACATCTTTTATTAACAACTTCCATGATTATAAAAAATTATGCCATGGTTCTACGTGCAGGTCAAGGGGAGAAAGAGATACCACCAGTGAAGATATTCAACAGTAGACACTGCAAGCCTTATATTTGGCCAGCCAGGCCAAATGAACCAATGGATGCAGTAGTGGAATGTCTATCATTGTGGAAACCAACTGCCCTCTAATTAGACTGGAGGCCCGCTCCATGGGAGGGACTATATCCCTGATACTGAAAACTTAAAACAGGGGTAGTCATGAGTCCTAGGGGTATAACGTCTGCTGTTGTCTGAATAAATGTATATACTATGCTTATCAAACTGCCCAGTAAGCACTTCTGTTGGTGTTCATAGCCTTATATTAATGCTACTCTCACTTTGGGTAGAGAATCTTCTCTTTTCAGATGGCAGTGACCTTGGGACGACTCAGAAGGGATCATGGTGATGGAAAGTAGTGACTGGAGTACTGAGTAATATCTTGATCACACCTTCTGAGGCTCAGGGTCTAATGCGGAAGAGGTGGTGGAAAGAATGTAAGAGCCAAAGGAAGGGTAGGACTCCTTACAACGTGCTCCTCTGAGACACAAAATGGCCTGGATATCCATGACCTCACGGTGCCTGACACTACCTACACAAGACCATCATAAGAGGAGGAAAAGATCATGACATCAAAATAAAAGAGGACTGATTAAGATGGGGAGAATGGAGTTTCAAAGGGGAAAGTGGGGAGAGGGAAGGTATAACCATGGGATACTTTTTATAATCATGGAAGCTGTTAATAAAAATTGAGAAAAAAATTTTCCTCCTGCTCTTTTTTAGCTCTTTCCACCATGACAGACATGCTACTCTTGTACCCATTGGCTCATTTGGCCTGGCTGGCCAAATATAAGGTTTGCAGTGTCCACTGTTGAGTATCTTCACTGGTGATTTCTCTTTCTCCCATTGAACTGCATGCAGAATGGCTTCTTCCAGCTTTCTGTCAGCTGGTCTACATGGAGGAGGTTTTCAGCTTAGTTCCAGCAGGATTTCTCAGTGGCCTTGTAGCCCAAGTATGTGCAGTCTTCAGCAATAGGGTCTTACCATCTATTCCTGGTGGGAAACCAAGAGATATAAAGGGAAGAGAAGGGAAGGGAGGAGGGAACTTAATAGGATGGTATTGTATATACATAAGTAGAATAGATTAATGGGGGTGGAAAGGCTCAAGTGAGGTCAGGAGAAGAGATTGAGTAAAGGAAATGGTGAAGGGATGGCTCTGAGTTTTTAAAAAATATTTTTAGGACATTGGATTTTTTTGTTGTTGTTGTTCATTTATTTATTTGAGAGCGACAGACAGAGAGAAAGAGGCAGAGAGAGAGAGAATGGTTGTGCCAGGGCCTCCAGCCACTGCAAATGAACTCCAGACGTGTGTACCCCCTTGTGCATCTGGCTAACATGGGTCCTGGGGATTTGAGCACAAACCAGGGTCTTTAGGCTTCACAGGCAAGCGCTTAACCGCTAAGCCATCCCTCCAGCCCCAGCTCTGAGTTTTTAAAAAAATATTTGTAAACATAGAAAGAGAAAGATAGTGAACATGGGCCAGCCAGGATCTCATGCAGCTGCAAATGAACTCCAGATACATATGCTACTTAGGGTGTCTGGCTTCAGATGAGTACTGGGGAATTGACTCCCCAGCAGGCTTTGCAAGCAAGCACCTTTAACGAATGACCCATATTCCCACCCCATTTTTAAAATTTTATTATTATTTTATTGCTTTGTGTTTATTTTTGCATGCATGTGTGCATGGTGTATGCATGTATATGTGCCCTTGTAGCACCCTTTATGCTCGTTTTAGGGGGCTAGCTACTGAGCCATCTCCCCAGCCCTCAATTTTATTTATTATTTATTTTTAAATTTTAATTATTTGCAAGCAGAAAAATAGAAGAGGGACAGACAGACAGAATGGGCTGGCTAAGGCTTCTAGCCACTGCAAACGAACTCCAGGTGCATGCACCCCTTCTGCATCTGGCTTACATGGGTCCTGGAGAATTGAACCTGGGTCTTTTGGCTTCGCAGGTAAATGCCTTAACCACTAAGCCATCTCTCCAACCTCTCAATTTTATTTATTATTTTTTAAATATTTTTGTTTATTTTTATTTATTTATTTGAGAGTGACAGAGAGAGAAAGAGGCAGAGAGAGAGAGGAGAGTGGGCGTGCCAGGGCTTCTAGCCACTATAAACGAACTCCACATGCGTGCGCCCCCTTGTGCATCTGGCTAACATGGGTCCTGGGAATCGAGCCTCGAACCGGGGTCCTTAGGTTTCACAGGCAAGCACTTAACCGCTAAGCCAACTCTCCAGCCCTCATTTTTACTTTTGAGAAAGTGTCAGTGAATCATGCAGGCTTGCCTGAAACTTGAGATTTTTCTGCATTACTCTCTGAGATCACAGGCATGTGCCACTAGTGGAATTCATTTTATATATATATATATATAAATACATATATATGTGGGGGGGGGTTGGGGGGTTGAGATAGGGTTACCTCAGGCTGACCTGTAATTCACTATGTAGTCTCAGGGTGGCCTTGAACTCATGATGATTCACCTACCTCTGCCTCCTGAGTGCTGGGATTAAAGGAGTGCGCCACCATGCCTGGTTTGTTTTAATTTTTTTTTTTTTTTTGGTTTTTCAAGATAGGGTCTCACTCTAGCCCAGGCTGACCTGGAATTCATTATGGAGTCTCAGGGTGGCCTTGAACTCACAGCAGTCCTCCTTCCTCTGCCTCCCAAGTGCTGGGATTAAAGGCATTGTTTTATTTTTTTTAAATATTTTTATTTTTATTTATCTATTTGACAGAGAAAGAGGGAGGGAGAGAGAGAATGGGTACACCAGGGCCTCCAGCCACTGCAAATGAACTCCAGACGCACAGGCCACTTGTGCATCTGGGTAGCGTGGGTCCTGGGGAATCAAACCTGGGTTCTTTGACTTTGCAGGCAAAGGCCTTAACTGCTTAGCCATCCCTCTAGCCCTTAAATTTTAAAAATATTTTATTTTTATTTATTTGACAGAGAGAGGGAGAAAAAGAGAGAATGGGCATGCCAGGGCCTCCAGCCAGTGCAAACAAACTCCAGATGTGTGCACTCCCTTGTGCATCTGGCTAATGTTGTTCTGGGGAATCAAACCTGAGTCCTTTGGCTTTGCAGGCAAATGCCTTAACCACTAAGCCATCCCTCCAGCCCTTAATTTTTTTTTTTTTGGTTTTTCGAGGTAGGGTCTCACTCTGGTCCAGGCTGACCTGGAATTCACTCTGTCATCTCAGGGTGGCCTTGAACTCATGGTGATCCTCCTACCTCTGCCTCCCGAGTGCTGGGATTAAAGGCGTGCGCCACCACGCCCGGCCTCCTTAATTTTTTTTTATTGACAGCTTTCATACTTACAGATGATAAACCATGATAATTCCTTCCCCTCCACCACTTTCCTCTTCACAACTCCACTCACCATCATATCCCTTCCATCTCTATTAGTTTCATTTATTTTGATGTCATCCTTTCCTCCTATTATGAGGGTCTTATGAAGGTAGTGCTAGGCACTGTGAGGACATGGATATCAAGGCAGTTTCTGTCTGGATGATTGCATTGTAAACAGTCCTACTCTTCCTTTGGCTCTTACATTCTTTCTGCTACCCCTTCTGCAATGGACCCTGAGCCTTGGAAGGTGTGATAGAGATGTTTCAATGCTGAGCATTCCTCTGTCACATCTTCTCAGCACTATCCCACCCCTGTTTTGTTTTTTAAAATATTTATTCATTAGCTGGGAAATGGAACCAGCCTAGATGTCCCTCAACTGATGAGTGGATAATGAAGATGTGGCACATTTATACAATGGAGTTCTACTCAGCGGTAAAGAAAAATGAAGTTATGAAATTTGCAGAAAAATGGATGGACCTGGAAAGGATTATACTAAGTGAGGTAACCCAGGCCCAGAAAGCCAAGTGCCACATGTTCTCTCTCATATGTGGATCCTAGCTACAGATGATTGGGCTTCTGCGTGAGAATGAAAATACTTAGTAGCAGAGGCCAGTAAGTTAAAAAGGAGGCATAAAGGGAAGAGAAAGGAAGGGAGGAGGGTACTTAATAGGCTGATATTGTATATATATAAGTACAATGATTGAGATGGGGAAGTAATATGATGGAGAATGGACTTTCAAAGGGGAAAGTGTGTGTGGGGGAATTACCATGGGATTTTTTTTATAATCATGGAAAATGCTAATAAAAATTAAAAAAGATATTTATTCATTTATTAGAGAGAGAGAGAGAGAAAGGAGCACAGAGAGAGAGAGACAGACAGACAGAGAATGGACATACCAGGACCTCCAGCCACTGTAAATGAACTCCAAACGCATGTGCCACCTTGTGCTTCTGGCTTATGTGAGTCTTGGGGAATTGAACCTAGGTCCTTTGACTTTGCAGGCAAGCACCTTAACTGCTAAGCCATTTCTCCAGCCCCCTATTTTATTTTTATTTTTTTAAATTTTTATTAGCATTTTCCATGATTATAAAAAAATCCCATGTTAATTCCCTCCCCCCCCCCCTACTGTTTTATTTTTTGTGAGGCAAGGTCTCACTCTAGCCCAGGCTGACCTAGAATTACTCTGTAATCCACACTCGACTTGAGTTCACAGCAATTCTTCTACCTCAGCCTCCTGAGTGTTAGAATTACAGGTTTGAGCCACCATGGCCAGCTGGCACCCTGAATTTTAACAAACTTTCCAGGGTTAGGGTACTGAGTTGTGCTATAATAAAGTCTGACAACCATGATTGGTGAGTTGCAAGGATTTAGAGGTGTGTGTTCTCTGTACTCAAAGTAGAATATGTGGTGTGAGTAGAGTGTGCCTTCCAGATTGGGAAGGATCTTTTTTAGTGGACCTCCACCAGGTAGGAAAGGTTCCATATCCTAGAATAAGAGAGGGCTGTTCAGGGGATGGAGGCAGATCTGCATTATTAAAATGGGAAGGACCTATTTCAATGGTAGAACATTTGCCTAGCATGCATAAGGTCCTGGGTTTGATCCCTAGCACTGAGAGGAGGGGGATTTTATTTTATGGTTGTTTTTTTTTTTTTTTTCTTTCTTTGAGGTAGAGTCTCACTCTAGCTCAGGCTGGCCTGAAATTCACTATGTAGTCTCAGGATGGCCTTGAACTCACAGCGATCTTCCTACCTCTGCCTCCACATGCGTCACCATGCCCAGCTCAGGAGGGGGCTTTAAAAAAGAAAATGGATGCAATAGGCCTGTATACATGAAGCCTGGGTTCAATGGCCAACACTACTTAAAAGTAGGTTGTTGGTATATACTTGTAATGTCAGTACTTGGAAGATGGAAACAACTTACTGGCCAGAGGATCATCAATTCAAGGTCACCCTTTGCTACATATTGAATTCCCCAGGCCAGTATGGAATACATGAGACCCTGTCTCAAAATTAAATAAATATTGGCCGGGCATGATGGCATATGCCTTTAATTCCAGCACTTGGGAGGCAGAGGTAGGAGGATCACCCTGAGTTCGAGGCCACCCTGAGACTACATAGTGAATTCCAGGTCAGCCTGGGCTAGAGTGAGACCCTACCTCAAAAAAAAAATTAAATAAATAGACTGGGCATGGTAGCACATACTTTTAATCTCAGCCCTTGGGAGGCAGAGGTAGGATGATTGCTGTGAGTTCAAAACCACCCTGAGAATACATAGGGAATTTAAGGTCAGCTTGGGCTAGAGTGAGATGCTACCTCAAAAACCAAAACAAGGGCTGGAGAGATGGCTTAGCAGTTAAGCGCTTGCCTGTGAAGCCTAAGGGCCCAGGTTCGAGGCTAGATTCCCCAGAGCCCATGTTAGCCAGATGCACAAGGGAGTGCATGCATCTGGCATTTGTTTGCAGTAGCTGGAGGACCTGGCACACCCATTGTCTGTCTCTCTCTGCCTTTCTCCCTCTGTCTGTCACTCTCAAAAAAATAAATTAATTAATTAATAAAATAAAAAACTAAACTAAACTAAACAAAATTTAAATAAATACAATAAAATGGAAGTGTGGCACAGTGGTAGCATGCCTGTAACCCCAATACATGGGAAGCTGAGGCAAGAGAATTGTAAGTTCAAGTCAAGCCTGGGCTACAGAGTGTGACTGTCTCAGAAAGCCAAAATAAAAAAGGAAGGTAAAAGCCTGGTGGTGGTGCACGCCTTTAATCCCAGCACTTGGGAGGCAGAGGTAGGAGGATTGCCTTGAGTTTGAGGCCACCCTGAGATGGCATAATGAATTCCAGGTCAGCCTAGGTTAGAGTGAAACCCTACCTCGAAAAACCAAAAAGAAAGAAAAAAAAAAAAAAAAAGGAAGGCATTAGATGTCCTTCAACTGATGAATGAATGGATAATGATGTGGTACATTTATACAAAGGAGTTCTATTCAATGGTTAAAAAAAAAAAACAAAAACTATGAAGTTTGCAGGGAAAAGGGTGGATCTGGAAAGGATTATACCAAGTGAGGTAATCCAGGCCCAGAAATCCGAACACTGAATATTCTCTCTCATATGGATCCTAGCTACAAATGTTTAGATTTGTGTGAGTTGGACTAAAAATTGGTAGCAGAGGTTAGTAAGCTAGAAAGGGGCTATAAGAGGAGGAGGGGTGGACTTAAGGAGAGGGTATTGTATATATGTAAGTAGATGAACAGATTACTGGGGGCGCAATTGCCTAAGTGAGGGGAAAGGATTGAGTAAAAGAAGGGCAAGAGAAGGGTTAACCAAAACTTAAGATGTTATGAATAAGTCATATGGAAACCTACTTCTTTGGAAAATGGCACACCCAGAAGCCACAGATTATTACTACAAAAATTTCAGTGCTAGTGATGGGATACCTTCCAGTGAGTTGTTGGCCAGAGAGATCCCCAATGCCCCCAAAACATTATAGGTCATTGCCAAGACTCTTGGCTTCCCACCAGAACTAGATGGCAAGGCCCTATTGCTGAAGACTCCACATGCTTGGGCTGCAGGTCACTGAGAATCAAGGTGGAGCTGAGCTGAAAACCTCTTCTCTGTGGACCAGCTAATAAAAAGCTATGCTGCATGCAGCCCTATGGGAGAGAGAAGTCATTAATGGTGGTAAACAGCAGTGGATATTGCAAGCCTTAAGATTGGCCAGCCAGGCCAAATGAGCCAACTGGTGCAACAGTGGCATGTCTGTTATGGGGAAACCAACTGCTTTCTTACTAGGCTGAAGTCCCGCTCCACAGGAGGGAATACATGCCTGGTACTGACAATCTAATCAAAAGCCTATGATGGGGGAGAGAGGTCATGAGTCCCAGAGGAGTAATACCTGGTGTTGTCTGGCTAAATGCATATGTTATGCTCATCATACCGCCCAGTAAGCACTTTTGTTCATACTCATATATTAATGCTACTGTAACTTTTGCTTAGAGGAGCTTCTCTTTTCAGAGAGTGGTGACCACTGGGAAGACTCAGAAGGCACCATAGTGCTAAGAAGTGACAGAGGATTGCTCAGCATTGGAACCTCTATCACACCTCTATCCAAGGCTCAGGGTCTATTGCAGAAGAGGTGGCAGAAAGAATGTAAGAGCCAAAGGAAGAGTAGGACTACTTACAATGCAATCTTCCGGACACAAAATGGCCTGGATATCCATGACCTCATTGTGCCTGACACTACCTACCTAAGTCTTTCATAATAGGAGGAAAAGATGACTACATCAAAATTCAAGAGGAGCTGGGTGTGGTGGCACATGCCTTTAACCCCAGCACTCAAGAGGCAGAGGTAGATGATCGCTGTGAGTTCAAGGGCACCCTGAGACTACATAGTGAATTCCAGGTTAGCCTGGGCTAGAGCAAGACCCTACCTTAAAAGACCAAAACAATAATAATAATAATTAAAGACAGACCTGGGCTGGAGAAATGGCTTAGTGGTTAAAGCACTTGCCTACAAAACATAAGGACCCAGGTTTGATTCCCTGCTGGGGTCCAGCCCTGGCTTGAAGGAGGGTCCCCGAAGAGAGGTGTGAAAGGGAGCGGCACAATAACGACTTGAAGTCAAGTTCTGGTGCAAGCTGACAGGCGAATGCTGAAGGCAGCTGAGTTTCTCAATCTCTCTCTCTCTCTCTCTCTCTCTCTCTCTCTCTCTCTCTCTCTCTCTCTCTCTGCTTTTCCCTTTTTTTTTCTCTCTCTTTTTCTCTGTTTTTCCCTGCTTTTCTGCTGCCACAGCTCTTAGCCTCAGTCTTATTTTCTGATCATGTCATGCAAGAGCAAACTTCAAGAAAGGTGCAGTTCCACATAATTCATAGAAACTTTTTGCTATTTCTTTACATCAAACAATCCCATAATTATTTACCTCAAGTACAGTCATCAGGCCTCTATAATGATTAACTATTTTCGCACTTTCCCCATGTATGTGCGGTCAAGCACTGGCAGTTTCCTGAGCTCCTACTTTCAATTACTATATTATAGGTGAGAGACAAAACAACCACAAAATGGGGTTCCCACCATTAATCACTGATCCAATAAATCCATTATCCCTCAATCATTTATTTTGAATTTTTCTTTTCATATCTTTCCAATACTTAGACTTTGGTCCCCCCAATTGAACTCATTCTGACCTTCCTGTAAGGATGCTTGGTAAAGAGTCATAGTTTGCTGCAATTGCCACCATTTAGAAAAATTAGTCATAGAACAATTTTTACATTGTTCCAGGAGGTTCATTGTTTCCTCCTAAGTGTACTGTACTCCATACCTGACTTTCTTTAAGGCCTTTAAGGAAAACAATTATCTCTGACTCATTTTCTTATTTTTCCAATTCTATACCAGAGCCTCTTTCAGATACATTGACCAACACTTCACTAACACCAATTTTTGCTGGAAAAGTAGACTTAGAGATTGGTACACCAAGTGAAAGACAGAAAAAGACAAACATACAGAAAACCATAGATATCTGTAGTGTAGAGAACCAAAGATGTTTCTGTAGAGGAGCCACACTGGACTTCAAGGAAGAGACAGCTGGGCTGGAACTGTGTCATGCAGCTCTTCAGCACTCGATGCCTCGTGATCCTGAAATGGTATGCTTGCCATCTCTGGCAATTCCCCAGTACCCCACGTAAGCCAAGATGCACAAGGTTGTGCATGCTTCTGGAACTCATTTACAGTGGATGGAGGCCCTGGCATACCCATTCTCCCCCCCGCCCGCCACCTCTCTGCCTCTTTCTCAATCTTTCTATCTCTCTCAAATATATATATATATTAGTTTTTCAAGGTAGGGTTTCACTCAGCCTCTTTATTTTTTAAAAATAATTTTTACTTTTTAAAAATTTATTTGAGCCAGGCGTGGTGGTACATGCCTTTAATCCCAGCTCTTGGGAGGCAGAGGTAGGAGGATCACCATGAGTTAGAAGTCAGCCTGGGACTACATAGTGAATTCCAGGTCAGCATGGGCTAGAGCGAAACCCTACCTTGGGGAAAAAAAAAATTAAAAGAGAGATGGAGGGGGAGGGGATATGATGGAGGGTAGATTTGTGAGGGGGAAAGCAGTGGAGGGGAGGGAATTATCATGGTTTATTGTCTATAATTATGGAAGCTATCAATAAAAAACTTTAAAAAGGAAGGCGTTAATAATTAGGGCATAAGGAAGTTTCACATGGCACATTGACTCATGATTTATAATCATTACGCCATCAATTTGGATTCTTGGACCCATCACAGTAGATATGTAACCTCACACTTGAACTTAGCATTTCTGAGTCTTAGTTTCCTTGTTTGAAACATGGGAAGATAAAATTGACCTCAAAAAGGGGTTGTGAGGGATAGTTATATATTTTTTATTTGTCTTTAAATTTTTATATGAAGCCAGTGTAGTGGCATATGCTTTTAATGCCAGCACTTTCGAGGCAGAGGTAGGAGGATTGCTATGAGTTCAAGGCCACCCTGAGACTACATAGTGAAAGCCAGGTCAGCCTGGGCTAGAGCAAAACCCTACCCCAAAACAAACAAATTTATCTGAGAAAGAGAAAGAATGGGTTACCAGGGTCTCTTGCCACTGCAGATGAAATCCAGACATCCTGCATTTGTCTTCACATAGGGACTGGGAAATTGAACTGAGGCCCTGGGCAGGCAAGCTTTTCAAGAAAGCCTCTTTAAGAGACTGATTGAGATGGGGAGGGGATATGATGGAGAGTGGAGTTTCAAAGGGGAAATTGAGGGATAGGGAGAGAATTGCTATGAGATATTGTTTACAATCATGGAAGTTGTCAATAAAAAAATAAATAAAGCCGGATATGGTGGCGCACGCCTTTAATCCCAGTACTCCAGAGGCAGAGGTAGCAGGGTAGCTGTGAGTTCGAGGCCACCCTGAGACTACATAGTGAATTCCAGGTCAGCCTAAGCTAGAGTGAGACCCTACCTTGAGAAAAAGAAAATAAATAAATAAATAAATAAATAAATAAAATAAATGTTAAAAAAAAAAGAAGAAAGAAAGAAAGCCTCTTTAACTATTGAGCTATATCCTCAACCCTTTGATTTTAGTTTTTGAGACAGATTCTCATGTATCCCAGTGTGGTCTCAAATTCACTATGTAACTGAGATAACTTTGAACTCCTTTGAGATCATGAATGTGTTCTATGATGCCTGGCCCTGGTTTTTTTTTGTTTTTTTTTTTTCTCACTCTGTAGTCTAGACTAGCCTTGAACTCAAGATCTTCCATCTTTACTTCAAAACGACAAGATTACAGTCACCTGCCACCACTTCTGGCCAGATAGGCTACATTTTTATCATCCTCATGATTGTCATGAGGCTTTAAGAGCTGGAGGAATTTGTTTAGTGGGGGGAAGCCTGGTGTGGTGGCCTTTGACCCCAGCACTCAGGAGGCAGAAGTAGGAGGATTTCCATGAGTAGGAGGCTGGCTTGGGGCTACAGAGCAAGACCCTACCTCAAAAAGGGGGGGCTAGAGAGATGTCTCAGTGGTTAAAAGCACTTAATTGCAAAGCCTGATGGCCTGGCTTTGAACAGTCAGATGCACAAAGTGGTGCATGTGTCTGGAGTTCATTTGCAGCAGTACTAGGCTCTGGTGCATCCATTCTGTCTGTCTGTCTGTCTGTCTGTCTTTCTCCTTGCAAATAAATAAATATTTCAGAAACAAACAAAGAAAGAATTCTAGTGGGGCTAAGGTGTTGGAGATTGGAGAGAGGATGGTAACGAGCACAGGATGCAGTGGTAAAAGAGGAATAACTTGTGTGTATAGTGCTGGGGATCAAACTCAAGGCCTCACAAATTCTGGGCAAACTCTGTACCATCTAGCTGTGCCCTCAGCCCAGGAAGAATAGTTTCTATTGTGCTATAACAGAGTAGGGTGACTGCTTGACAGAGCTTTCAACATTGCTAGTAGAGAGGATTTTGAATGTTCCCAGTACAGATAAATGATAAAGGTGTGAGATGATTTGTTTGACAGTTACCCTGATACAATCATTATCCACCATATACATGTATGTAATATTGTGTTGTAACCCATAAATATGAATAGTATTGTTCATTAACATTTTTGGCTTGTGTTTGCATGTGTGTGTGAAACTGCATGTGGAGGCCAGAGGTGGATGTCAGGTATCTTAATCATTTGCCACCTGACTTTATTTGAGAGTGAGAAAGAGAGAGAGAATGGGCAGGCTAGCGCCTCTAGCCACTGCAAATGAACTCCAGATGCATGTGCCACCATGTGCATCTGGCTTATGTGGGTACTGAGGAATTGAATCTGGGTCCTTAGGCTTTGCAGGCAGGTGCCTTAACCACTAAGCCATCTCTCCAGCCCTACCACCTTACTTAAAAAACTATGGACTGGGCTTGGTGGCGCATTCCTTTAATCCCAGCATTCGGGAGGCAGAGGTAGGAGGATCGCAAGGAGTTCAAGGGCACCCTGAGACTACATAGTGAATTCCAGGTCAGCCTGGGCTAGAGTGAGACCCTACCTCAAAAAACAAATCAAAACAAAACAAAACAAAACAAAAAAAACCCTGCTAAATGTATATACTATGCTCACCAAGTTGCCCGGTAAGCACAAATGTTCATACCCATATATTAATGCTATTCTCACTTTTGGTTAGAGAAGTTTCTCTTTGCAGATGGCAGTGACCTTGGGATGACTCCGAAAACACCATAGTGCTAAGAAAAAGTGACAGAGGAGTGCTCAGCACTGAACATCTCTATCCCATCTTCCAAGGCTCAGGGTCCACTGCGGAAGAGGTGGCAGAAAGAATGTAAGAGCCAAAGGAAGGGTAGGACTCCTTACAATGTGCTTCTCCAGACATAAGATGGTCTGGATATCCATGACCTTGCAGTGCCTGACACTACCTACATAAGACCATCATAATAGGAGGGAAAGATGGTGACATCAGAATAAAAGAAAGACTGATTGAGATTGAAAGGGAAAGGGGAGATGATCGAGAGTGGAGCTGCAAAGGGAAAGTGAGGGAGGGGAGGGAATTATCATATTTATTGTCTGTAATTATGGAAGCTGTCAATAAAAAAAAAAAATGGGAGGGAGAGGTAGGAGGATCGCCATGAGTTCGAGACCAGCCTGTGACTACATAATGAATTCCAGGTCAGTCTGGGCCAGAGAGAGACCCTACCTCAAAACACCAAAAAATAAAAATATAAATAGGAGAAAAATATGATGACAGCAAAATGAAAGAGAGACTGTTTGACATTATAGGCCATCACTGAGGCCCTTGGTTTCCCACCAGTGGACACTTTGTCGCAAGCCTTATATTTGGCCAGCCAGGCCAAATGAGCCAATGGGTGCAATAGTGGTGTGTCTGTCATGGTGGAAACCAACTGCCCTCTAATAGGACTGAAGGCCCGCTCCATGGGAAGGAACATATCCCTGATACTGAAAACTTAAAACCGGTAGTCATGAGCCCTAGGGAATATGATGGAGAGTGGAGTTTCAAAGGGGAAAGTGTGGGGAGGGAGGACATTAACATGGGACATTTTTTATAATCGTGGAAGTTGTTAATAAAAAAATCAAAAATAAAATAAAATTGAATTGAATTAAAAAAAAAAACGGGCTGGAGATGGTTCAACAGTTAATGCATTTCCCCATTACCCACATACAGTCAGATGCACAAAGGCACATGCATCTTGAGTTTGTTTGCAGTGGCTAGAGGACCTGGTGCTTGCTCTTTCTCTCTCTCTTTGTTTGCAAATAAATAATAAAACATTTAAAAATTATTCTTGCCAGGGCTGGGGAGGTGGCTTAGTGGTTAAGGCATTTGCCTGGGAAGCCAAAGGACCCAGGTTTGATTCCCAGGACTCACATAAGCCAGATGCACTAGGGGCACATGCGTCTGGAGTTCATTTGCAGTGGCTAGAGGCCCTGGCATGCCCATTCTCTCTCTGCCTCTCTTCTCTCTCTCTCTCTCTCTCTCTCTCTCTGCTTGCAAATAAATAATTTTTTTTTTCCAGGAGTGGTAGTGCATGCCTTTAATCCCAGCATTTGGGAGATTGAGGTAGAAGGTTCTCTGTGAGTTCAAGGCCAGCCTGGGCTCCATTAGACTCTGTCTCAAAAAAAAAAAGAGAGAGAGAGAGAGAGAGAGAGAGAGAGAGAGAGAAAAGGAAAGAGCCAGACATGCCTATAAAGCAATTCTTACAGTTCTGTGATCTACTCCTTTAAATTTTTTTTTTGGTTTGTTTTTGTTTTTGTTTTTCGAGGTAGGGTCTCAATCTGGTCCAGGCTGACCTGGAATTAACTCTGTAGTCTCACGGTGGCCTTGAACTCATGGCGATTCTCCTACCTCTGCCTCCCAAGTGCTGGGATTAAAGGCATGTGTCACCATGCCCAGCTACTTCTGTAATTTAAAAGAAAAAGAAAAAAAAAAAAAGAACTAGTAGGAGATAGTGCCAAGATCAGATCACAGAGTTCTGACTCTCCAGGTCAGTACATGGAAAATCTGCTCACAAAATAGGAATAAAGTGCCTTAGAGAATGCAGAAGCCTGTTCCCCAGGGGAAAAATGGGGTGGGTATGGCAGGGGTTCTCACTGAACAAACGGAAGGTTCATTTAGGATAGCGGCTCTGAGCTTTGCCTGCCCACCAAAGGTATTCTAAAACTTCTAGTGCCTGTTGCCGCCCCGAGAGCCAGAATGACGGCCTGAAGTGGTGTGTGGACAACTTGTGAAAACCCCCCAAGAAATGGCCTTGCTAAGTAGCTGAGTCTGCCTCTTGATTGGGATTATAGGCATGTACCACCACTGCAGCGGACAGTTGTATCTGTTGAACTGCTACAACAAGACCTCGTCTCAAAACAAAACAAAAACAACAAAAATAAATAAATGCAACTGTTGGGGACCTGGGGAGTCTGTAACTTGGAGAATGGAGGGCCCATCCAAGAGAAGTGAGGAATGGTGGTGAGGTGAAGGCCGGGAGATGAATGGAAGTTAAAACCTCACAGACACAGGGTGGAGCCTGGAGATGGCCTGCAGCGCTGGCCAGGGCTGCCTGCAGGTCTCCCAGGCTGCTGCGGAGAGGCAGTGCGAGGGAAGGAGCGGGGGAGGCTTGGCTGCTAGTAACCTCCCCGGTGCAGTAGAAACCTCAGCAGTGGCCACAGACTCCCTCCCATCAGTCTCTGCTGGGTGACAGGTGGGAACTTAAAAGCTCACATCACGTGTCCTGGCTGCCTAACCTACTTACCCCTTGAAGACACGGAGGCTGGGGCAAGGAGAGGCCAAGAGGAATTGCCTGAGAAAGGAGGAAACCGAGGCGTGGGGTGCAAGAGAAAGAGCGAGAACACACACGTGTATGAGAAGTGTCTGTGAGCCCTGGGCATGCTCTGCCACACTGGTGCCTCCTCGGCCAGCCGTGCGCTGTCTTGGAGGCCTGAAACGGGTTGGCAGAATAAAGACTTATATGGTCAGAGCAGGCTGAGACTCAGTACCAGGTTAATCTTGGCGCTGCCCTGCAAGCTCTGTTACAGCTACTATTCTGCTTGCTGTCCCTTCTGAACTGGTGTCCTCGTGAACCCCTAGGGAAGGTGTGGATAGGGGTCTAGGGAGAATGTGCCAAAGTCCCAGGCGTCCTGTTTTGAATCCCTTTCTACTCCAGGGCTAGCTGGAGCTGAATTCAAGCGCTTAAACTGAGGAGATTGGCGATGAGGGGTTGAGAATGCAGATCGGCAGCGCCCCAATGCCCCGAGAGTGGTGGAATTTGCTACCCCCGCCCCCACCCACCCCTACCTCTACCATTGTCCAGTTTTTCAGGGACCTGCCACACCGAGTGACTCCAGCTCTCCTTTCCTTATGACCAAGCCTCAGTCCTGGGTCCACAGATGTGCTCCCGTGGCCCTCGGGATGCGGGGCGCTGATCTTGCCTGCACCATCCTCGACCCCCGCGGGGTGCGGAGCGGCGCGGGCCCTTTAAGAGCGGCGGGACGGGGCGAGCCGAGCCGAAGCGTGGAGGAGAACGCAGTCTCCCAGCCGGCTCGGGAGGACCTCGGCGCTGGGGACGCGGCTCCGGGAACCGGCTGTGCGCTGCCAAGTGCGGTCCGGGGCGCGACCTCAGCCGCCGCTCCCCAACCTTGTCATCCCCCCTCGGACCCGGAGCCCTGCCCTCCCTCACTGCCCGCCCCGCCCCGGCCCCGCCCCGGTCCGGTCCGGGTCACCGGGACCGGGAGCCGGGGCGCCGGTGCCGCAGCCCGGGGCAGGTGTGGAGCGCGGGGAGTCTCCTCCATCCCCATCTCCATCCCCGGCGGGGGCCAGCGCCGAGCATCGGGGCTCCTCACGGGCCCGGAGGCTCGTCAAGGTGACTAGGCATGCGGGAGATGGGGGAGCCCACGCCGCCTCCGGGGGCGCCGAGTCGGCCGGGGCGAGGACCGGGTGGTTGGGTCCCGGGATGCGTCGGTCTTTCGGGACAGCCCGGGGCGCGCGGGGCCCGCGGCGCGGACGCGAGGGGATGGCGGGGGAGTAGCGCCCGGGCTGGCGGAGGGGGACGCGGCGGGAGGCCGGAGCGTTGCCGGGGCCCACCCTGGGCTCCCCGGCTTCCCTGACTTCCGAGTGGGCATCCGCCGGCCGCTGCCCCTCCCCCTGCCACCCAGTCCCCCGGGGCCGCCGGCCTGCGGGGTAAGCAGATTAGAGCCACGGCGGGGAGGGAGGCCGGGAAGGAGGGGCCGGGCCGGGCTGCCCTGGACCGGGGAGAGGTCGTCTCGGAGCATCTCTGCGGCCGAGTGCGTGGGGCTGGGCGCCCCAGGCGAGGAGTGGGGTGCTAACAGTTGGGGATCTGCCCTGAGAAGGAGGTGGAGGAGTGGAGGCGGGGCAGCCCTGCCAGCCGGGGAGCCTCGGGCAGGGCTTGCGGGGGTCCGTCCCGAGCTGAGCAGGCTCTCTCCGTGCAAGCAGGCTGCGTGATGGCGGACAAGGCGCTGGAGGCCGTGGGCTGTGGACTCGGGCCGGGGGCTGTGGCCATGGCCGTGGCGCTGGAGGACGGGGCGGAGCCCCCGGTGCTGACCACGCACCTGAAGAAGGTGGAGAACCACATCACAGAAGCGCAGCGCTTCTCTCACCTGCCCAAGCGGTCCGCTGTGGACATCGAGTTCGTGGAGCTGTCCTATTCCGTGCGGGAGGGGCCCTGCTGGCGCAAACGGGGTAGGCGGCAGCCTGGTGGGCAGCTGGGGGCCCTTGCTGAGTTGCTTCTCCAGGAGTGTGAGGTGTCGGGGTTCCTCCCTCTGCAAACCCTCTAGGCCTCAGCCCCTCACTCATAGCACTCGTTTGGGGTGCCAGGATTCCTGCTTCCCATATCTGCCAGCACCCAGGGAAGCTAGGCTGAATTAGTTATTAAAGCTTTCTCTTCTAAATAGCCCATGACCTCGGGTCCTTGAGTCAGTCCCCCCCCCCCCCCCAATCTCTCTCTCTCTTTCTTTCCCTCTGAGGGCTGGTTTGAGAAGGGTTGACTGTCCGTGGGGTCTCTCCTCTCTGTTTAACAGTGCCCTTGCACCTATCTTTTGAAGATGTTCTCATTCCTGTCATTTTACTCCGTTTTTGCCACAGTCCTCTGAAGCAGAAAGGGTGGAGGTTTGGCAAGTTCGGTGTCATCCTCACATTAACTAATAAGGAAACTGAGGCTCGGGGAAGTTGAGTAACCTGACCAATGTCCCATAGCTAGTAAGTGGAAGAGCTGGGCCAGAAGCTGAGCAGGGCCCAGAAATCCTCAGGGCAGTCCTACCTCCTCCCCTTTCTTCCCCATCAGGACAGGTTTCCCTGCGCTCTGACCAACCTCTGTGTCCATACCTAAGGCAGCTGGGCTGGGCACCCAGAGACTGGGTTTGTTTCCCAGAGCTGGGTGTGGGGCCAGGGGTGGAGTAGGGATAGTTTTCTGAGGTTTAAGAAATAGGGTTGAGAGGCTTCAGAGCAGGGCTCACAATGAGCTGTCTCTGCATGTTCCACTCACTCCCATGGATGACCAAAAAGCAATGGGACCTGAGACAATGGAAAGTTGAGTTTGAGACCAGCCTGGGAACTACAGAGTGAGTTTCTAGTCAGCCTGGGCTAGAGTAACACCCTGCCTCAAACAAACAAACAAACAAACAAACAAACACCCTGAGAGGCAGAGGTAGGAGGATTACCATGATTTGGAGGCCCTCCAGAGGCTCCATAGTGAATTCCAGGTCAACCTGGGCTAGAGTGAGACCCTACCTTGGGGTGGGGGGAAGGAGGTGAGGGAAAATGGAAACTGAGGCATTTGGCCTCCTGGCCTAGCTCTGGGCAAATGATGATGTCCTTGTTACTTCCTTCACCCTCATTTCCTCAGAACTTGGTAGAGAAATGAAAATTTTACAAAAAGAAATGTGTCTAGATGGGGCTCTTTGCACTCACTGAGCTGCTAAGGCTTCCTGCTTTTGCCCTTCCCAGCCTCATCTGCCACCCCTGGCTCCCTTTCATGCCCTCTGCCCTCCTCTCTCCACCTTCTCCTCCGCCTCCAATTCCTCTTTCCTCTGGAGAAGACAGAAAGTAGTCACAGAGAGGGAAAGAGTAAGGGACGCGGAGAGAGATTTTCTATCTTCCTCAGGTGACAATTAACATGTCACCAACGTCCTCTAATAGTATATAGCATTTTGCATTTCTTTTCCAAACACTTTCTATTAAGTGATGATCTCACTTAATATTTATAATAACCCTATTAAGACCTTGGAAGAAGATAATACTTTTTTTGTGTGTGGCGCTAGGGATGAAACTTAAAGCCTTGCTCAAGCAAGGCAAGTACTCTACCATTGAGCTATATACCCAGTTTGTTCTCTTATAGATGAGGAATCAGACCCTAATGATTAAGTGCACACACCTATAATCCCAGCACTGCAGAGGTTTGAGGTAGGATGATCATGAGTTCAAGGCCAGCCTTGGATATATAGAAAGACCTCACACCCCAAAACAGAGATAAGTAAATAAATAGAAAAGATTAAGTGGGCTGAAGAGATGGCTTAGCAGTTAAGGTGCTTGCCTGAGAAGCCTAAGGCCTCATGTTTGACTCTCCAAGTCTCATGTAAGCCAGACACTCAGTGATGTAAGCATGCAATGTTGTACATGCACACCAGGTGGTGTACACGTCTGGCATTCAATTGCAGTGGCTGGAGGCCCTGGCACACCAATTCTGTCTCCCCCTCCCCCTCTCTCTACGTCGCATAAAAAAGGGCCAGTTTACTGGGTTTGCCTTAAAAAAAAAAAAAAAAAAAGGAAAAATTAAGTGACTTAAAATTGCAGAGTTAGCCCGGCATGGTGGCACATGCCTTTAATCCCAGCACTTGGGAGGCAGAGTTAGGGGGATTGCCCAGAGTTCAAGGCCACCCTGAGACTACATAGTAAATTCCAGGTCAGCCTGGGCTAGAGTGAGACCCTACCTCAAAAAAAAAAAAAAAAAAGAATATTGCAGAGTTATTGATTAAAGCCAGACTAGTACATTGGTGTCCCTCCAATTGAAAGGCCTGCAAGACTCCTCACATGCTGAGCAGTTGTAGGACAGTGAGTTCCGAGACAAGTGTTTCCAGCTTCCTGGAAGCTGTGAGCCCTTTATTTCTTCTTCTTCTTCTTTTTTTTTTTTTTTTTTTTGAGGCAAGCCCAACAGACTGGCCTTTTTATGTGATAGAGTGAGAGAGGGAGAGACAGAGAAAAAAAAAAACTCAGAAAGAGAATTTGCTCAGCAGGGCCCCCAGCCACTGTAATCAACCTCCAGACTTATGTGCCACCTTGTACACATGTGCAATCCCGCATGCTTGCGTCACCTTGTGTATCTGGCTTATGTGGGACCTGGAGAGTTGAATATGGGTCCTTAGGCTTTGCAGGCAAGCGCCTTAACTGCTAAGCCATCTCTCCAGCCCTATGTCAACCCTTAAATTTTTTTTTTTTCCAGGTATGGTAGTGCATGCCTTTAAACCCAGCACTTAGGAGACTGAGGTAGGAGGATTGCTGTGAGTTCAAGGCCACCCTGAGACTACAGAGTGAATTCCAGGTCACCTGGGTTCGAGTGAGACCCTGCCTTGAAAAACAAAAACATGGGCTGGAGAGATGGCTTAGTGGCTAAAGCATTTGCCTGAAAAGCCAAAGGATCCAGCTTTGAGTCCCCAGGACCCATGTAAAGCCAGATGCATAAGGTGGTGCATGTATCTGGAGTTTGTTTACAGTGGCTGAAGGCCCCGGTGTGTGCGTTCTCTCTCTCTCTCATTCTCTCTCTCTCTTTCTCTGTCTCAAATAAATAAAGAAAAAGAAATAATTTTATTTATTTGCAAGCAGAGAAAGATAGAAGAGAGACAGAGAGAGAATGGGCATGCCAGGGAGGCTAGCCACTGCAAATGAACTCCAGATGCATGTGCCACTTTGTGCATCTGGCTCTACGTGGGTCCTGGGGAATCGATCTTGGGTTATTAGGCTTTGCAGGCAAACACCTTAGGGGCTGAGCCATCTCTCCAGCCCATTTGCCCTTTTGTAGGCTGCTCCCCCTCTTTGGCCTCACTTTCCTCCTCCGTAAAGACAGATGATAACAGAACCCACAGAGTGGCCTTGCTGGGGAGCTCAGCTGCGTCAGTATCTTGAAAGTGCTCTGTGAGAGGCAGGAAGCTGTTAGATGATACTTGTGCTAGGTCTCAAAGTTCCCCCAGCATCTGGCTGTGGTTGAATTCTGGAAAGGTTCAGCATGTAAGATTTTTTTTTTCCCCTTGCTAAGAAAACACTTTCTGTGAATGGCTCTGGAAAACATATTCTGGAATGTACCACCCAGCATCCTTCTGTTTGATAGCAAGAGGACTGAGGTAGAGAGTTGGAACCCATGACCTTCCTCTCTTAGAAAGAACTTGCTGTGTGACCCCAAGCAACTTGCTGCCGCCTCTGGTCCCCGTGACCTCAGCCATGGTGCTGAGAAGCAGCTGAATGAGCATGGCACAGTTAGTTGGAGTGGTCAAGGCCTGACCCCGAGCAGGGCCTGGTCCTTTCCTAATGAGATGTGCCCAGAGGAGGGGCAGCTGGGTCTAATGCACAGTCCTGGGTGGTGTGGACAGAGGGCTAATGCACTGCTAGGTGAGGAATGAGGGCTTGAGGTCTCCTCAGAACAGTAGGTTCTTAAGGCTAGCAGACAAGGTCCTTGGTGTCACCCCTTCTCTCCATCCCTAGCTCACCATGTGTCTCTGCCTTCTGTTACCTGGATTATTTTGATGATTTGATTTGATTTCATGTAGGGTCTCACTCTAGCCCTGGCTGACCTGGAATTCACTATGAAGTCTTAGAGTGGCCTTGAACCCACAGCGATCCTCCAATCTCTTCCTCCTGAGTGCTGGGATTAAAGGTGTGCACCACCATGCCCAGCCCTTCTGCCTTCATATGTACATGTTATAAATTTGAGAGAGAGAGAAAAAAAGGACAGATAGAGAGAGGGGGTGCACCAGGGCCTCTAGCCACTGCAATGAACAAACTCTGGATGCACATGTCATCTTGTGCATCTGAATTTTTGTGGGTACTGGGGAATCAAACCAGGGTCCTTAGGCTTTGCAGGCAAATGCCTTCACCACTGAGCAATATCTCCAGTACTCCCACACTTTTTAAAAAAGTTTTATGCAAAGGAACTCCAGATGCATGTGCTACCTTGTGCATCTGGCTTATGTGGTATTGGGGAATTGAACCTGGGTCCTTAGGTTTCACAAGCAAGCACCTTAACCACTAAGTCGTCTCTCTAGTCCTCAGTCCCCCTTTAAAAAAAAATGCTTTTGGCCGGGCATGGTGGCGCACACCTTTAATCCCAGTACTTGGGAGGCAGAGGTAGGAGGATCACTGTGAGTTCAAGGCCACCCTGAGACTCCATAGTGAATACCAGGTCAGCCTGGGCTAGAGTGAGATCCTATCTCAAGAAAAACAAAATATAAAAAATAAAAATAAAAAAGAATGCCTTTATTTTTGTTATTTATTTGCAAGCAGAGGGAGAGAATGGGCTTGTCAGGGCATCTTGCCAGTGTAAACTCCAGACACATACACCACTCTGTGCATCTGGCTTTACGTGGGTACTGAGCCAGGGCATCAAGCTTTGCAAGCAAGCACCTTAAACTGCTGAGCCATCTCTCCAGCCCTGACTGTGTCCTTTTTTTTTTTTTTTTCCCGAGGTAGGGACTCATTCTAGCCCAGGTTGATCTGTAATTCACTATGCAAGCTCAGGGTGGCCTTGAACTCACAGTGATCCTCCTACCTCTTCCTCTTGAGTTTAAAGACACATTCCACCACACCCCTCAACTGTGGTCTTTCAAGATGCAGAAACTATGTCCTTCCTCATTTTATAGTTTTGTCCACTGTGCAAGCTTGGTATACAGTAGTTATCAACAAGCGTTTATCAAATAAAATTAATAATAGGATGTCACTTTTGAAACGCACTCTACATGTTAAGCACTATGTCATCTGCTTTGCATAGGTCATCTCATTGAATCGTCCCAATAACCCAGTGAGACTGGCACTGTGACCAACATTTTACAAATGAGGGGCCTGAAATTTAGAGAGATTAAGTGACTTGCCTGGGTTCCCACAACTAGTAAACAAGGAGACAGAATTGGAACTCAGATCCACCTGGCTCCATACTGGAGCTTGGTGGGCATCTGCTGCTCCCCAGGTGAATGAAGGGGATTTCAGTGAACCATGTTAGGGCTGGAGACACAAGTTCACAGGGCACAGAAAACATAAAGAGGGTAGTTTTTTTCTTTTTCCTTTTTCTTTTTCTTCTCCAGCATAAGGCAAAAACTCTGAAGCTGGGTGTGGGTGGGACATGCCTTTAATCCCAGCACTTAGGAGGCAGAGATAGGAGGACTGATGTGAGTCTAAAGCCAGCCTGAGACTACACAGTGAGTTCCAGGTCAGGCTGGGCTAGAGAGTGAGACCCTACCTCCAAAAGAAAAAAGAGCCCTCTGAGAACACATTCTTACTGAGCATCCACTACATCCAGACAGACCAGGAAAGATGAGTAATAGCCCCAGACCTTACCCCCAAGAAGCTCACTGACTAAGAGGCCGGGGGAGGGAGGTAAATGACAGGCACATCAAGTGATAAACACGCTGGCCTATGCGAAGTGTTGCGGGAACATAGGACAGTCAGCCAGCTTGGCGTGAATCAGTGGAAGATGTCTCTGGAATGTGTAAGACAGCCATCACGGTCATCTTCGGAGAAGGCCAGGTTCTAGGGCCATGATGGCCTCTCTGCAGCCAACCACAAGACACCCTGGCCTTCTCAAAGCCTCTTAGACTCTGACTATAGGAGGGGGAGATCATTTCTAGAGGAAAAGGAGGAGGAGGTTGAAGCCATTGTTGGGTCTCAGGAGTGTTTTCCCATTCTAACCCAATCCCACCAAGGCCTGGCTGCGTGGTTCATCAATAGCCATGCTCCTTCTAAGAGTTTTGGGAGTCTAATCCCTCAGCCCTCACCAGAAATTCCTCCCATCCTGCAGGTTATAAGACCCTTCTCAAGTGCCTGTCGGGTAAATTCTGCCGCCGGGAGCTGATTGGCATCATGGGCCCCTCGGGGGCTGGAAAGTCCACTTTCATGAACATCTTGGCAGGGTATAGGTGAGGATAAGGAAGGGGAAGGGAGGCAGGACTCAGGAAGAGGGGGAGCACAGAAAGTGTTACGAAGTGGCTTTGACCCTCATCCCCAACCAATGTCCCTGCAGGGAGTCTGGAATGAAGGGTCAGATTCTGGTCAATGGGAGGCCGCGGGAGCTGAGGACCTTCCGCAAGATGTCCTGCTACATCATGCAGGATGACATGCTGCTGCCTCACCTCACAGTGCTGGAAGCCATGATGGTAAGGACTCTTTCTACTTGCTTGCTGTCCCTGTGGTCACCAGCAGAGGAGTCAAGGCAGGACCTTCCACACATACCTTTCTCACTTGTTCTCTGCATCCAGGTCTCTGCCAACTTGAAGCTGAGTGAGAAGCAAGAGGTGAAGAAGGAGTTAGTAAGTGGGGAAGAGGAGCAGAAAACAGTCAATGCCTTGTGGGCTCAATGATTTCCGGGCGTCGGATGTGGGGGGAGTGGCAGCCGAGTGGAGACAAGGGCCTGTGCTATGCTCTGGGGTACATTGGGGTGGTGCCTGTGTGAAGTAGAGATGCTGAAGCTGACTTGGGCTGGGTGGGGGTGCCTCCAGGTGACAGAGATTCTCACAGCACTGGGCCTGATGTCCTGCTCCCACATAAGGACGGCCCTGCTCTCTGGCGGGCAGAGGAAGCGCCTGGCCATCGCCCTGGAGCTGGTCAACAACCCACCTGTCATGTTCTTTGATGAACCTACCAGGTAGCTCTCCCCATCCCCCCGTCTTTTCCTCCCCAGCCCTGAGCTAGGGCTGGAGGTTGCATCTGCTCAATGGCTGGAGACCAGAGCCTCTGATTACAGTCTCCTGGGCTCAAGATAAGGGCTGACTCTTCATCTCCATTTTTGCAAATCCAGTTACAGCCAGCAGCTTCCATCCTTTATAGACAGGTGGAGATCCAAATGCCCACCCCCCTCCCCTTGATTGATGCCTCCCTCTGCTCTCCCCCACAGATATTAGTCACCAAGTCCTCCTTTTGGTAGTTCTCAGATTTTTCCCTGCCCCAGGCCTTGAGTTGAGGATATCTCCATCATTTCCCAATCTCCAGTCTCCTCTGACAGTTCTTCCTTCATCCTGTAGCTAGAGTGGGTTTTCTTTTTTTTTTTAATTTTTATTTATTTATTTATTTATTTATTTATTTATTTATTTATTTATTTATTTATTTGAGAGCATCAGACACAGAGAGAAAGACAGATAGAGGGAGAGAGAGAGAGTGGGCGCGCCAGGGCTTCCAGCCACTGCAAACGAACTCCAGACGCGTGCGCCCCCTTGTGCATCTGGCTAACGTGGGACCTGGGGAACCGCGCTTAACCGCTAAGCCATCTCTCCAGCCCTAGAGTGGGTTTTCTAAAAGACCAGTCTGGCAAGACCCCCTCCCCTGGAGCCAGCCATGCAGAGTCCCATTTGTCCTCAGAAGAAAGTCAGGTGGCTTCCAAGGCCATGGTCTCAGAGTACTTCTGTAGCCTGTCTTTACTTTATGCTCTAATAACACTGAGCTGCCTTCTTCCATGCCTCTAAGCCTAGCCCGCGCTGCGTCTTCCACGTGGGATGCCCTTCCCCACTTAACCTTCGCTTCTCCTTTACCAGTTTGGCCCTTGCTTCCTCCGCACTCCCTCAGGCACCTTTTCTGACTGCTCTCCAGCCCCAGGTCCCACTTTCTACCCTGTATAGCTGCAACACTCCCCCCATTCCCTAAAATCAACTAGGGGCTTGTCTGTCTCCCTCCAGACTAATCTTAGATACAATCATTGAAGTGCCAGGGCCTGACATTCAACAGGGATTTGGCATACGCTGATTAGATTGAATAGTACTCTGGCTTTGTGGGTCTGGACCGCACTGGGTGCCCAGGGTTCTGGGGGTAGCCAGAGGGCAGTTTTCCTGCTGGCTACATCACAGAAGCCACCCCACCCCACGCACCCTCCCCTTGGCCCCACCCACCTTACTTGGTCCCCTGGCGCCTCTCTCTGGACAGCGGTCTGGACAGCGCTTCTTGTTTCCAAGTGGTGTCCCTCATGAAGTCTCTGGCCCACGGGGGCCGCACCATCATCTGCACCATCCACCAACCCAGTGCCAAGCTCTTTGAGATGTTTGATAAGGTCAGTGCCTCTGGATTTCCAAGAAGATTGGCCTGAAGCGAAGGGATTAAGGTACCTGTGGGATCCTCTGGTCCACTGGCAGGGTTTGCCTAACCCTTCTTTTCTGCCTTAGCTCTACATCCTGAGCCAGGGCCAGTGCATCTTCAAGGGCGTGGTCACCAACCTGATCCCCTATTTGAAGGGGCTGGGCTTGCATTGTCCCACCTACCACAACCCAGCTGACTTCAGTGAGTGGGGGCCCCTGTGAGACGATGGGAGACAGAGGAAGGGGGTCAAACCTTGGGCTTGGGGCACACAGTCCTCCTGGGGCCAGAGATCTCATTGTCACATGCCTTCCCTGTATACCAAGTAGGGGCTGACTTGCCCTTGGGAACTGAGGGTGAAGCCTAGCTGAGCACTCTGCTCTGTGTCCCCCAGTCATTGAGGTGGCCTCTGGCGAGTATGGAGACCTGAACCCCATGCTGTTCAGGGCTGTGCAGAATGGGCTGTGCGCTATGGCCGAGAAGAAGAGCAGCCCTGAGAAGAATGAGGTCTCTGCCCACTGCCCCACTTGCCCTCCGGTGAGTGGGGTGGAGAGGGCAGAGTGGAGGAGGGGAGATGGGACCATAGGCAGTGGCCCTGCCAGAGAGGCTGTCCTCCGAGGCGTTACCTCTGCTGGGCACTAGGAAGACCGGGATTTGGAACAGTCCAGTCCTGCTGTTAATAGTGGCGTGACCTCACTGAGCTTCGGGTTTCTCATCCACTCATTCCTCCAGCAAGCTCGTAAGAGCGTCCTTAGAGTACTGCCCTCAGTTCCGGGTCCATCTGGTAAGCATGGTCAATGCAGTTGCTGTCCCCAGCGCCAGAGCATACTCTTGTCATCCCCAAGCCCGGGGGCTGATGACGTTTACTTCCAAGAGGTGCTGGGAAGCCTAGCTAGCTAGTCATGTAAGCTCTTAGCACGCCACCAGTGCAGCTGGGGTCTGTCTAATGCCAGATCCCTTTCTTAGATTAAAAAAAAAAAATGATGCAGACTGGCCTTTCATCCCAGCACTTGGGAGGCAGAGGTAGGAAGATCGCCATGAGTTCTAGGCCACCCTGAGGCTAGTGAATTCCAGGTCAGTCTGGGCTAGAGCGAGACACCTACCAGAAGAAAAGAAAAAAGATACCACCTTCCAAAACCAGAGTCTTGGTTATTATTGTTGCCATGGTTATAATTATTAATCAGTGGTGGAGGGAAACTGCTGGTCTACAAAATCACGTTCTTCGGGTTAGTGCTAATGGATGGAAGTAGTTGCTGGTCAACTCTGAGCCACCATGGGGTCCTTGACTCCTTCCTGCCTCCTGCTTAAGTTTCTTCCTTTTTATCTTTTTCTTCTGCCTCCCAAGTGCTGGGACTAAAGGTGTGCGCCACTTGCCCTGGCTCAGCCTTTAAGTTTCTGTTTGTCTCTCTCAGTCTCCTTGGGGTTCCGCCCCTAAGCCTGGCTTCCAGCTTTCTAGCTCAGTGGTGGAAGCTTCTCCTGCAGGCCTGAGAAGAGCTTGGGGTTTCTCATGCACTGAGCTGGGTGGGCTGTGGAAAGGTGGGGTAGACTCACTTGCTCCCGTTTCCTGTCCCCAGGAAGTGGATCCCATTGAAAGCCACACCTTTGCCACCAGCACCCTCACCCAGTTCTGCATCCTCTTCCGGAGGACCTTCTTGTCCATCCTCAGGGACACGGTGAGACATCAGGCTGGGGATGGGAGGCACAGGCCTGGCATCCGGGTGTGCAGGATCATGGCAGCTGGGATGGGAATAGGGGACCCTGCCCCACAGCACCTCAATGCCCCCATGGATTTATGTACCTAGAAGGGCACCAACAAGTTCCCAGCCTAGTGTGCTCCACCACTCCATGGCCCAGGACACATACCTCTCCTCACGACGACCCGTGCCGCAGGTCCTGACTCACTTGCGGTTCATGTCCCACGTGTTGATCGGCGTGCTCATTGGTCTCCTCTACCTGCATATCGGCGACGATGCCAGCAAGGTCTTCAACAATACTGGGTGCCTCTTCTTCTCCATGCTGTTCCTCATGTTTGCAGCCCTCATGCCAACTGTGCTCACCTGTGAGCTGAGCTGCTGGGCTGGCGGGGCGTGGGTGCTGGGCATGAGGCAGGGGCCAGGGCTCTGCCAGGAAAGCCTGACCCGTCTGCATCCTCAGTCCCCTTAGAGATGGCAGTCTTCATGAGGGAGCACCTGAACTACTGGTACAGCCTCAAAGCATATTACCTGGCCAAGACCATGGCGGACGTGCCCTTTCAGGTGAGCTGCTTCCTGCCTTGACCACTTTGCTGCTATCTCGCTCCTAACATCCCTACTGCTTGGCTTCCCCAATCTTTTTTTTTTGAAGGCTGGGCATGGTGGAGCACGTCTTTAATCCCAGCACTCAGGAGGTAGAGGTAGGCAGATCACCGTGAGTTCAAAGCCACCCTGACACAACAGTGAATTCCAGGTCAGCCTGAGCTAGAGTGAGACCGTACCTTGAAAAACAAAAACAAAAACAAGAAATGAGCAGGAGGCAGGAAGGAGTCAAGGACCCCATGGTGGCTCAGAGTTGATCAGCAACTCCTTCCATCCATTAGCACTTTAGCACTAACCCTAATGTTTTAGACCAGCAGTTTCCCTCCACCACTGCTTAATGATAACCATGGCAACAATAAGAACTAAGGCTCTGGTTTTGGAAGGTGGTATTTTTTTTTTTTAATTTTATGTATTTATTTGAGAGCAACAGACAGAGAGAGAAAGAGGCAGAGAGAGAGAGAGAGAATGGGCACGCCAGGGCCTCCAGCCACTGCAAACGAACTCCAGATGCATGTGCCACCTTGTGTATCTGGTTTACGTGGGTCCTGGGGAATGGAGCCTCGAACTGGGGTCCTTAGGCTTTATAGGCAAGCGCTTAACCCTATTTGTTTGTTTTTTGAGGTAGAATCTCACTCTAGCCCAGGCTGACCTGGAATTCACTATGTAGGCTCAACATGGCCTTGAACTCATGGCGATCCTCCTACCCTGCCTCTCAAGTGCTGGGAGTAAAGGTGTGCTAAGGTAGAAACTTAGTCTAGCCCAGGATGACCTGGAATTCACTATGTAGTCTCAGGGTGGTTTTGAACCACGGTGATTCTCCTACCATTGCCTCCTAAGTGCTGGGATTAAAGGCATGTGCCACCATACCTGGTCCTTTATTTTAAAATATTATAAAATTTTATTCATTTATTTATTTGAGAGAGAAAAAGGCAGAGAGAGAGAGAGAGAGAGAGAATGAGAGAATGAAAGCTTCAGGGCCTCCAGTCACTGCAAACAAACTCCAGACGTGTGCACCCCCTTGTGCATCTGGCTTACATGGGTCCTGGAGAGTCGAAACAGGATCCTTTGGCTTTGCAGGCAGAGGCCTTAACCGCTAAGCCATCTCTCCAGCCTCTCTGGTCCTTTTTTTTTTTTTTTTAAATATTTTTTATCTATTTATAAGCAGAGATAGATAAAAAAGACACAGAAAGAGAATGGACACACCAGGGCTTCCAGCTGTTGCAAACGAACTCCAGATGCATGTGCTATTTTGTGCATCTGGCTTTACGTGGGTTCTGGGGGATTGAACCAGGGTCATTAGGCTTTACAGGCAAACACCTTAACCTCTGAGCCATTTCTCCAGCCCCAGAGTCTTCCTTAATCTTGTCACCTTCAACCCTTTCCTTTTCTCATTGAGCAAGGAGGGGGCAGGTACCTACTCAATACCAGACTGGATACCAGCCATTATGAATTCAGCAGCAGGACAGACTCATGGTGTTGACCCTGTAGAATCTATGGCCTAGTGGGAAAACTGACAAGCCAAAAACAGTGGCCACAGGCAGGTGTGGTGGCGCACTGTGCAATCCCAGTACTTGAGAGGCTGAGGTAGGATGGTTACCGTGAGTTCTGAGGTCAGCCTGAGCTACAGTGTGCCATCCGGTTTCAAAATCCTACAAATGGCTCAATCTTATTAGAGGCAGCAGACAGCAGTTGGGTTCTGGAGCTTTCCTGACACTTGCAAGTTAATTGAGCAAGCCACTCAATCCTCTGTGCCAACATCCCCATGTGTAAAGTGGTCTTCTTTTTGCTTTTTAGTTTGTTTGTATTTATTTATTTATTTGCAAGGAGAGAGAGAGAGAATAGGTGTGCTAGGGCCTACTGCTATTGCAAATGAACTCCAGATGCATGTGTCACTTTGTGCATCTGGCTTTATGTGGGGACTGGGAATTGAACCCAGGCCGTTACGCTTTGCAAGCAAGTGCCCTTAACCACTGAGCAAATCTCTCCAGCCTTGTTTGTTAGTCTTTCTTTCTTTTTTAGTTTGCTTGTTTTTTTTTGTTTTTCAAAGTAGGGTCTTGCTCTAGCCCAGGCTGACCTGGAACTCACCATGTAGCCTCAGGATGGCCTCAAACTCATGGCAATCCTCCTGCCTCTGCCTCCCAAGACCTGGGATTAAAGGTGTGCACCACTATGCCCAGCTAGTTAGTTTTTTGAAGCAGGATCTCACTGTAGCTCAGAACGACCTCTATAGGGCCAGGCTGGCCTGGAACTCAACTTCCTAATTCAACCTCTAGAGTGCTGGAATTAAAGGCATGTGCCACCATACCCAGCTTCCTGTGTGTAAAATAGAATGACAACAGTATCTACTTCAGAATAGTATGAGAATTAAATTAAATGGATGAGTACACCTAAAGGTTTTAGAATAGTGCTTGGCAAATAGTAAATGCCTGCCAGGTGTGGTGGCACACGCCTTTAATCCCAGCACTTGGGAGACAGAGGTAGGAGGATTGCCGTGAGTTCGAGGCCACCCTGAGACTACATACTGAATTCCAGGTCAGCCTGGGCCAGAGTGAGACCCTGCCTCGAAAAACCAAAAAATAAAATAAAAATAAAAACTAGTAAATGTCTAAGAAATATCAGCTAGGTTTTGTTATTGCCACTACTACTTTGTTTCAAGCCATGGTCACCAAAAATCCATAGAGTATCTTTCTGCAAATTACAAAAAAAAAAAAAAAGTTTTGGGTGCTGGGGAAATGGCTTAGTGGTTAAGGCATTTGCCTGTGAAGCCCAAGGACCCTGGTTCGATTCCCCAGGACCCATGTAAGCCAGCTGCACAAGGGGGCGCATGTCTCTGGAGTTCCTTTGCAGTGGCTGGAGGCCCTGGTGTGCCCATTCTCTCTTTCTCTCTGTCTCTTCCTCTCTCTCTCTCTCTCAAATAAATAAATAAATAAATAAATATATTTTTAAAAATCTTGGGCTAGAGAGATGGCTTAGCAGTTAAGGTGCTTGCCTGCAAAGCCAAAGGATCCAGGTTCAATTCCCTAGCACCCATGTAAAGCCAGATGCATAAGGTGGCATATGCGTCTAGAGTTCATTTGCAGTTGCTAGAGGTCCTGGGGTGCCCATTCTCTCCCCCCCCCCCGTCAAGCAAATAAATAAAATATCTTTTAAGTCTCTTATCTGGGCATGGTAGTGTGTACCTGTAATCCTGACACTTAGGAGGTGAAGGCAGGAGGACAAAGAGTTCAAGGTCACTGTTGGCTACATATAGAGTTCAAGGCCATGCTTAGCTACATGAGACCCTATGTCAAAAAACACAACAGGGCTGGAGAGATGGCTTAGCGGTTAAGCGCTTGCCTGTGAAGCCTAAGGACCGCGGTTCGAGGCTCGGTTCCCCAGGTCCCACGTTAGCCAGATGCACAAGGGGGTGCACGCGTCTGGAGTTCGTTTGCAGAGGCTGGAAGCCCTGGCGCGCCCATTCTCTCTCTCTCCCTCTGTCTTTCTCTCTGTGTCTGTCGCTCTCAAATAAATAAATAAATAAATAATAAAAAACACAACAAACACCCTTCCTCAGGGTGCCCACTGCGCTGTTGTAGGTGCAGTGCTTAGTGAGAGGAACACACAGTGGTTGCCTCTGTCTAGATGCCTGAGCATCTCACCGTGTGAGCTCAGTTTCTGCCCCTAGCAGTTCAGTCTCTTTGCTATTATTTGTTCTAAGACAAGGTCTGGCATTTGCCTATACGCATGAGAGCTCCAATCTTAGCACTGTCAAAATAATATTTTATTTTATTTAGATTTTCTGACACAGGGTCTCTCTGTAGTCCGGGCTGGCCTGGAACTCACTGTGTAGCCCAGGCTGGCCTTGAACTTGTGGCAATCCTCCTGCCTCAGTCTCCCAGGTGCTAGGATTACAGGTATGAGCCACCATACATGGCAGAAATGATCACTTCTATTTGAGGTTTACATGATGTTATAGGACACATATAGCTAATAAAATGGAGTAAATTAACATATCCATCATCTTTATCTCATACAGTTACTTTTTTGTGATAAGAGCAGCTCATAAATACTTTTTTTTTTTTCGAGGTAGGGTCCTCACTCTAGCCCAGGCTGACCTGGAATTCACTATGTAGTCTCAGGACAGCTTTGAACTCACAGCAATCCTCCTACCTCTGCCTCCCAAGTACTAGGATTAAGGCATGTGCCACCATGCCCGACTATATATACTTATTTAACAAAAAGTCAATGTAATCATTTTTAAAAATTTTATTTATTTATTTATTTGAGAGAGAAAGAGGGAGAGAGAGAGAGAATGAATGGGTGTGCCAGGGCCTCCAGCCACTATAAATGAACTCCAGATGCATGTGCTGCCTTGTGCATCTGGCTTACATGGGTTCTGGGGAATCAAACCTAGGTCCTTTGACTTTGCAGGCAAATGCCTTAACCTCTAAGCCAACCCTCCAGCCGTTTTTGTTGTTGTTGTTTGTTTTGAGGTAAGCTGTCATTTTAGCTCAGGCTGACCTGGAATTCACTATGTAGTCTCAGGATAGCCTCAAACTCACGGGAGTCACCTACCTGTGCCTCCCGAGTGCTGGGATTAAAGACGTGCACCACCATGCTGGTTTACAATGCAATTTTAACTAGAGTGCCCAAGTTGTAAGTTGAATCTCTATATAGTCAGCCACACTGTTTGATCTGCTTCTTTGTATACAAGAGGTGAGCCTAGAGGGGGGAACAAAGCACTCTTTCGGGGTGAGTTAATTCATTAGCAATGTAAGGAACAAACTGGTTTTGATGAGAAGGACTTCAAGCACTCAGAAGTCACTGTGCCTGAACTGGTCAGAGCAGGACAGAGAGGGAGAAAGGGGACATCCTTCAATCTAGAAGACATCAGAAAGAGTGCAACCATGTGTGGTGGCGCACGCCTTTAATCCCAACACTTGGGAGGCAGAGGTAGGAAGATCTCTTTGAGTTCGAGGCGACCCTGAGACTACATAGTGAATTCCAGGTCAGCCTGGGCTAGAGTGAGACCCTATCTTGGAATAAAAGAAAGAAAAAAGAAAAAGAGGAAACAGAACAGGCCTGGGTAGCCCTGGGTAGAGGAGAGGGAGGGTCTAGACCTGGCCCTGGCCGGTGGCCCCCCCGCCCCATGGTGTACCCGCTCCCTCTCCAGGTGGTGTGCCCTGTCGTGTACTGCAGCATCGTGTACTGGATGACTGGCCAGCCAGCTGAGACCAGCCGATTCCTGCTTTTCTCAGCCTTGGCCACAGCCACCGCCTTAGTAGCTCAGTCTTTGGGACTGTTGATTGGAGCCGCCTCCAACTCCCTCCAGGTGGGAAGTTTGGCACGTGAGGATTCTCAAACACGGTTGAAGTGGGAGAAATCAGGAGCTGGCAGATGGGGTGGGTTGGGTCCGTGGGACACCCTAGTTTTCATCACTCCTGTGACAGCCTGGACTCTCCCCTCCCCGCCAGGTGGCCACCTTTGTGGGCCCAGTGACTGCCATCCCTGTCCTCTTGTTCTCTGGCTTCTTCGTCAGCTTCAAGACCATCCCCACCTACCTGCAGTGGAGCTCTTACCTCTCCTACGTCAGGTCAGTGCTTCTTGCCTCCCCGCAGGTGGCATTGCCAGTGCGTCCTGGGCCGTGCCACGTCTAGTGTCTGTGCAACCATAAGGTGCTTCTTTCCTCCCCGCAGGAGGTACTGCCAGTTCTTCCTGCATTGCGCCAAGTCTAGTGTCTGTGCAACCATCCTCTGGGTGGCAAGGGGCACCCTGGCTGGACCTTGGGGATGAAAGCACCAAGACTTGGGTTCTGGCACTGTCTTGCTCTGATGTGCTTTCCTGCCTAGGTATGGTTTTGAGGGTCTGATCCTGACCATCTATGGTATGGAGCGAGGAGACCTGACCTGCCTGGAGACACATTGTCCGTTCCAGGAACCACAGAGCATCCTGCGAGAGCTGGATGTGGAGGATGCCAAACTCTACATGGACTTCCTGGTCTTGGGCATCTTTTTCCTGGCCCTACGGCTGCTGGCATATCTTGTGCTCCGCTACCGGGTCAAGTCTGAGAGATAGAGCCTTGCCCCTGCCCCTGCTGGGCACCTGGTCCCTACAGGAAGAAGTTCCCAGCCCCAGCCCTTTGGGACTGTTTTAACCTTGTAGACTTGGGCACTGGCTGCTGGTGCAGCCGCCCTCCCCTTCCTTGGCTGCTCCACAGGCTGGCTGCAGGCCAGCGCTCTCAGCCCTGGAGGAGGGCTCCAGCTCTCCCCATCAAGTCCAGGAGTCTTCCGAAGTCGATACGGTTTGTAGCTTCCTCTCTCCTCTCTCCCACACCTGCATGCAAAGACCACTGGGAGGCTGCCACCTTCCTTCCTGCCTATAGCACCTTCCTCTGTTGTCTGCGCAGGGGCCTCAGGCTCTCTGGGCCTCAACTTACAACTGATCCAAGTGGTCCCTTCAGCGGGGGTCCCAACCATATCAATGTGTGTAAACCAGGCTGCTATAAGGTTGGAGCTCCAGGGCTGGGTCCTGGGGGTGGGGGGGTGAGGTCCCTAGGGAGTTCTGTCACGGACATTGGATGGAGCAGGGAGGGGGACTCTGGAAGTCTCTCCCTCTCACCTACCCCTGACCCTGGCTGATTTGGATAATCTGCTGGGACAGAAGCTGGGTTTTCTGTCTGGGTCACTACTCTCAATCCTGGGGATTGGGGAGACCAGAAAATGTCCCATCCGTCTCCCTATATATTCGGTCAGAATAGGACTGGATGACATCTCTGCAATAACGCCCCTGTCTCTTTCACACCTGCCAATGGAACTGGAGAATGCACTTTATTTTTGAGGGGGGAGGTGAGCCAGGGAAGACCCAAGCAAGCCTCCCTTCTCACTGCTCCTGATGCACAGTTCCACAGATTCCTTCCCTCTCCAGACTCACAGGCGCGTGCATGCATACACACACACACACACACACACACACACACACACACACGCGCGCGCGCGCGCGCAGGCAATCAGCACACACATGCACCAGGCTCTATGGCCCAGAGGAAGAGTGAAGGTGGCACAGAAGTGGTGGGGTAGTGGTAGTTGCTTTGGAGAGGGCAATGCCAGTTGCCTCCTAGAGATCCCATTTTGGACACTAAGGATGAGGCTGGTTCATCCCAGAGTGACCCCAGGATCTGCAGGTGTCTATCCCCTCCAGTCTTCCCTCTCTCCCAAGCCAGGGGTGGCACTGGGCACTAGCCTTCTGGAGGTCAGGACCCAACAAGCACAAGCACAGGCATCAGCTTTGCCACCGCCACCCTGTAACCCTTCCTTTTGTGCTCCAAGCTGGCGCTCTCGCTGTCCTGCCCCTTTCCCAGCTGCTGCTGCTCATTCAAGCTCTCTGTCCATGTCTCTGCACCCTTTTCTCATCAGCAGCTGGCTCCTGGGCATCAGAACAGCAGGCCCTGGGCACCAAGGTGGAAGACACACCTAGAGCATATCTGGTTTCCTGGTGGGTCCAGGCTCCTCCTCCTGGTCCCCCTCCCCAGGGCTCGTTCCCCTTCCCTGTGCTTTCCTCTCTGCACCCTCCACTCTACCACAGGTTCGTCTCATTACACAGACCAGTTGTATTTGTGGGATTTCACCCATTATTAATAAAACCTATATTTATACAGTATGTAGTTTGTGAATATGTGTGGGCCTGCCACCTGCTACCATAGGTGGTATTCAAAACACTTGAAAAGATGTCTTCAGAGTTCGAAGAGAGTTTGGCCAGGGTGGTTCTAGGCATACATCAGATTAGTGAATTAGGGCTGGGCATGGTGGGGCACATCTTTAAACCCAGCACTTGGGAGGGCAGGAGGATTGCGTGAGACCTCCCTGAGACTATATAGTGAATTCCAGGACAGCCTGGGCTAGAGGGAGATCCTACCTCAAAAACAAACAAACAAACAGGGAAGGAGAGGTTGCTCAGTGGTTAAGGCACTTGTCTGCAAAGCCTAATGACCTAAATTCATTTCCCCAGTACCCATGTAAATCCAGATGCACAGAGTGGCGCATGCACCTGGAGTTCATTTGCAGTGGCTGGAGGTCCTGGAGCACACATTCTCTGTGTGTGTGTGTCTGTCTCTCTGTCTTTCTCTGCTTGCAAATAATAAATTTAAAAAGTATTAAAACAACAACGAGCAAACAAAAAGTTCAAAAAGTTAAACAAGGTGTAGTGGCACACACCTTTAATCCCAGCACTTGGGAGGCAGTGGTAGGAGGACTGCCATGAGTTCAAGGCTACCCTGAGACTACATAGTGAATTTCAGGTCAACCTGAACTAGAATGAAACCCTACCTGGAACAAAACAATCAATAAAATGTCAGTGTGGAGAGACGGCTCGATAGATAAAGTGCTTGCCATGAATTATATATCGTGTGGAGTATTTGTGTCATGCTTTGATCTGACCAGTGCTTCATGTATCTTAGGGAAGAGCTGGGCCAACCCTGCCCTGTTGCTCGTGGTTATCCACTTGACAGGTGAGATAACGGAGCCCTGGGTCTTTAGGTAGTAGATGTGGAACCTAGAAGGCTGGGACTGAAGCTCAGCTTTTACAGTGCTTGCTCGGCATGCATGGAGGGAACCCCAAATTTGACCCCCAGTACTGCAAAAACTAGTCCGATCCTGTAATCCCAACATTTGGGAGGTAGAGGCAGGAAGACCAAGGAGTTCAAGGCCATCCTCAGCTACATAGCTAACTTGAGGCTCGCCTGGCGTACATAGAACCTCTTTTTTTAAATCTGTATTTATTTATTTGTAAGGAGAGAGAGAGAGAGAGAGAGAGAGAGAGAGAGAGAGAGAGAGAGGGAGACTGACTCACCAGGGCCTCTTGCCACTGCAAACAAATGCCAGATGTAGCTGAGCATCATGTGGTTCATGCCTTTAATTCCTGTACTTGGGAGGCAGAGATAGGAGGACTGCTGTGAGTCTGAAACCAGCATATGCCACTTTGTGCATTTGGCTTTACCTTAGTACAGGGAAACCGAACCCAGGCTGGCAGCCTTTGCAAACAAGTGTGTTTAACTGCTGAGCCATCTGTTATTTATTTATTTATAATAACTTAATTTTTTATTGACAACTTCTATAAGTGTAAACAATATCCTATGGTAATTCCCTCCCTCACTCCACTTTCCCCTTTGGAACTCCGCTCTCCATCATATCTCCTCCCCGTCTCAATCAGTCTGTCTATTATTTTGATGTTGTGTTCTTTTCCTCCTATTATGATGGTCTTATGTAGGTCGTGTCAGGCACTATGAGGTCATGGATATCCAGGCCATTGTGTGTCTGGGGGGAGTATGTTGTAAGGAGTCCTACTCTTCCTTTGGCTCTTACATTCTTTCTGCCACCTCTTCTGCAATAGACCCTGAGCCTTGGAAGGTGTGATACAGATATTGCAGTTGTGAGCACTCCTTTGTCACTTCTTCTCAGCACCATGGTGTCTCCTGAGTCATCCCAAGGTTACTGCCATCTGAAAAAACGAATGTTCTCGAGCCAAAAGTGAGAGTAGCAATAATATATGGGTATGAACATTGAGAGAAGGGTTTACTGGGCAGTTTGGTGAGCATAGTATATACATTTAGGCAGACAGCAGCAGACGTTACACACCCAGGGCTCATGACTACTCCTGTTGTAGGTTTTCAGTATCAGGGATGCATTCCCTCCCATGGAGCAGGCCTCCAGTCAAATGAGAGAGTGGTTGGTTTCCCCCATAACAGATGTGCCTCTATTGCGCCCATTGGCTCATTTGGCCTGGCTGGCCAAATATAAGGCTTGCAGTGTCCACTGTTGAGTATCTTCACTGGTGATTTCTCTCTCTCATTGAACTGCATGCAGTGTGGCTTTTTCCAGCTTTCTGTCAGCTGGTCTACATGGAGGAGGTTTTCAGTTCAGCTCCAGCAGGATTTCTCAGTGACCTTGCAGCCCAAGTATGTGGAGTCTTCAGCAATAGGGTCTTACCATCTATTCCTGGTGGGAAACCAAGGACCTCTGAGCCATCTTTTAAGCTCAAGAGATCCTCTTTTAAAAAAAGTGTTGGCTGAATGTGGTGGCGCACACCTTTAATCCCAGCACTCGGGAGGCAGAGATAGAGGGATCACTGTGAGTTGGAGGCCACCCTGAGACTACATAGTGAATTCATATCAGCCTGGGCTAAAGTGAGACACTACCTCAAAAAACCAAGCAATGAAATAAATTAAAATGTGGGTGTGGGGCGATGGCTCGGAAGATAAAGTGCTTGTTGTGCAAGCAGAAGAGCCTGAGTTTAGATAGCAGCATTCACCTAAAATGCTGCATGGTATTGTGTTCCTATAGACTGCGGAGCCTTGTCTCTAGGACGGGAATGACAGAGACCTCACTAGGCTTACTCCATACTTAATGGGGCTGAGCTATCAGTTACCAGGACTGCAGGTTAGAGGTTTGAAGTAGGCAAAGTCTTGAGGCCTGTGAGCAGAATGATGCATATTGTCTCATCCTCTTCTCTCCTGGGTCTGAAGCTTGGGCATTGAAGACAGGGATTGGCACCAGCCCTGCCAGAGATCTAGGATGTCCTAATTGTGCCACATTCAGAGTATGTGCCCCATTCTGGATTAGAGTCCATCTATGACTACTTGGGCCTTGACTGTAGATAGATTTTCCTCTCTCTCCCCTCCTTTTCTTCCTTCTTTCCTTTGCTTGGGATGGAACCCAGGACATTCTGCATGCTAGGCAAACACTCTACCACTGAACTATATCTCTTATAGCACCTGGTACTCCATTCTGAGGTTAGACATGCTCATGGCGTAACCCACATACTTCTGTCTGCAAGAGGCCGGTCAAATTACATGTTATTAATGAAGCCTACGTGGCGGTCATATCTATGGGGGAGCAGAATGGCTTGCTCTGAGCAATGCCCAGTAACTGCAGCCAGGTGACAATCAGCTTCCCATGTAGGTAAGTAGAGTGAAACTAGAGGAACCCCCCAGGTCCAAAATGTCACTCTGAGCCAAAGGAAGGGCAGGACTCCATACAACATGCTCCCTCCAGTCACAAAACGGCCTGGATATCCATGGCCTCACAGTGCCTGACACTACCTGCATAAGACCATCATAAGAGGAGGAAAAGATCAAGACATCAAAAGTAAAAGAGAGACTGATTGAGATGGGGAGGGGGTATGATGGAGAGTGGAGTTTCAAAGGGGTAAGTGGGGGGAGGGAGGGTATCACCATGGGGTATTTTTTATAATCATGGAAGTTGTTAATAAAAAAATTTAAAAATTAGGGCTGGAGAGATGGCTTAGTGGTTAAGCACTTGCCTGTGAAGCCTAAGGACCCCGGTTCGAGGCTCAACTCCCCAGGACCCACGTTAGCCAGATTCACAAGGGGGTGCAAGCATCTGGAGTTCGTTTGCAGTGGCTGGAAGCCCTGGCACACCCATTCTCTCTGTCTACCTGCCTGTTTCTGTATATCTATCTCTCTCTCTCAAATAAATAAATAAAAATAAAATATTTAAAAAAATAATTAAAATAAAGTAAAAATAAAAGAATTACAAAATGTCACTCTGAGACCACATTCATAGAGTTGTTCATTCCAAATCAACTCCTTTGGGGTTTAAGAACTTCTCTTAAAATGCAAATGTGCCATTTTCCCTGATGCCTGCAATGGCCTTCTGCCTCATTGTTTTCACATCCACTTCAAATGCCACCTCCTCCACCAGAAGCAGGAAGTAAGTAACTCTTCCCAGTTTTCCTAACACTTCGCCTCTGTCTTTGAAGAACACTGATACTTGATAGTGGGGCTGGAGAGATGGCTCAGTGGTTGAAGGCAGTAGCTTGCAAAACCCTCCTGCCCAGGTTCAATTTCCCAGTACCCACATAAAGCCAGATGTATAAAGTGGTACATGCATCTGGAGTTGGTTTGAAAGGGCAAGAGGTCATGGTGTGCATTCTCTCTTTTTCCTTGCAAATAAATAAAATATTGACATAATAAGTTTATAAAAAGCACAGGCTGGGCTGGAGAGATGGCTTAACGGATAAGCGCTTGCCTGTGAAGCCTAAGGACCCCGGTTCGAGGCTCAACTCCCCAGGGCCCACGTTAGCCAGATGCATGAGGGGGTACGCAGGCATCTGGAGTTCATCTGCAGTGGCTGGAGGCCCTGGCGTGCCCATTCTCTCTCTCTACTTGCCTCTTTCTCTGTCACTCTTAAATAAATAAATAAAAATAATAAACAAAAAAACATTTTTTAAAATAAAAAGCACAGGCATCCATACCTTTAATCCTAGTGATTGGAAGGTTGAAGTATGAGGGGATCACCATGAGATGGAGACCAGCTTGGACTACAGAGTGAGTTCTAGGTCAGCCTGAGCCAAAGTGAGATTATACCTCAAAAACAAAACCAATGTGGTGCACACATTCAATCTTGGCACTCAGGAGGCAGAGATAGGAGGATCATTGTGAGTTCGAGGCCACCCTGAGACTACATAGTGAATTCCAGGTCAGCTTGGGCTAGAGTGAAACCCTATCTCAAAAAAAAAAAAAAAAACAAATATAAAAAATAAAAATTAGGATCTGGGTGTGGTGGCACACGCCTTTTTATCCCAGCAATCGGGAGGCAGAGATAGGAGGATCGCCGTGAGTTCGAGGCCACCCTGAGACTACATAGTGAATTCCAGGTCAGCTTGGGCTAGAGTGAAACCCTATCTCAAAAAAAAAAAAAACCCAAATATAAAAAATAAAAATTAGGATCTGGGTGTGGTGGCACACGCCTTTTTATCCCAGCAATTGGGAGGCAGAGATAGGAGGATCGCCGTGAGTTCGAGGCCACCCTGAGACTACATAGTGAATTCCAGGTCAGCCTGGCCTAGAGTGAAACCCTACCTCGAAAAAAAAAAAAGAAAGAAAAAAGAAAGAAAGAAAGAAAGAAAATTAGGGACTGGGGGGATGACTTAGGAATTAAAGGCACTTCTTGCAGTCTTCGGACCCAGGTTTAATTCCCCAGCCACCCACATAAACCTGATGCAGGAAGTGGCACAAGCAATAAACAAAAAATAAGCGGGGCGTGGTGGTGCACGCGTTTAATCCCAGCAATAGGGAGGCAGAGGTAGGAGCATTGCCGTGAGTTCGAGGCCACCCTGAGAATACATAGTGAATTCCAGGTCCGCCTGAGCTAGAGTGATACCCTACCTCGAAAAAAAAAAAAAAAAACTTAAACAAATACAGTGATGGGTTCCTGCATACCTTATTCTGATTGACAGCCCAGAGCAGTGTGGGGCCTGGCGTGTAAGTACTCAGCACTAGCCCAACACCACCCAGTCAATGAATGGACATTTGTCTAAATGAAGTAACACCATTGTCTTCTGTTGTAATGAAGGGTAGATGAAAAAATACCTTGCCAGCCCTGTCTGGGAGCCTCTCTCTGGAGTTCCCTAGTGCGTGGCTCCAATGCAGTCACATTGCACACCTGTCTGCAATGTGGAGGCGGGCTCTGGCTGGAGGTGAAGGGTGCCTCTGCCATCCTAATTATGTGAGCCTTGGGTGTTCCTTTCGCGGAAGCTCAGGGATAAGGGTTGGGGTTTTGAGGAACCGGAAGCCCCAGGGCTAAACCATGACTGAATGTCAGACAGGAAGAGCAGGTTGGGGTGGGAACTGTCCATCAGTACCCAGTCTTCCTACTTCCTGTCCCAAGTGACCCCAGGCCGCTCATAGAGGTCTGGGGTCTGCAATACAGAAGGGAAGGGGTCAAGTTTGCGCATGGAGGTGAGCTGCAGAGGGAAGGATACCCTAGGGATGGGGATCTCCAAAAAATCCTGGGTTGAGGAAGGAAGACCCAAGCCGACTTCTTGTTAAAGATTCGTTCATTTCCCAACATTCCCAGTCATTGCACGCTCTGCTTCCGTGTCTTCATCTGTGAAATGGGCGTAGCGACAGGCCCACGCTGGGGGGGGTGGTGAGATCATCGGCCGGGACTGGCGCCTGGGAACCTGCAGGGGGCAGTGCCCGCAGCCGGGCCCTGGCCGGGTCGGGTGCGGCAGGAGTCTCCGCCCCACGCCCGCTCTCGCCGGCCTTCTCCTGCCGGGACCGCGCGGCCGGCCGGCGGGGTTCTCGCGCTCTCGTGCCCCGGCCCGGGAGCGTCCACCCGGCTGCGCGCGGGCGGGGAGCAGGCGCGGCGCGGAGCGAGCCGGGGACGCCGGAGCCCGCGGGAGACGCCGGCTTCCACCTTGCCGGGCCGCCTCGACGGGCACCCGGGCCTGGGCAGCCAGGGTAAAGGCCTAGCTGGCTCGGTGGCTCGTCCGGCCCCGGCTTGGTGGCTACGCTGGGCGGGGGCAAGAGCTGGGCAGCAGTGGTTGCGGGACCAGAGCTTGGGCGCTGAAAATGGAGGGGGGTGGGCATACTGGCAACTTCTCCGCTTGGATCCTCCTCGCTCCCCCAAGCCAAGTGAAACTGGGAGCATTGTTTGGGACCCAGTCTGGAAGGGGGAGCTCTGCACTGTCCCTGTATTTTTCTTGCTGTTGTCCCTTCTTCATGCCCTGATAGCTGGGTGATCGCCCTAGTCCCTGTGTGTCCCTTGATTCAGTGGATCGGTTGTTAACCCTGAGTTTGGCCAGGTTTTGGGGACCTTTCCCCAGCCCTTGGCTCTCTCTCAGCTCTGCTGTGAGCCCAGTCAACACCCCAGCTAGCTCCTGCTTTGGCTAGCCCAGTGCAGACCCTCCTCCCTAAAGTATTCAGCCTGATGTCAGAGAGAGAGAGGGAGAGAGAGAGGGGGGGGGGACGCGAGAGCGACCTGGCTCAGGCACACACTCCACTTAAACAGGATGAGAGGACCAGGAAAGACTTCCCAGGAGGGGTGACCTTGAGCAGGGTCTTAAAAAGAGTAGCTGGAATTCTGATAAAGGAAGAAGGTCACTCCACGCTAAGGAAGGTGTATGAACAGTTAGGAAAGTGAGTGGAAGAATCCAGCAGGTGTGGGCAGTGGCAGATGAGGGTGGGCTGGGCTGGGGCTCAGAAAAATCTCTTGTGTGGGCCTGGTGTTTGTAGCTACAGCAAAGCTAGGAAGTTAGAGGCGAGTCCTGTCTGGAGTGAAGGCTTGGAGTGCGCCAAAAGGCCGTGAGGAAGTTGGGGGTCCTGTAAATCTTGGAGGGCTCTGAGTTAGCTCCGGGTAACACAGTTGGGGTAACACAGGTGGCAGGCAGAGCAGTGAGAATGCGAGAATAGGACTGTCCCCACTGCATGGGGACGCAGAGGAAGAAGGAACCCAGGATTTGGAAGGCTCTGCAGCACAGTAACTAAAAGTGGCTGTGATGGGACCAGGTTTGCACGGTCAAGTGTGAAGCGGAGGTATAGCATATCCTTATGTCAAGGAGGAAGTTCACTCGCTCACTCATTTATTATTTATGTCAGCCTCAAAGGCAGCTTACATAAAAGTCACAGAGAAGATAAAATGATAAAGCCATTAAAATTAAGCTAAAACGATCGGGTGTCTAGAGGACAACAGAAGGAAGTAGATAATTATTACTGGAAAAAAAAAATAAATCTAGGCTCCACAAAGCCACTGGCGATGAACATAGAACTGCCTGAGCTTGCCAGCAGCCAAGCCAGAGAAAGACAGGCTGAAAGCAGATGACTGGGCTGGAACTCATTGGGAAGCCTCAGGGGAGAGGCAGGAGGTGGTGGGAGATAAAATGGACTCTCTGGGGTTGGGATTATCCTTGCTGTGAGAGCTGGAAGCCAGGCCAGGGTTTCAGACACGCTGCCATCTGAGGAAGAACAGAACCTCTCCTGGGGGCATGAGGGAAATTTGAGGCCCAAATGGTGAGGTGGCCATTTAGTCACTTTTTTTTTTTTTTCTTCAGGAAACAGGATAGAAAGTGGTGCTAAGCTCCAGGCTCTGACCTTCTCTCTTAGGATGAGGTGGGGCTGCCATTTACCCAGGGCCTCTTGGGGCTCTGGTCTTGGAAGAACACCCCAGACACCAGGTGAGCAGGAAGCTGAGGTTTCTGTTTTTACCTCTCCCTTCCTTCCCCCTCAGGGTCCAGATGGTCTCTTCCAGAAAGGAGAGATCCGGACACAGGTGCACTCGTCCCAGCTCTGTGGTCATGTCACCTCACTTCCCAGAGCTGCTTTTTCCCATCTGCAAAGAAGGCAACTGGACTAGATGGTCTTCCACATAGCTGACTAAATCTGATTTCATTTCTGCATCCGGGACTATTTACCAAGTGCTGCCATATACCAGACCCTGGTTAAGTTAAGATATAGAACTTAACAAAACCAGATGTGAGCCCTGCTCTCCTGGAGGAGGAAGTGAATGTTAATCAAATCATCACACCATTGTATAGAAATCATTGCTACTTAGGGGCGGTGCATAGTGCCGGAAGAACAAATGGGGGGACTTGATGCTGATGTGGAGTGTGGGTATTGGGAAAACATGGATGGCACCTGCAGATGTTGTTTCTCCCTTTTCTCTGTAGATGAGCACATCCCCTTCCTGATCTACTGGAATTGGCCCCTGAAAGGGGTGCGTCCCTGTGGGCCCATTAGGTGAGGCCTGGGTGTCATGCTTTAGGATGCATCTGGGCATAGCCCAGGAGACTGGGAAGAGTCAGGACATGGCATGGGCTTAATCTCCTGGGAGAAGAGTGTCTGGGGTGGGTGTGATAACGAGGGAGCTGCCAGGCTCTACAGGAAGTTGGCTTAATAGGAAGAAGATTTAGTAATGGGGTGGTGGGGGAAGGGACCGGCAGGGGGTGGATCTGGCTGTGGCAAGCCTGAGTTGCAGACAGCAGTCAAGGCTTGAGGGCCAGGGGCCAGGCCCTAGTCACTGTGAGGGCTTGAATTGGATGCTCAGCATTGGGCCTGGATCTTAGAAAGTGGAAGTATAGACTGGCCTGGACTCAGCCTGTGCCAGAGCTGAGCCCAGTGTCTAAGCCCCAGCTCTTCCCCTGTCGTTGCTCCTAGGGCCTTTGTCCGCCACTACGGAAGCTCTGGAAGCTCTGCAGATCATGCTTCTGCACCTGGCCGGCATGGACAGCTGTTCCGGAGCATCTCTGCTGCTGGTAGAGAACTGGCTCGGATGGGGGCAGGGAGAGGCGTAGGGGGAACAAGGACCTGGAAGGAGAAGCAGGATGAGAGAACCCACTGCTGTCATATATTGGGGGTCCCTCACTCTCTGCCTCCCTCTCTCCCACCTGTCTGTGTATCCTTTACAGCAACACTCATGGCTTGTGCACATACCGTATACTAAACACTTGGAGAGCCAATATCTCCCTACCTTCAGCCAGCTTTGGGTTCAGTGACCAGGTTAAGACTACACAGATAGGTCTGGAGAGATGGCTTAGCAGTTAAGGCACTCACCTGTGAAGCCTAAGGATTCATGTTTGACTCTCCAGGTCCCACACAAACCAGACAAAGTGACGCAAGGTCACACATGCACACAAGGGGGCGTACCAGACTGGAATTCAACTGCAGTGGCTGAAGGCCCTGGCGCAATAATTCTTTTTTTTTCCCTTTGCCAATTCTCATTTAAAAAAAGCTAAACATATATATATATATATATATATATATATATATATATTTTTTTTTTTTTTTCATACACAGATAACTAGGCATGAAGCCACTCAGCATAGGCTCAGTGTCACTTGTCCAGAGGTGGCCCACTTTGCCACAGGACTTCCAAACCTTCTGGACAATCTACTTTCATTCATTCATTCTTACTATTTTCTTTTATGTTTTTTCTAGGTAGGGTCTTGGTTTTGCCCTAGCCCAAACTAGCCTGGAATTTACTATGTAACCTCAGGGTGGCCTTGAACTCATGGCAGTCCTCCTACTTCTGCCTCCTGAGTGCTGGTATTAAAGGTGTGGGCCACCCACCATGCCCAGCAACAATCTATTTTCTATCTTTCATTTTTTCCTTTGTTTTTTTTCAAGGTAGGGTCTGCCTATAGCCCAGGCTGACCTGGAATTCACTATATAGTCTCAGGGTGGCCTTGAACTCATGGCCATCCTCCTACCTCTGCCTCCAGAGTGCTGGGATTACAAGCGTGTGCCACCATGCCGACAATCTATTTTCTAAGGGAGTCCTGTGTGCCCCATACCATTCCGAATTCGTGCATCTCTGGGTACTATGTCTTGATCTACCACCATCCTGGCTGGTCCTAAGCCCCAGTTTCTTCGGCCCCTTTTCCTGACCCACGTCCTCTGCCTTCCCATCCAGAAGCTATCCAGAGGCACCGCCGGAACCTGGCCGAGTGGTTCAGCCGGCTGCCCAGGGAGGAGCGCCAGTTTGGTCCAACCTTTGCTCTTGACACAGTCCATGTGGACCCCGTGATCCGCGAAAGCACCCCTGATGAGCTGCTTCGCCCATCCACAGAGCTAGCCCCTGGGCCTCAGCAGCCCCTGGCTTGTCTCCCCCCACTGGCTCTGTCTCAGCTCTTTGACCCGGATGCTTGTGGGCGCCGGGTGCAGACGGTGGTGTTATATGGGACCGTGGGCACTGGCAAGAGCACGTTGGTACGCAAGATGGTCCTGGACTGGTGTTATGGTCGGCTGCCCGCCTTTGAGCTGCTCATCCCCTTCTCCTGTGAGGACCTATCGTCCCTGAGCCCCAGTCCAGCTTCCTTGTACCAACTTGTGACCCAGCGCTACACGCCTCTAAAGGAGGTGCTGCCTCTGATGGCTGCTGCTGGATCCCGCCTGCTCTTCGTGCTCCATGGCTTGGAGCGGCTCAACCTGGACTTCCGACTGGCAGGCACAGGGCTTTGTAGTGACCCTGAGGAGCCAGGGCCACCAGCTGCCATCATGGTCAACCTTTTGCGCAAATACATGCTGCCTGAGGTAGGTGGCCCTCTGCCACACCCTGCTACTGCTGCCCCTTGACCCACTCTGGTAGGGGTTTTGTGTTCTGGGCCCACATGGTTGTTGGGTTAGATAGGTCTTGGGTTAGTTCACACCCTGGACCCTCTACTTCTCAGATGTATGTATGATCCTGAGAAAGTCACTTAACTTCTATAAGCTTCTATGTGCCGTCCTGTGTTACACTTGTTAAAATAGAGACGACAGGCCTGGAGGATTGGCACATGCCTTTAATCCCAGCACTCGGGAGGCAGAGGTAGGAGGATTGCCAAGAGTTTGAGGCCACCCTGAGGCTACATAGTGAATTCCAGGTCAGCCTGAACTAGCTGAGACCCTACCTCAGAAACCCTCCCCCCCCCCAAAAAAAAGAGAGAGAGACTACATATACACATGAACTTCATATGTGTAACTTAGTTACAATTCTTTTTTTTTTCCGAGGTAGGGTCTTGCTCTATCCTAGGCTGACCTGGAATTCACTATGTAGTCTCAGGTGGCCTTGAACTCATGACAATCCTCCTACCTCTCCCAAGTGCTGGGATTAAAGGCGTGTGCCACCATGCCCAGCTTTAAAAATATTTTATTTATTTATTTACTTTAGAGAGAGAGAGAGAGAGAGAGGCAGATAGAGAGAGCAAATGGATACATCAAGACCTCCAGCCACTGGAAACAAACTCCAGACACATGCGCCACGTTGTACATCCGGCTTTACGTGGGTCCTGGAGAACGGAATTTGGGTCCTTAGGCTTTGCAGGCAAGCATCTTGAGCCATCCCTCCAGCCCAGTCCTCTTCATTTTTGTTTGCTCAATCTCCAGGGGCTTGAGGCAATCGGGCCACTAAAGCCTTTCTCGATTTTCAACCATGCCTTTCCAGGCCAGCATTCTGGTGACCACTCGGCCCTCTGCCATTGGCCGCATCCCCAGCAAGTACGTGGGCCGCTATGGTGAGATCTGTGGCTTCTCTGACACCAACCTGCAGAAACTCTACTTTCAGCTCCGCCTCAACCAGCCCGACTGTGGGTACGGCGCAGGGGGTGCTAGGGTGTCAGCCACGCCAGCTCAGATGGATAGCCTGGTGCAGATGTTGTCCCGCAACCTGGAGGGGCACCACCAGATCGCTGCCGCATGCTTCCTGCCTTCCTATTGCTGGCTTGTCTGTGCCACCTTGCACTTCCTACATGCCCCAACACCTGCTGGCCAGACCCTCACAAGTATCTATACCAGCTTCCTGCGCCTCAACTTCAGCGGGGAGACCCTGGACAGTGCCGACCCCTCCAATTTGTCCCTGATGGCCTACGCAGCCCGAACCATGGGTAAGCTGGCCTATGAGGGGGTGTCTGCACGCAAGACCTATTTCTCTGAAGAGGATGTCCGTGGCTGCCTGGAGGCTGGCATCAAGACGGAAAAGGAATTTCAGCTGCTACACATCTTTCGCCGAGATGCCCTGAGGTTTTTTCTGGCTCCGTGCGTGGAGCCAGGGCACCTGGGTACCTTTGTGTTCACCGTGCCCGCCATGCAGGAATACTTGGCTGCCCTCTACATTGTGCTGGGTTTGCACAAAACAACCCTTCAGCGGGTGGGCAAGGAAGTGACCGAGCTTGTGGGCCGTGTGGGTGAGGACGTCAGTCTGGTACTAGGCATTGTGGCTAAGCTGCTGCCTCTGCGGATTCTGCCGCTGATCTTCAACTTGCTCAAGGTAATCACCCTAGGACATGTCCCCCCATCTTGCTTCGTCCTTCTCAGGACTCTGTCTGCTTTATGGACTCTAATGCACCCCTTCCCCTGCTCCCGGCAGAAAGAGGCTGCATAGATAGAAACCGTGTTGGCTTTGGTTTCAGCTCTGGAAAATTAGGCTTTTAGTCCTTTTGGGCCTAAGGAGTCGGGGATAAGGAGGTTCTGGAGCTGAGGGGAACTTTGAGGACACAGACTTTAAAAACAATCCCACAAAAAAATCTTCACCAGCTATATAGCTGATAGAGGATTAATAAGTAAGTGGTAAGTTCCTTAACCACTTAGCAATCTCTCTAACCCTGTTAAAATACTTATGTCTAGACTATATAAAGTCATGCAACTCAACTATAAAAAACAACTTAACTAACAAATGGGCTAAGGATTAAGAGACTCAGGCTCTATTGACTGAGCTAGCTGTGCACATTGGGCTAAGGATTAAAATAGACATTTCTCTGAAGAAAGTATACAAATATCCAGTAAGCACTTGAAAAGATGCTTCTCTATACCAGGTGCATTGTGCACCCCTATAATCCCAACACTTGGGGAGTGGTGGCAGAAGGATCAGAAGCTCAAGATCAATCCTGGCTACATAGTGCGACCCTGTCCTAAATGAATGATCCAGGTGCAGTGGCTCATGTTTATAATCCCAGCACTCAGGAGATTGAGGTAAGAGGATCTTCATGAATTCAAGGCCAGCCAGGGCTAAAACATGAGTTCTAGGGGGCTGGGGAGATGCTCAGTGGTTAAAGGCATTTGTTTACAAAGTCTGCTAGACCGGAGTTCAATTCCCCAATACCCATATAAAGCCAGACACACAAAGTGTGTCTGGAGTTTGTTTGTGGTGGCAAGAGGCCCTGGCATATCCATGCTTTCTTCTGCAAATAAATAAATAAGTAAAAATATTAAACAAATAAAAAAAAAAAAACAATCCCACATGTATTCCTGATTCCTAAATCCTAAAAAGGATTTCTTTTTATTTTATTTTATTTTATTTGTTTATTTGACAGAGAAAGAGGGAGAGAGAGAATGGGCACACCAGGGCCTCCAGCCACTGCAAACGAACTCCAGACATGTGTGCCCTCTTGTGCATCTGGCTAATGTGGATCCTGGGCAATTGAACCTGGATCCTTTGGCTTTGCAGGCAAATGCCTTAACCACTAAGCCATCCCTCCAGTATAAGGATTTCTTTTTTGCAGCTCTTCTAGCATTTGTTGCTGAGAGGCAGAGGTCTCTACAGTCTGGGGTCTGTCCTTTGCTTTACAGACGCAGAAACTTTCTTTTTCTTTTCTTTTTTTTTTTTTTTTTGGTGGTGCTAGAGATTGAGCCCAGGGCTTTGGGCATTCTGGGCAAGTGTTCTACCATTGAGTTACATCTCCAGCTCTCTAAGGCCCAGAAATTCGATAGTATCTGTTCCTCCAGAGCTTAGGCCATGGGAGTGATGACTCATCCTAACTCAATCACCAGAAATGGGTTTATAAAGCAGATGCTGTTTCATTCATTTATACTGCGAGGATAAATGGCAGTGGTAACTGGATTAGGTCAGTCCATCCTGGGTGCCGGTCCACTCCAGAAACCAACAGGGCAGATGGAAGACCTTCTCTCTTTTTTTTTTGAGGCAGGGTCTCACAATAGCACAGGCTGACCTGGAACTCACTGTAATCCCAGGCTGGCTTCCAACTCACAATGATCCTCCTTCCTCTGCCTCCCCAGTGCTGGGATTAAAGGTGTGCATCATCATGCCTGGCAGAAGACATTTTTTTTGAAACTTTTTTTTATTGATAATATCCATAATTACAGACAATAATTCCATCCTCTTCCCCACTTTTCCCTTCACAAATCTACTCTGTCATATCCCCTCCCTCTTTCAATTTGTCTCTCTCTTTAAAAAAATGTTTATTGGGCTGGAGAGATGGCTTAGCAGTTAAGCGCTTGCCTGTGAAGCCTAAGGACCCCAGTTCGAGGCTCGACTCCCCAGGACCCACGTTAGCCAGATGCACAAGGGGGCGCACGTGTCTGGAGTTTGTTTGCAGTGGCTGGAGGCCCTGGCGTGCCCATTCTCTCTCCCTCTCTCTATCTGCCTCTTTCTGTCCCTCTCTGTCTCTCTCAAATAAATAAACAAAAATAACAAAAAAAATTAAAAAAAATAATTCCTTACACACATTCATTTAAAAAAAATGTTTATTAAAAAAAAGTTTATTTTTATTTACTTACATGAGAGAGAGAAAAAGGGAGGGAGGGAAAGAGAGGAAAAAAAAAAGTGAATGGGCACACCAGGGCCTCTAGCCACTGCAGATGAACTTCAGATGCATGTGCCATCTTGTGCATCTGGTTTACATGGGTCCTGGGGAATGGAACCTGGGCCCTTACGTTTGGCAGGCTGGTACCTTAACTGATTAGCCACTTCTCTAGCCCTACTCTCTCTTTTATTTTGATGTCATCATCTTTTCCTCTTGTTATGATGGTCTTGTGAAGGTAGTTCTAGGCACTATGAGGTCATAGATATTGTGGCCAGTTTGTGCCTGAACGATTGCATTGTAGGCAGTCCTACTTTTCCTTTGTCTCTTACATTCTTTCCACCACCTCTTCACAATGGACCCTGAGCCTTGGAAGGTACTATAGAGATGTTTCAATGCTGAACACTCCTTTGTCACATCTTCTCAGCACTATGGTGCCTTTTGAGACATCCTACTGGTCACTGCCATCTGAAAAGAGAAGCTTCTCTAACTGAAAGTGAGAGCAAAGCTTAGTGGTTAAGCACTTGCCTGTGAAGCCTAAGGACCCATGTTCCATTCTCCAGATCCCATGTAAGACAGATGCACAAAGGTGAGACATGCGTAAGGTCGCATATGCCCACCAGATGGCGCAAGTGCCTGGAATTTGATTTCAGTGACTACATAGTGAACTCCAGGTTAGCTTGGGCTAGAGACCCTACCTCTAAAGAAAGAAAGAAAAAAGGGAGGGAGGGAGGGAGGGAGGGAGAGAGGAAAGGAAGGAAGGAAGGAAGGAAGGAAGGAAGGAAGGAAGGAAGGAAGGAAGGAAGGAAGGAAGGAAGGGAGGAAGGGAGGGAGGAAGGGAGGAAGGGAGGAAGGGAGGAAGGGAGGAAGGGAGGAAGGGAGGAAGGGAGGAAGGGAGGAAGGGAGGAAGGGAGGAAGGGAGGAAGGGAGGAAACAAACAAACTTACATGGCAGTTTGGTGAGCATGATAATGCATTTAGCCAGACAAGAGCAGGCATTACAGTCCTAGGGCTCATGATCTCTCCTATAGTCTTTTGATTAGGTTTTCAGTACCAGGAGTGTATTCCCTCCTGTTGAATGGGCCTCTAGTCCAATTAGAGAGTGGTTGGTTTTCCCCATAACAGACGTGCCACTATTGTACCCATTGGGTCATTTGGCCTAGCTAGCCAAACTTAAGGCTTGTAGTGTCCACTGTTAGCACTGTTGATGACTTCTCTCTCCATAGAGCTACATGCAGCATTGCTTTTTCCAGCTTTCTGTCAGCTGGTTCACAGGAAGGAGGTTTTCAACTCAGCTCCAGTTTGATTTCTTAGTAACCTTGCCAGAAGACATTCTTGAGGGGTGGAGGAAGCCACTCTCTCCTGATGTCTTCCAGATGTTTCCTTATGATTCTTCTTCCTTTTTTTTTTTAAATTAATTAATTAATTTTTATTTTAAAAAATTATTTGAGAGAGAAAGAGGGAGAGAGGCAGACAGAGAGAGAGAGAGAGAATGGGTATGCCAGGGCCTCTAGCTGCTGCAAACGAACTCCAGATACATGTGCCACCTACTGTGTCTGGATTACGTGGGTCCTGGGGAATAGAACCTGGGCCTTTCGGCTTCACAGGCAAGTGCCCTAACCACTAAGAAATCTTTCCAGCCCAATATTTTTTTTTTTTGAAAGAATGTATTTTTGTTGTTGTTGTTTTTAATTTATTTATTTGCAAGCACAGAGAGAGAGAAGAGAGACAGAGAGAATGGGCATGCCTGGGCTTCCAGCCACTGCAAACGAACTCCAGATGTGTGCCCCCTTGTGCATCTAGCTAACGTGGGTCCTGGGGAGTCAAGCCTTGAACCGGGGTCTTTAGGCTTCACAGGCAAGCACTTAACCACTAAGCCATCTCTCCAGCCCAAGCCCAATATTTTTATTTTTTTTTTAATTTTTATTTATTTATTTATTTGAGAGCAACAGACACAGAGAGAAAGACAGATAGAGGGAGAGAGACAGAATGGGCGCGCCAGGGCTTCCAGCCTCTGCAAACGAACTCCAGACACGTGCGCCCCCTTGTGCATCTGGCTAACGTGGGACCTGGGGAACCGAGCCTTGAACCGGGGTCCTTAGGCTTCACAGGCAAGCGCTTAACCGCTAAGCCATCTCTCCAGCCCCAATATTTTTATTTTCATTTATTTATTTGATAGAGAGAAAGGCAGAGAGAAACAGAGAGAATGGGTACACCAGGGCCTTCCGCCACTGCAAACGAACTCCAGATACATGCATCTCATTGTGAACATGTGTGACATTACGTGCTTGTGTCACTGTGTGTCTGGTTTATGTGGGACCTGGAGATTTAAACTTGAGTTCTTAGGCTTCACAGGCAAGTGCCTTAACTGCAAAGCCATCTTTCCAGCCCAAGACTTTCTTTTGATAGGCAACAGAGCATTGGTTAAAAACAGGCATCCAAAGCCAGGCACGATGGCTCACACCTTTAATCCAGCACTTGGGAGGCTGAGGGAGGAGGACTGCTGTGAGTTTGAGGCCAGCCTAGGGCTACAGAGTGAGTTCCAGGTCAACCTGGGCTATAGTTGAGCTCCTGCCTCAAAAACAAAACAGAGAGCTGGGCATGGTGGCACAATGCTTTTAAATCCCAACACTCAGGAGGCAGAGGTAGGAGGATCGCCATGAGTTCAAGGCTACCCTGAGACTACATAGTTAATTCCAGGTCAGCCTGAGCTAGAGTGAAACCCTACCTCAAAAATCCAAAAAAAAGAAAAAGAAAAAAAAGAACAAAATCCTAGGCTCTGTCATCTACCAGCTATGTGGCTGTTGTGTGAAACCTTCCTCCTAGGAAGATGTGAACACGTGTCTATTTACCCCAGATAGGGCACAAATGACAGACCAAAGCACTATGTCCCAGAGTCCTACCTGGTGAACAGTGAATTTATTGGGGTTACTTACAGGTGAATGGATGACGGGGAGGTAGCTGTAAAGCACACGGCAGCATAGAGGACCACTAATGGAAGGTGCCTCTCTGGAGCTGGACTTACAGCTGCTGGGCTGGCTGAAGAGTCTTTCTCCAGCAGCTGTTTTCTGTTTCTAACCTTGGGGAGGGGCTGGTGACCTTGTAAATTTCAGCTTTCCCAGACTTACTCACCTGCTGAGTCTCCTGTGCCTCCTCTGTCTGCCCTCCTGAAGGCAATGTTTCACTTTGAAGAAAATGCTGCACACACTGGCCTTGGACAAGTTATTTAATCTTTATGCTTCATATTCCTCATCTGTTAAATGGGGACAGTAATAGAATTTAGAAGCCAAGCATGGTTACATCCACCTTTAATCCCAGCACTCACTTGGGAAACTGAGGTAGGAGATAGGAGAATCGCTGTGAGGACCAGGCCACCCTCTGACTACATAGTGAATTCCAGGTCACCCTGGGCTAGAGTGAGACCCTACCTTGAAAAACCAAATTAATAGGCTGAACATGGTGGCGCATGGTCTCACTGTAGCCCACACTGACCTGAAATTCACTATGTAGCCTCAGGCTGGTCTCAAACTCACAGCCATCCTCCTACCTCTGCCTGGTGAGTGCTGGGATTAAAGGCATGCACCACCACGCCCAGCACCTGGCATGCCCATTCTCTCTCTGTCTCTCTGTTCTCAGGTATTAAAAATGTAGGGTTTGGGAGGCTAGAGAGATTGATCAGTGGTAAAAGGGGCTTGCTTGTAAAGCCTGATGGCCCAGGTTCAGTTCCCCAGTACCCACATAGAGCTAGATGCACAAAGTGGCGTATGTGTCTAGAGTTTATTTGCATGAGAGGAGGTCCTGGCAAGTCCGTACTCACTCTGTCTGCTTCTCTCTCAAATAAATAAATATTTTCTTTTTTTCTCTCTTTTTTTTTTTTTTTTTTTTTGAAGTAGGGTCTCACTCCTCTAGCCCAGGCTGACCTGGAATTCACTATGTCATCTCAGGGTAGCCTCAAACTCATGGCGATCCTCCTACCTCTGCCTCCCAAGTGCTGGGATTAAAGGTGTGTGCTACCATGCCCATCTTAAATATTATTAAATATAAATATATATGCATATATATATATATAATTTATATTTATTTATTTGAGAGAGAGAATGGGCACACCAGGGTTTCTAGCCACTGCAAACGAACTCCAGACACATGCACCCCTTGTGGAACTGGCTTACATGGGACCTGGGGAATCAAACTTGGGTCCTTTGGCTTTGGAGGCAAGCACTTTAATCAACTAAGCCATCTCTCCAGCCCCAAATAAAGATTTTTTTAAAGTAGGTTTTGTTGATCTCGTTCTGTAGTCTCTGGCTGGCCTTGAACTCAAGGTGATTCTCCTACCTCTGCCTCCCAAGTGCTGGGATTAAAGGTGTGACCCACCATGCCCGGCAAAAGTAGTTTGTTTTTTTTTTTTTTTTGAGAAAGAGAGAGAGAAAAACAGAGAGAGCATGGATGTGCCAGGGCCTCCAGCCACTGCAAACAAACTCCAGATGCATATGCCATCTTATGCATTTGGCTTGCATGAGTCCTGGGGGAATTGAACCTGGGTCCTTTGGCGTTGTAGGCAAGTGCCTTAACTGCTAAGCCATCTCTCCAGCCCAGAAAAAAAAAAAAATTAATAAGGTGGATAGTGCTTGAGGAAGACACATGAAATCAACCTTTAGCCACAGTTATCTGCATGCACACATGCACCTTCACACATGCATGCAGACAGCACGCACATGTAAAAAATAGAACCTGTATCATTGACCTAATATAAGGATTAAAGAATTAATCCTCAGGGTCTGGCACAGTTTGTTAATAATGACTCATGTGGCCTGACTGCCTCACATCACCTTGGGCAAGGTTATGGCCATTTCTGAAGTCCCTCCACCCTTTAAGGTGGACCCCAGTGAGGAGCACTCTTGCCGCCTGTGAGACACATAGACCCCCAGTTATCTTGAAAGTGCATCATCCCTCAGCCTTTTTAGAGGTAGAAATACCTTAATAAAGGACCAATGCATCCGTCCATGATCCTTTATGATTTCTTTTTCTTCCCTTTCTCCCCACTCCTTTCTCTTTCCTTCTCCTTCACTCTATTTACTTGGCATTTACATTGTATTAGGGTATAATAAGTAATCTAGAAATCATTTAAAGTATGCAGTCAGGCTGTGGCGGGTCACACCTGCAATCTTAGCTCTTGGGAGTTGGATGCAGAAAGATCATGATTTCAAGACTCCATGCTACATAGCAAGTTTGAGGCTGGCCTGGTCTATATGAGACCCATTCTCAAAAAAAAAAAGCCAAGAGTGGTAGCTCATATCTTGAATCCAAGCATTTAGGCAGCAGAGGTAGGGAGGATCTTTGACAGTTCAAGGCCAGCCTGGGCTATAGAGTTCCAGGTCAGCTTGGGCTATTGTGATACCCTGTCACAAAACAAACTTAACCAGGAGTTGGTTCAGTAGATGAAGGTCCTTGCTCTGCAAGCCTGCCCCCTGGAGTTTAGACCCCCAGCACCCATGCAAAGCCAGACACAAAGTGGCACACTCACCTGTAATCCCAGTGGGCCTACAGCAAAAGAAAATCCCCAAATTGTGGACCAGCTAGCCTGGCTTTTCCAGCAACACAACCCCAAGAAATACCTGTCTCCAACAAGGTGGAAAGAGGACCAACACCCCCAGCTTGTCCTCTGATCATGTGCATGCCATGGCCTTCCATATCCTACACATATATAATAAATAGTAACAAAACCAAAAACTATACAGTAGAGTGTGCATGGACCATATGTGAACATTCTCATTTTACATAGGCTTCTTGAGCACCCATGTCCTCTGTGGATACACAGGGATCAGGGACCACTGCGTATTTTCATTCCTTCCCACTACCTCCTTGACTTGAAAATGCATGAGTACTTAGGAAGAAGAAAGACGTTCCTAATGTCTGAAGCGCATGAGACAAGTGTTTAAGAGATGATCCTGGATGTGCCAAATTATGAAAAGCTCCATATTCCAGGCTAAAAGTTTAGAGTTTGCTTCGCAGGCTGTAGGCAACCATGGAGGGCTTTGCAGCAGAATAGTGTGATCAGACAAGTGTGCGTTCCAGGGGAGAGCACAGGGTTGGAACAGTCAGTCAGGAAAGTGTCCCTCAAGCTGAGTCATGAAGGCTGGTCAGGAGCATGGAAGGTCACATACCTGTCCCTTTTCTTTTCCAGGTGGTTCCTCGAGTGTTTGGACGCATGTTTAGTAAAAGCCAGGAAACTGTTGCCCAGGCCATGGTGCTAGAGATGTTTCGAGAGGAGGATTACTATAATGACGATGTCCTGGATCAAATGGGTGCCAGCATCCTGGGTGTGGAGGGCCCCCGGCGCCACCCCAATGAACCCCCAGAGGATGAAGTCTTTGAGCTCTTCCCCATGTTCATGGGGGGTCTTCTCTCGGCCCACAACCGGGCTGTGCTGGCTCAGCTCGGCTGCCCCATCAAGAACCTGGATGCCCTGGAGAACGCCCAGGCCATCAGGAAGAAGCTGGGCAAGCTGGGTCAGCAGGTGCTGCCCCCCTCGGAGCTCCTTGACCACCTCTTCTTCCACTATGAGTTTCAGAACCAGCGCTTCTCTGCTGAGGTGCTCAGCTCCCTACGCCAGCTCAACTTGGCCGGTGTGCGCATGACACCCCTCAAGTGCACAGTGGTAGCAGCTGTCCTGGGTAGTGGAAGACATGCCCTGGATGAGGTGAACTTGGCTTCCTGTCAGCTGGATCCTGCAGGACTTCGAACACTCATGCCTGTCTTCCTGCGAGCCCGGAAACTGGGGTGAGTTTGGTCTTCATGTTTAAGCGTAAAGAGAAGAGAAAGTTAGAGGAAGAAGAGAGGAGGTGCTAGGGATGCCAGAGGAATGAGGAAGAGCCAGAGATCATGCATTAAGTCTGTTTTCTGTTGCTATAACAAAATACCTGAGTCTGAGAACTCTATAAAGAAAAGAAGTCCTGGGCGTGGTGGTGCACGCCTTTAATCCTAGCACTCGAGAGGCAGAGGTAGGAGGATCGCCATGAGTTCGAGGCCACCCTGAGACTACATAGTGAATTCCAGGTCAGCCTGGGTTACAGTGAAACACTACCTCGAAAAACCAAAAAGAAAAAAACAAAGTTTGCCAAGCATGGTGTCATGTGCCGGTAATCCCAGCACTCAGAACATTGAGGCAGAGGATTATTGTGAGATGGAGTCCAGCTTGGACTATACAGTGAAGTCCAGGCCAGTGTGAGCTATATAGTGTGACAGCCTGTCTAAAAAAAAAAAAAAGTCAGGCATGGTAGCACATACCTGAAATCCTAGCACTTGGGTGGTAGGGGCCAGAGGATCAAGGTTATCTTCTGCTACTTAGTGAGTTCAAGGCCTGGGCTACAGGAGACCCTATCTCAAAAATAAAATATTAAGCCGGGCATGGTGGCGCACGCCTTTAATCCCAGCACTCGGGAGAAAGAGGTAGGAGGATCGCTGAGACTTCGAGGCCACCCTGAGAATACATAGTGAATTCCAGGTCAGCCTGAGCTAGAGTGAGACCCTACTTTAGAAAACCAAAATAATAATAATGATAATAATAAATAAAATAAAATATTAAGCTGGGTGTAATGGCACACACCTTTAATCTCAGCACGCGGGAGGCAGAGATAGGAGGATCACTGAGAGTTTGAGGCCACCCTGAGACTATATAGCAAGCTCCAGGTCAGCCTGGACTAGCGTGAGACCCTACCTCGAAAAACCATAATAATAATAATAATAATAATAATAAAATATTTTTAAAAACTAAAAAAGGTTTATGTAGTTTACAGTTTTGGAGGCTGAGAGTCCAAGGTTAGGCAGGTGCATGGGTTTAGGCCTCTAGGGAGGCACCTGGGGCTTGATCGCAACATGGCCGGAGAGCAGAAAACCCCTGTGCGCAGAGAAAGCCAAGCCCATGTGGCAACCTTGCTTTGTAACAGCCTACTGTCATGGAAACTCTGCAAATCCAACTAGTCCTCTCCAAGGGCTAACCTCACCTTTCCTTTTTTTAAAATTTTTTAAAAAACTTTTTAAAATTTATTTATCTCTTTAATTTTATGAGAGCAAGAGAGAGAGTGTATGTGAGAGAGAATTGACATGCTAGGGCCTCTAGCCACTGCACCCAAACTCCAGACACATGTGCCCCTTGTGCACATGTGCGACCTTACACGTTTCACCTTGTGCTTCTGGCTTATGTGGGTTCAGGGGAGTTGAACCGGGGTCCCTAGGCTTCACAGGCAAATGCTTTAACCACTAAGCAATCTCCCCTGCCTCCTTTTTTTAAAGATTCTACTTTTCTCCAATAGAGCCATATTGGGAACCAAGTCTCTAATCATGTCCCTTCAAGAACCACCTGTCCTCAGACCATAGCAGGTGGGATGGGGAAGGTGTGGGTGGAGGTGACAGAAGCCACAGTAGCGTGGCCAGCAGGAGGCAGGCCGATGAGGAAGACGCACAGTACGTGGGAAGACCCCATGCTGAACTGTTTTCTTGGTCTCTCACCTCTGCTCTGCATTCTGCTCTAGCTTGCAACTCAACAGCCTGGGTCCCGAGGCCTGCAAGGACCTCAGAGACCTGCTGCTGCATGACCAGTGTCAAATCACCACCCTGCGGTGAGTGTGTGGGCGTCTCGGAGAGGTCTGTTCCCTGGCTCACAGCATATCTGGCCCAGATCTGCCCTGGCTGTAGTGAAGAGAATGAGGGTCTAGGCCCTGGCCCACCCACTGTCTAGGTTTATTAGAAGCAGCAGGCCAGGAATAAGGAGCCTATCAAAGTAGGTGCTGAGAAAGTCTCTCTCATGGCCAAGATCAGTTTGGGAGGCAAGAAGGCTGCAGTAATCCTTGAGCTGGTTGCTTGGAAACCAAGCCACTGATCCCTTCCCAGGCTTTTCCCTGCAGCCTCCAAGAATGACCCTCATGGTGGGCACTTAGGATCGGCTTCCAGGGTGTTGGCTGATGTCCTAGAGCCCAGGTGCCTGACGTCCCAGTTTCTGATTAGAGTCAGAGCAGGTGCATGGGGAAGGAGAAAGGAGGACAGAGCGTGGGGGAGAGCGAGAGAGAAGGGAGGAACAGAGGATGGGGAGGTGGTGATTAAAGGTGGGGAAAAGGAGTCTGGAAGCAGAGGTGATGGGAAGGCAGGGGAAGAGGAAGAAAGTAGCGTGTCCCCCTTTTCCCCCCGCTCTCCCCCTGCTGCAGGGCCACTCCTCGTCTCCCTGTCCCATTCTCCTGGGCCTGATTGCTGGGTCCACATTCACCTCTGCTCAGGCTGTGCCCCTTTGGCTTAACTCCCTATGCCCGGCATGCGGCAGTCTACAAGAGGCTCTCCTAACCTTGGGTTGTTTGTGTCCCTAGGCTGTCCAACAACCCACTGACAGCAGCAGGGGTCGCCCTGTTGATGGAGGGGCTGGCAGGAAACACCTCCCTGACACACCTGTCCCTGTTGCACACGGACCTAGGAGACAAGGGGCTGGAACTGCTAGCTGCCCAGCTGGACCACAACAAGCAGCTGCAGGAGTTGAACGTGGCCTACAATGGCGCTGGCGACACAGCAGCCCTGGCCCTGGCCAAGGCTGCCCGAGAGCACCCTTCTCTGGAGCTGTTGCAGTGAGTCCTGCCCCTGGTCCCGCGCCTTTGACCGCCAGCCCCTCAGTCCTCCCGCCCTGTCTCTACTGTTCTCTTCCTACCCCGGCAAGTGCTCTGAGCCTCGGCCTCCTGCCCGAGCTCCCTTCCTGGATTCTGACTTACCCTGTCCAACCCAATGCAGCGCCGCCCTACCTCCTCTGAGACTCGCCCTTACCTGCTTTGATCACTTACCACCATTTCTCACAGGGATCTACTGTCCTGGGTTCTTGTCAGTCCCTGTTCCTCTCTTAAAACGTCTACTATCGGGCTGGAGAGATGGCTTAGCGGCTAAGCGCTTGCCTGTGAAGCCTAAGGACCCCGGTTCGAGGCTCGATTCCCCAGGACCCACGTTAGCCAGATGCACAAGGGGGCGCACGCGTCTGGAGTTCATTTGCAGTGGCTGGAGGCCCTGGCGCGCCCATTCTCTTTCTGTCTGTCACTCTCAAATAAATAAATAAATAAAAATAAAATACATGAATAAGATTTAAAAATAAAACAAAAACCTTCTACTATCGCCCAGTAGAGCCATACTGAGACCCTCATCGGCCTCCACTCCATCTTTAGATTAGTACAGACTATCTATTTTTTTTTTTTTTTTTTTTGGTCCAGACTATTTTTAAGGTCCAACAGAGTGACTTTTTTTTTTTTTAATGTGAGAGAGTGAGAGTAAGAGAGAGAACTGGCACACCAGGGCCTCCAGCCACTGCAATCAAACTCCAGACACATGCGCTACCTTGTACACTTCTGTCACTGTGCGTCTAGTTTATGTGGGACCTAGAGAGTCTTCATGGGTCCTTAGGCTTCACAGGCAAGTGTTGTAACCGCTAAGCCATCTCTCCAGCCTGTCCAGACTATTCTTGCAGTGCTGGGGATTGAACCCAGGGCCTTGTGTGGGCTAAGCAAGTACTCTATCCACTGATATGAATCCCCAGCCCTTATGACAGACTTGCCCCATTGCATTTAGCAGCCTAGAGAGTTGTCATGAGTCCTGCCTGCTTGCTCACTTTTTTTATCCCCTTTTTTCTGTTCTGCTAGCCTCTACTTCAATGAGCTAAGCTCAGAGGGCCGCCAGGTATTACGGGACTTGGAGGGCACTGCTGAAGGCCGTGCCCGGGTTGTGGCCTCCTTGACAGAGGGGACAGCAGTGTCTGAGTACTGGTCCGTGATCCTCAGTGAAGTCCAGCGCAACCTCAACAGCTGGGATCCCGCCAGGGTCCGGCGCCACCTTGAGCTGCTGCTTCGGGATCTGGAAGATAGCCGAGCTGCCACCCTCAATCCTTGGCGCAAGGCCCAGCTGCTGAGAGTGGAGGGTGAAGTCAAGGCCCTTTTGGAGCAGCTGGGAGGCCCTGCGAGCTGAAAACAGTGGCAGCTGAGATCTCACTGGCTTCAGGCTCCTTCCTTCTGTGGCCTTCTGGATTGTACTACCCTTTCCAGAAAGATCTCTTCAGTGATGGAGTTGAAGAAATGGATACAGGATGTGAGGGTGATCTGGCTGTGACACCTGTCACCCATTGATTGCCAGGGTTGGTTCAGCTGATCTGGCTGGCTAAGCAGTGTCCCATTCTTCCCTCAATGTTCCATTGTGTCTCTCCCGACGGCCTTCCTGGAATAGAGATGGATCTGTCTTCAGTCAAGGGCATACGGGTAACTGTGCTCCCCTGCTGGAACCTCCAAGCAAGCTCTCAAGAAATGGGTACCGCTGTGCCAGTCCTCACCCCTCTCCAGGACCTTTCCCAGATTTGGAATGTCCAGGGTCAGATATAGTGGACTTGGGCATAAATCATGCTGTCCCTCCCCTTGGCAAGAAGAACAAAGACTGAGGCCAGATATGATAGACTTGGACTTGGAAGATGAATGATGTGGCCCTTGAGTGGTCAAGCACCTTGCAGTACCACCACCAAACTCGCCTCTCTCCCTCTGTTCAAGGAGCCCGAGACTTGTGCCACGAGGGGCACACTTCTCATATCTGCCATGCTGGGAGTTCTGCCATCCAGGAGATGTTTTGGAGAGCTTCCCCTCCTGCATTATGTTCACCTGTGGACTCTGAGAATGCCCTCACATTGGTGCTTTCCCTTGCCCCATGCCCCTGAACCTGTACCGGTACTGATGGGTCCATGGCCCCAAGGGGTGAGTGCCCCTGGTGTGCTGCTATTAAAAGCTATGTGTCTTCCACCTACCGTGCCTCCTCTTCCTCATAGCATGCTTCCAAGAGAGGGCCAGTCTGGTTAAACTACTGCCCATCTTCTGTGGTTCCCTGAGCTGGGCATGGTGGCGCACGCCTAGAATCCCAGCACTCTGGAGGCAGAGGTACGAGGGCTGCTGTGAGTTTGAGGCCAGCCTGGGACTACAGAGTAAATTCCAGGTTAGCCTGGGCTAGAGTGAGACCCTACTTTGAAAAACAAAAACAAACAAACAAATAAAGAGAGCTGAGGAGATGGTGCTTGCCTGCAAAGCATAATGACCCAGGTTCGCTTCCCCAGTACCCATGTAAAAGCCCAATGTACAAGGTGGTGCATACGTCTGGTGTTCATTTCCAGCGACTGGAGGCCCTGGTATGTCCATTCTTTTTGACTTCCTTTCTTTTATTATTATTATTGTTATTATTATTATTATTATTATTATTTTGGTTTTTGAGGCAGGGTCTCATTCTAGCCGAGGCTGACTTGGAATTCACTCTGTAGTCTCAGGGTGGCCTCGAACTCACGGCGATCCTCCTACCTCTGCCTCCCGAGTGCTGGGATTAAAAGCGTGCGCCACCACGCCTGGCCTTTTTGACTTTATTTCTATCTCTTTCTGCTTGTAAGTAAATTAAAAAAAATTTTTTTAAAGGCAAGTATAGTAGCACACACCTTTAATCCCAGCACTGGGGAGGCAGAGGTAGGAGGATCACTGTGAGTTCGAGGCCAGCCTGAGACTACACAGTGAATTCTAGGTTAGCCTTGGCTACAGCAAGACCCTACCTCAAAAAAAATCATGAGAAAAAAGAAAGAAAGAGACAGTGAAACCCTACCTCAAAAAAACAAAAACAAAAAAAAAAAAAAAGAAAGAAAGAAAGAAAGAATCCAGCCACCCTGGAGCTTCCTCTTGAGACTGTAAGCCAAAATAAACCTTTTTCCCATTAAAAAAAAAAAAAAAAGAGGGGCAGGGTGTGGTGGCACATGCCTTTAATCCCAGCACTCTTGAGGCAGAAGTAGAAGGATCTCTGTGAGTTCAAGGCCACCCTGAGACATACTGAATTCCAGTTTAGCCTGGGCTAGAGTGAGACCCCTACCTCGAAAAACAAAACAAACAAACAAAAAAGAAATAAGAAAGAAAGAAAAAAAAAAGTGGTTTCTCAGGCACTAGAATTTTTAGAGTTAGACCTGGGCTCTGGCAGCCCTAACAAGCAAGGCTCAGCCAGACGTCTTCAATCATGCCGATCAAATCAACAAGTAATAGTGGAAAACGGTGAAGGGAGATTAAGTCAGTGTGGCCACATTGAGAAGAAGAATAGAGGTCTTGTGATCCTTCCACCCAAGTCCATCCTTGAGGGTGACTTGTGGTTTAGGTTTAAACAGACGGCAGCAAGAGGGATGCATAGCTGAGGATTCCTGTTCAAGATTTAGTACCACCCACCATTGTCCACTCTGCAGTCTATCCTGCAAGGTGGTTCCACAAGCCATCGGGACTGGGGGAAATCTCTTTCTGGGAAACATACTTCTCCTTTGGCCTGAAATCTGAGCTCCAGTCCTTTCCCTTTCTCCAGTGTTGAGATTCCTTGGAAAATTTCGATTATTTTGGGGTCCATTGTTTCATTTGCCTGATAGCTAAAGAGAGGGGCACAGACGGCAAGATGATTATGGCAGGGACTGGAGGGACCCACGTACAGGATACTGGGATGGCAGTGTGCATGCTGGGCCTCAGGATTCCTATTGCTCTTTTCATACTGCCCCCAGGCATGGAATTAGAGTGACCAGCAATCAGCTTTTTTATCTTGCTCAGTTACAAGCTCTCTCACTGGAGAAAGGTAAGGCCCAGGAATAGGGCAGGAGGAACACCCTTTCCAGAGAGTAAGTTCCATTGTTAACCATTACCTCATTGCTTCCTTGCAGTGTCTTCAAGGAGGCGGGACTTGCGAGGGGGCAGGTGGGAGGGTCAGCTGGTTAAAATGGACCTTGTCCCTACTCTGAGCCCTAGATCACTTATCCAACTATGGAGGCTGCTACAGGTAGGAGGCTGGGAGATACCCTTCCGAAAGGACTTTGGGGCAGTTGAAGGGCAGATTGGGAGACACTGGGACGAGGGCATACTTGCTATTTGGGTTTGCAGCTCTGAGACAAGGAGAAATAAAGTGGAATGAGGTGAGCAGCTATCTTCCTGGTCCACACCCTGTTCTGATATGCTTAGATTTATGTGCCCCAGACTTGTGGGGGGAGGGGACGCAAGGAGAGTGTGACACCTGTGTGTGTGTGTGTGTGTGTGTGTGTGTGTGTGTGTGTGCGCGCGTGCGTGTGATGGTAGTCAGGAGACAAGACCCTTTTGGAGCAAAATGGAGGAGTTTGGGGTTGGTTCCTCCTCAATCTTTTTAGTGGAAGATGCATCTCAGGGGTGTAATGTGCCTCTTATCCGTTCTCTGTCCGGTAGATCTTCAGGACACAGCCTCGTTAACTCAGTAAGTGGGGTGAGGGTTGGGCCTAGGGGAGGAAGGAATGGAAGGTGAGGAGGCTCTTCAGCTGCCATCAACACCTAAGGTAGAAGCCGGGACCCAAGCCCAGCTGCTAGCTTCTATCTGCTTCCCTTGCCCCCTTGCAGGAAGTTTACATTTAACCCAAAGCTGGGCATTGACAATCCTGTTCTCTCCTTGGCCGAAGACCAGGACCACTCTGGTAACCCCCTCACCCTGGCAAACATTGCCTTTCCCTGGAGACACACAGCTCCACACAGCCTTCCATCTCCTTGGTAACACTGCCTGCCTGCCTCCTTCTGATATCAGTAACTAAGTGGGGGTGCTCCCTCTGTTTCACCCACTCTGCCCACGCGGTATTCAGCTGCAATGCCCACTCTCTCGCTGGGTGGGAGCTGCCCGGTACCATGGCTGGATGCAAGAACTGCCAGTCATTTAACGGACACCTAGTCTGTGTCCTCATCTCTCCTTTTTGGCTTGCCCACCTTCTCTGCTAGATCTCTGGAAACTGGAGAGGCCTCGATTCTGTCTGCTGAGCAAAGAGGAGGGCAAAAGTTTTGGTTTCCACCTGCAGCAGCAGCTAGGCAGGGTTGGCCATGTGGTGTGCAGAGTGGAGCCAGGCACTTCTGCCCAGCGCCAGGGGCTCCGAGAAGGAGATCGGATCCTGGCCGTGAACAATGATGTCGTGGAACATGAGGACTATGTGGTGGTGAGGCTGGGCTGTGACTCCCGTGGTTCAGGACAGCATCCCACTGCCTGGGGCACTGTGGTGTGGGGCCCACACTTCACTCTGCCCACACCTGGGATTTAGGAGTGCCCAGGTAGAAAGGGTTTTGAGTGAAAGTATCTATAGAACTGCTGCTTTCCAAGGTGAAGATGTGCATGCTCTGGGAGGCCCTGGCAGTTCACAAAAGGGGTCAATTTCTCTCACCCTCCTTGTGCCTCTTGTTTGTTTGTTTGTTTAGGTAGTGCGTTACATCCGGGCCAGCGGTCCTAGGGTGTTGCTTACAGTCTTGGCGCAGCATGTGCACGATGTGGCCCGAGCTCAGCAAGGAAACGATACCCAACTCTGTCCTCCCCTAAACTTGAGGGTCCGGCCCAGGCTGTGCCACATAGTGAAAGACGAAGGTGGCTTTGGTTTTAGCGTCACCCATGGTGAGTACAGAGTTTGGGAAGTAGCCAGTGGGGGATGAGAGGTAGCGGCCTTGGACCTACCCCTGTGCCTGGTAGGCAGAACACTGGAACTTGCTTTTGGTTGTCTGTCGGCTTCCAGGAGCTCGGGGTCCTTTCTGGCTGGTGCTCAGTGCAGGAGGAGCAGCTGAGCGGGCAGGGGTGCCCCCTGGGGCGCGTCTGCTGGAAGTGAATGGGATCAGCGTGGAGAAGTTCACTTCCAACCAGCTTAACAGGAAGGTATAGCTGTCGTTGTCCCCCATGTTTCAGCCACTGAGCTGGGGCTCACTGCAGGAAGCAGATTCCTCTCCAAGTGTCCAACCTCCTGACCTGGTGGTGTGTACTTGTCCCTCTCCTTCCTTCTATAGCTCGTGCCAGTCCCTCCCCTGAGTGCCACATTTCTGGGCTTGGGAGGGGCTGTGAGGAGGAGGTCCCCTCTTCCTCCCTGGACATATGATTGATATTCAGACTCCTGCTGGGTCTCCACAGCTTTGGCAGAGTGGAGATCAGGTGACCCTGCTGGTGGCAGGCCCAGAAGTGGAGGAAGAGTGTCGAAAGCTGGGGATGCCCCTGGCTCCACCTCTAGCAGAGGGCTGGGCACTGCCTGCCAGGCCCCGATGTCTGCATCTAGAGAAGGGGCCTCAGGGATTTGGGTTCCTGCTCCGGGAGGAGAAGGGCCTTAATGGTCACCATGGTGAGTACCAGCTCTTGGGAAGGGTGGGAAGGTGGGCCTTGGCATGGGATCACATGTCTAAGTTCATGCCTCTCAGTACACACGAGAGGTACCTCTGTCTGTGCCCCAGCCCTGGGCCTCCCTTCCTCCTGTACCCCAGGGATTTTTCCTGAGAGAGCACTGGGGGTGGGGGAGCTGAGGGGAAGCAGTGAGGATGTCTATGTCCCAGGACAGTTCTTGTGGGAGGTGGACCCAGGACTGCCAGCCGAGAAGGCCGGGATGCAGGCTGGAGACCGGCTGTTGGCTGTGGCTGGGGAGAGCGTGGAGGGACTGGGCCACGAGGAAACAGTGTCCCGGATCCGAGCACAGGGCTCTTGTGTCTCCCTCGTTGTCATCAACCCTGAGGCCGATCGCTTTTTCAGCATGGTGCGCAAGGGACGGTGGCTAGGGAGGGGGCAGGAATTGGGCAGGTCTCCCGTGCTACAGATTTGCTCCGTCTGTTCCCTCCAGGTTCGCCTGTCTCCCCTCCTCTTCTTGGAGAGCACAGAGACCATTTCCTCACCCCAGGCTGTGTCCTTGCCTTCTCTAGTGGAGACCGAGGACCCTCCAGTTGAAGGCACAGCTGAGCCTCCTGGCCCCATTGGCCCCCGCCAGTGCTTCCTGTACCCTGGGCCTGGTGGTGGCTATGGCTTCCGACTCTGCTGTGTGGCCAGTGGACCTTCTCTCTTCATCTCCTAGGTGACCGACACCCCAAGTACTTTGGAATCTTTCCATCATTTACCTTCTGCCTTTCTCTACACCTATTCCCAGCCTTAGAACACCTGGCCAACTTTTCCATGGTGTTCCATGTTCTGTGTGCCCCTCCAACATCTTCAGGTGACCCCTGGAGGCTCTGCTGCCCGAGCAGGGCTGCAAATGGGAGATGAAATTCTGGAGGTGAATGGGTATCCTGTGGGTGGAGACAGTGGCCTGGAAAGACTTCAGCAGCTGACGGAGGCTGAGCCACCCCTCTGCCTGAAGCTGGCAGCCAGATCTAAGCAGGGCTTGGAAGCCTGGATTTCCACAGAGTCTGATGAGGTAAGGGTGAAGAGACAGATGAGTCTGTGAACAAGCCAAAGACAGCGAAAAGGAGAGCTACGGGGTGGAGCAGTATATGGGGTGTACAGGTCGGAACTACAGGTCAAGGGAGGTAGGGGCAGAAGGAGCCATAGTGCGTCCTATTCCTAGACATTCAGGTCAGGTGGAGGCAGGGCAAAGGATCACTTCTGGTCCTGGAATGACCTTCTCCCTCCCCTCTCTGTGTAGGACTGGACTCGGGCTTCAGAGCTGCTATAGGCACCTGTACTTGGCGAGGATCTGCTGGGTGGCTTTCCTGCATTTGCTGTGCAGCCTCACGTGCAGGGAGCAGGGATGATCTTTCTAAGCCTGAAGTGGGAGATGAAGGACTTAGACACCACCAACCACAAGATTGCCCAGGGATTCCCTTGCTGCCCACGGGGCCTAAAGGGTAAAGGGTGCGGACAGTTCTCAAGCAGGCCCATGAGGGAGCCTGGGGCGCCACAGGTTGTTACATGGGAGCCTTGCAGAGCTGCACCCCAAGGATGAAGTTCTACCTGAGGAGATGCTGTGGGGCTGTCCAGTACTGAAGTGACTGGGAACTTGCCAGAGGTATGACTCCACTGTAATATAGCACAAGGATTTGGACACCAGCTATATTCTCCTATGAACAGCTTAGAATTGTGGAAGCTGGTGCCTGGTCACTGTAATTAATATCCTGTTATATAAATAGGCTTTCCTTATACATGTGGCTTTCTGTGTTTGTATTGGAGGGAATAAGTAGAGGTGGTTTGAAGGGACTACAGTGATCCAAGCACAAAGGAGTGGGACCCAGTTTCTCTAGTAGAAGGGTTGTGACCTGGTCACAGTTCTCTGAGTCTTAAGGGATAATGGTTCAACCAATTCAGAGATGTCTCCATGAAGGCGCCTCCTCACTGCCAAAGGCCATGCCCAAAGCTCTGTTGAGTTCTTCATCAAACTGCTTTATTGTTGGGCCTCTGAGACTACAGGCCAGCAGCCTCAAAGATCCAAGGGGTTGAGACCAAACTGGCGTAGCTGCTCCTTGTGTCTGGAGTGGAGCCTCAGGGCGGCTGCATCCCACTGTGGCTTGATGGCTCTCAGCTTGGCCAAAAGCTGGTCCAGGCTGCCCTGCAGACATCAAACTTTCAGCTCCCAGGAAGAGAGAGGGCAAGGGTGAGGGCTACCCCAGGTTGGTTAGTAAACTCTTCTTGCCAGTGAGATGATGTCTGCCTGCGTGCCTTCCTTCCCTTCCCCTCTTCCTTCTTTCTGAGACAGGGTATCACTCTGTAGTCCAGACTGGTTTTGAACTCAGAATTCTCCTGCCTTAGCCTCTCAAGTACTGAATTATAGGCATGCATTTTGTGCTGGCTGTCAGTAGTTGTCAGCTGATCGGTTGGTTGGTTTGTTCCTTCCTTTATTTATTTAAGAGAGAGAGAGAATGGGCATGCCAGGGCCTCTAGCTACTGCAAATAAGCTCCAGACACTTGCACCACCTTGTGCATCTGGCTTATGTGGGTACTAGGGAATTGAATCTGGGTCCTTAGGCTTCACAGGCAAGTGCCTTAACTGCTAAGCCATCTTTTCCAGCCCCTTCCTTCCTTTTTATTTTGAGATAAAGTCTCACTGTTGCCCAGGCTGTAATTGAACTTTATAGCCCAGGATGGATTTAAACCTGTGTTCCTCCTTCCTCAGCCTCCTGAGAAGCTGAAATCATAAGCCTGTGCCACCAGGCCCAGCTTCCTTCTTCCCTTCTCCTTCCCTCCCTTCCTTCCTTCCTTCCTTCCCTTCGTCAGTGTTGGAAATTGAACTCAGGGCCTTGTATTCTAGGCATGTGCTCTACCATGGAGCCTCACCCCAGCTCTTGGTTTTTTTGAGACTGGGTCTTGCTATGTAGCCTACATTGACTTTAACTTCCAATTCTCTTCCCTGAGTCACCCAAGATTACAGCCCCTGGCTTTCTCAGCCTGGCTATATTTTCTCTGTCTACCCTCAGGATAGGGCCAGACTCTCATGGCTTGTCAGTCATCACTCTAGTTGAGGGTTGGGGATGGTGCAGCACTGGGTACTGGGCAGCTGGCCTCCAAGGAGTGGTGCTTACATCTAAGATTTCCTCATACTTGGCCTCCATGTCTGCCACATGGGCTCGAAGCTGAGCCAGGGTGTGGTCCCGTTCTCCAAGCACGTGCTCAGCCTCTTCCTTTGCAGCCTGGGCCTCCCTTTGGCATGTCTCTGAGAGTCACAGGGATACAAGGGGGCAGGAGAGTGACATAACACCCTGATCAATCACCAGGGGTACCTAAAAAGGGCACTTTCAGTGGGATTGTTACAGACTTCCTCAGGCCACAGCTGTCTTGTAGTCACTGTGAAGCCTAGCAAAGCACAACAGAAAGAGTGAAGGGCTTGAGACAGTAGAAGGGTTTAAAGCCTGGTTCTTACTGCTTGATCCTCTGGGGCATGTTTCTGAATCTCAGTCTCTTCATCATTTTTTGTATTTGTTTTGGTTTTTATTTTATTTTATTTATTATTTGCAAGCAAGCAGGGGAGAGAGAAAAAGAGAATGGATATGCCAGGGCCTCTTGCCACTGTAAATGAACACTGTGCATTTGGCTTTATGTGGGTACTGGGGATTTGAACCTGGACCATCAGACTTGCAAGCAAGTGCCTTTAACTTTAACTGCTCCGCCCTCTGAGCTATCTCCCCAGCCTCAGCTTCTTGATCTTTTTTCTTTCTTTTTTTTTTGTTTGTTTGTTTTTGTTTTTGTTTTTCAAGGTAGAGTCTCACTCTGGCCCATTCTAACTTGGAATTCGCTCTGTAGTCTCAGGGTGACCTTGAACTGATGGCGATTCTCCTACCTCTGCCTCCCTACTACTAGGATTAAAGGCGTGTGACCCTTAAGTGTAAAAATGGATGACAGAACAAGTATATAGGTGTTCAATCAACGCTGGTTGAATTTGAAAGAAGGCAAAGATTAGAGATGAAATCCATGTTCTGTAAGCCAGATGTACAACTCCTGGATATTTATAGCTGAACTAAAGATATTTTAGGATAAGAAAACTTTCAAGTGGGCTGGAGAGATGGCTCACTAAGGTTAAGGTGCTTGCCTGTAAAGCCTAACCTAGGTTTGATTCCCCAGTACCCACAAAAAGCCAGATGCACAAAGTGGTAGGTACATCTGGAGTTAACTTCCAGTGGCTGGAGGCCCTGGCATGCCAGTTCTCTGTATCCTCTCTACTGCTTTCAAATAAATAAATTAAAAAAATATATAAATATATATTTTTGTTTTTTCCAGGTAGGAATCACTCTGTAGTCTCCAGGTGGCCTTGAATTCATGGTAAGCCTCTTAGCTCTGCCTCCCAAGTGCTAGGATTAAAGGTGTTCACCACCACACCGGCAAAAAAATATATGTTTTTAAAAGAAAATTTGGGGGCTGGAGAGATGGCTTAGCAGTTAAGCACTTGCCCGTGATGCCTAAGAATCCCAGTTCAAGGCTCGATTCCCCAGGACCCATGAAAGCCAGAAGTACAAGGTGGCACATGCATCGTTCGTTTGCAGTGGCTGGAGGCCCTGGCATGCCCATTCTCTATCTCTCCCTCTTTCTCACTCTGTCTGTCTCTCTCAAAAAAAAAAAAAAAAAAAAAAAAAAGAGAAAGAAAATTTGAAGTGGGATGTGGTTGCTCATGCCTATAATACTCTGAACCTGGGAGACTGAGGCTCACTGTGAGGCCAGCATGGGCAACAGAGTGACACCCCACCCCTTCAAAAAGAAGAAAAAGTAGAAAAGAAAGTAAGAGAAAAGAGCCTTGTGTGGTGACGCATGCCTTTAATCCCAGCACTTGGGACGCTGAGGTAGGAGGATCATGAGTTCAAGGCCATCCTGAGACTACAGAGTGAATTCCAGGTCAGCATGGGCTAGAGTGAGACCCTACCTCGAAAAAACAACAGGAAGAAAAGGAGAGAAAGAAATAAATTAAGAAAGAAAGAGGAAATAGAAAACTTCCTTGAGGTCAAAATTGTGAAAGATCTCATGTGCCATAATAAGACATACTAAGATATTTCAACTTTGTTGTGAAGGAAAGGTTTCTTCCCTCTCTTTCTCACTTTGTATATATATAGGTGTGTAGCTTATTTGGAGGGTTTCTTTTTCTTTTTTTCTTTCATTTTTTGAGATAGGGTCTCACTCTAGCCCAGGCTGACCTGGAATTGACTATGTATTCTCAGGGTGACCTCAAACTCACAGGGATCCTCCTACCTCTGCCTCCTGAGTGCCACCACACCTGGCTGGAGGGGTTCTTTATTAAATTAACTTGTGGTTGTTTAGGATCTAACACCAGGTGCCAGGATCTAAAGATGTAGAAGTAAATAACTAACATTTTTCCTTAGTTTGGTTGTAAAAGTCAGTTAATTAATAAATATTAATTTAATTTATTTGAGAGAGAGAGAGAGAGAGAGAGAATGGGCATGCCAGGGCCTCCAGCCGCTGAAGATGAACTCCAGACATTTGCGCCACGTTGTGCATCTGGCTTACATGGGTCCTGGGAAACTGAACCAAGGTTCTTTGGTTTGCAGACAAGTGCCTTAACTGCAACCCAAAAGTCAGCAAATAAAGAAGGAATGTGAAGTCAGGTGTGGTGGCACATGCCTTTAATCTCGGCACCTGGGAGGCAGAGGTAGGAGGATCACTGTGAGTTCAGGCCACCCTGAGACTACATAGTGAATTCCAGGTCAGCCTGGGCTAAGGTGAAACCTAACCTAAAAAAAAAAAAAAAAAAAGGAGGGGGATATTGAAGAGATGGATTAGTGGTTAGGGCACTTGACTGCAAAGCCAAAGCCAAAGGACCCAGGTTCAATTCCCTAGGATCCAAGTAAGCCAGATGCACAAGGTGGCACATGGGTCTGAAGTTTGTTTGCAGGGACTGGAGGCCCTAGCATACCCACTCTCTCTCTCTGTGTCCCCCACTCAAATAAATAAAAATAAAATAAAATATATTTTCAAAATTAAAAAAAAGAAGGAATGTATTTTGTTCAGGACAGACAAGATGGTAGGGGGAATAATTGCTGGACTTGGAAAGAGCAAATAAAGCAAGAAACAGAGTGAGAGACCTTCCTTTTCTGTCCCTGTATCTTTGGGTTGTTAACTCTCTGCTCAGAGAGTCAGGGTCCCATTGATGCAGCTTCAAATCTAACCTTCAGATTGTAGCCTTCTAACTCTACCCGTCACATGGGGCTTTGCCATTGACCCTTGGAAAAACAGGGCGGGGGCGGGGGGCTACCTAGCTGCTCCCGAAGGCTCCTCACTTCCTCTTCCATCTGCTTGCTGCTGGTCTCCATCTTTGCTTGCAGGGCCCGATGCTGGCGGCTCATCTCTGAGTGGGGTACAGTAGGTGGTCCGGAGCCCCAGTGGGGATGGAAGCATGAAGAAAGGAACTGAAGTTGCTTGTGGGGAAGATTGCTCGCTTTGGGGACAGGAGTATAAGGACCTTCTTGAAACAATGTTAAAACCCTGACTAGGGCTGGAGAGATGGCTTAGCAGTTAAGTGCTTGCCTGTGATGCCTAAGGATCCCGGTTCGAGGCTCGATTCCCCAGGACCCACATTAGCCAGATGCACAAGGGGGTGCATGCGTCGGGAGTTCATTTTCAGTGGCTGGAGGCCCTGGTGTGGCCATTCTCCCCCTCTCCCTATATATCTGCCTCTTTCTCTCTCTGTTGCTCTCAAATAAATAAATAAAAATAAACGAAAAAAAAATTAAAAAAAAAAAACAACAAACAACCCTGACTAGCTGGGCGTGGTGGTGCACACCTTTAATACCAGCACTGGGAGGCAGAGGTAGGAGGATTGCTGAGAATCCTGAGATTCCATAGTGAATTCCAGGTCAGCCTGAGCTAGAGTGAGACCCTACCTCAAAAAAACAAAAACAAAACAAATAAACAAACAAAAAAAACTGAATATATGGGGAAAGGGATAGGTAGCCAGACCCTCTCTCCCATACTAGTTCTGTCTAGCTCTTCTCCCCACTTCCAAGGGATGAAACCCGTAATGGCTAAGTCTACATTTTGTACGTCATTGAGCATGAAAAGAGCATCGTGTCATTCTGGACAGTCCCCGCGTGGAATACTAGTGATCTTCCTTTGGTCTCTCAGGGCCCTGCCTATGCAGGGAAGGTGGAGCTAGGTCTGGTCATTGGGAACCCTCTCCCTTTCCCTTCCTTGCATGCCCTGGCCCTCTCGGTTGTCTTCTTTCACATCCTGTCTCCTGCTTACCTGCTCCACAGACACACACCTGCATATATGGCTTTCCCTTCACTTCGGGCCCTTTCCAGTTCAGCCTCCAACTCCTGCAACCTCTGTTTCAGCCGGTCTTCGGAAGCCTTGGCTTGACGAGCCTCATCTCTCCGTAGGGCTGTGAACAGTTCCACAGCCGCCCTTAGGACTGGCTGGGTGGGGTGGGGGGGGTTCCCATAGAATCAGTCCTGAGGGCTTAATGAACGCTTCTTATCTTGGAAACTTGGTGGCAGGGGGTCCAACTTTTTAAAATTTTTATTTATTTGGAAGGAGAGAGGGAGAATGGGCATGCCAGGGCCTCCAGCCACTGCAAACGAACTCCAGATGTATACCACTGTGCATCTGGCTTTACTTGGGTACTGGGGAATTGAACCTGGGTCATTAGGCTTTGCAGGCAAGTGCCTGAACCACTGAGCCATTTCTCCAACCTCCAACCTCTTTTTAAAAAAATTAATATTTTATTGATTTGCAAGTAGAGAAAGAGAGGAAGCTCAAATGTGAGAGAACTTGAATGACCACATGGGCACTTAGGGCCGCTGTGTGTGTGTGTGTGTGTGTGTGTGTGTGTGTGTGTGTGTGTTGTTGTTGAGGTAGGGTCTCACTACCGTCCAGGCTGACCTGGAATTAATTATATAGTCTCAGGGTGGCCTCAAACTCACAGCAATCCTCCTACCTCTGCCTCCCAAGTGCTGGGATTAAAGGCGTGCACCACCACGCCCAGCTTTGGGCCTCTTGCCAATGCAGACAAACTCCAGATACATTTGCCACTTTGTTCATCTGGCTTTACATGGGCAGTGGGAAACAGAAACTGGGACATCAGGCTTTGCAAGCAATTGCTAAGTCATCTCCACAGCCTGTGTCCAACCTTTTATTTTTTTGAGGTTTTGAGGTAGGGTCTCGCTGTAGCCCAGGCTGACCTGGAGTTCATTCTGTAGTCTCAGGGTGGCCTCAAACTTAAGGTGATTCTCCTACCTCTGCCTCCCAAGTGCTGAGACTAAAGGCATGCACCACCACGCCCAGCTGTGTCCAACCTTTTACAGTCTCTGTTTATTATGTTGTTCAGCTAGAATCTCACGAGTTTTTCATCACTAAAACGTAAATATTCCCTCCGTGTTCAGCTCATAAAAAATAACTTCCTTGGCCGAGCATAGTGACGCATGCCTTTAATCCCAGCACTTGAGAGGCAGAGGTAGGAGGATCGCCATGAGTTTGAGGCCACCCTGAGACTACAGAGTTAGTTTCAGGTCAGGCTGGACTAGAAAGAGAGACCTTACCTTAAAAAAAAAAAAAGGAAAAAGAAAACTAGCTTCCTTGGGCCTAAGGTTAGCACTATGGTAGAGTGCTTACCTACCATCTATAAAATCCTGGTTGCCCCTCTACCACCAAGAAAAATAGCTTCCCTTAGCAATCTTCACTGTGCAAGCCCTTCCTCATCACAGTCTTGCCATTATAAGCAGCAGTTGGGCTTAGCCCCACACCACAGCTTCAACCTTCCACTTCTCCAAGTACCCAGAAATGCCGCTGTTGCTCCCAGAGACCTGCGTCTGGCTTCTCACCCAAGTGCTCCTGAAGCAGCTCCTTCTCCAGCAGCAGCAGCCTGCGCTCCGCCTCGGCTTCCACACCTGCCCTGGCAAGTTGGAAGAGCTTTAAGTTACGGTGGTCTCAGGCCCGTCTCTGCCCTCCCCCCGGTGCGCCCCCTCCTGTGCCAGGGCCGAGGATCACTGAGCACAGCGGTGGTGCCCGATGGCAAAGTCGGCCAAGTTCATGGCTATGTCTTCACTGCTCAGCGGAAGGGTGACAAGCACATTAGGAAGGCACGGGGCTAGGCGGGGGATCCAGGCGGGTAATTATTTTCCAGGTTCCTCAGCTCGGTGGAGGAGAACTGAAAACTTTCATCGACCACACCAGGGATCCTAGTATTGGGAGGCTCAGGCAACAGGATGGCAAGTTCCAGGCCAGCCTGGACAACACAGTGAGATCTTGTGAAAACAAAGAAACAACAAAACTGTTCCATCTGGTCTCACAGAGGGCTGGAGGACACCTGTGTGGTCAACGTGTCAGGACACGGACAAGGATAACCAAAAAAAAAAGAAAGAAAGAAAAAAAAAAAAAGATAACCAAGCCTGCCCTACCCCAACTCACCAGCACCCAAGTTCTTGTTCTGCTTTTTGGCCCCCACTTTCTTCCTCTTTCCTTTGGTTTTAGGTGGCATATCCTTACTGTCCTGTGATAGAGAGGGCTTTATGTGTGGGTCTGTGCACAGGAATGTTTTTCTGTCCTCTGGACTGAAGCAAGAGTCTCAGGAGAGTCAGAAGTCTCCAGAAGCTTCTTGGTTTCCTGGGAACCTCAGGCAGGGCAGGGCTCGGTAGTCAACACTCTTTCACTCTTTCATCTCGGGGTCTGGTCCCTTCTTCCTCCCCTACAACCATCCCCTCCCTCTTCCTACCTGTAGGGTCCCCGGGCAGTGGGCCTCCCTGTCCTTAGGACTGGCAGAAAGAGGCCCAGGCTGATTGAGCCTGGGAAGGAGCCTGGGTCCTGGGAACCAATCCAGAGCGGCAGACTTAGAGTGGGGGCGTGCCAGCAAGGGGGCAGGACTAAGAATATTGGGTTTCTGGAGGCTGCTGCTGTCCAGGCGACTGGGAAACATGGGCTTCATAGAAAGCTCATGGGTTCAATCAGCTCATAAGGTATCAAACACGAAGATCGTGGAGTGTCCCCTTCTCCCCAAATTCTTAGTTCAAAAAGAGAGGACCTTGACGGTGATTAGCTATGACTCACTTCCACATAGGCACTGCCAGGAATATGGGAATTTAGAAATTTCCAGTCTGAGATAACAGTGTTGTGCTGGTACAGAGAAAAAAAAAAACATCTTCAGTAGCTATTGTGGGCACTTTATGTCTTGAGGTCTTATCTGTAAAATAATACTATTAGTTAGGCTTAAACCCCAAGGTCCTCTTCAGAAAGACGTTCTCTCTACAGTGCATGAGGGAAACAAACACAGGAGCAGGCAGTCAAGAGAATTTTCCACTTCTGAGATGAGGCCCGAGGAGAGGTGGACCCATAGACTCTAGGATGCTGGCCGAAGTGATGCAATTTAAATGTCAAGGAAAGGACATCGGTTAAAGTGTCATGAGTTCTAGCGATTTAACTCTGCCTCTGACTTGGTTTTCTGTCCTGTAAATTTTGTAACTCCAGAAAGTCCTAGATTTTAGCTGAGTATGTAAAGGACCATTTTTTCACACGTCATTTAATCTATTCCCTCACTCCCCTAAATTAATTTATCTGGTTAATCTGCAGCCAGGCACTGAGACACTATTTTGTCAAGCTCTGGGTTGCTTGGAACTCCCTCTAGTGGATTTACTTGACTTCCTGCATTTCATAATTTTTGTTTTAAAATTATTTTGAGGAGCAATGTTGGGGGTGACTCCCTTTTAGGGATACTTCCTAGCATCTTGCTAGGGTCATGTTTGGTTGGAAAAATTAATTGGGGACATAGAGTTTTATGGGTGTTTTTTTCTTTTTTTTTTTTTTCTGAGACAGGGTCTCACTCTAGCCCAGGCTGACATGGGTAGCTGTTTTGGAATGCAGCTCCATCCTCTCTGTAGCTGGGGCCATCCTGGAGCCTTGCCATCTATCTGCCACCTGAATCTCTGGCACTATGCTGGTTAGGATGAAAACGGCAGGGACATCAGGGCTTTTCTCCCTGTGGACTAAGGGACCTTCAGGCTCGTTCTTTAGGCACTTCCCTCTATCCATGTCCCTCTTAACATCTTTGACCAATTGCTTATTATCACAGTCAGATTAACAGACATAGACATAGGTCTGGGAATAAAATACCTTGCCTGTGGGGCTTTAAGCATAGGCCAATGCATGTTGATTTAACACCTTGGTGGCTGCAGGATATGTCTGTGACATTTTGGATGATGTTTTATAGAGCAACGAGAACAACCAGGCTCGTTCTTTTATTATTATTTAGTATTTATTTATTTTTGCTTGTTTTCTCAAGGTTGGGTCTCATTCTAGCCCAGGCTGACTTGGAACTCATTCTGATCCCAGGCTGGCCTCAAACTCACAGTGATCCTCCTACCTCTGCCTCCTGAGTGTTTAGACTAAAGGTGTACATCCCCATGCCTGCTTGTTTTTTTTTTTTTTTTCACTAGGTAGTTTCAGGGTGGCCTTGAACTCATAGCAATCCTCCTACCTCTGCCTTCTGAGTGCTGGGATTAAAGATGTGAGCTAACATGCCCAGCTCCCAGCTTTTTAATTTAATTAACTTTTTTGAGGCAAACCCAACAGACTGGCCTTTTTTTTTTGTTGTTGTTGTTTTGTTTTTTGAGGTAGGGTCTCACTCTAGTCCAGGCTGACCTGGAATGCACTATGGAGTCTCAGGGTGGCCTTGAACTCACAGTGATCCTCCTACCTCTACCTCCCAGTGCTAGGATTAAAGGTGTGCGCCACCACGCCTGGCTTTTTTTTTTTTTTTCTTTTTTAATGTGAGAGAGCGAGAGTAACAGACTGAGTGTGTGAGAGTGAATTGGTGTGTCAGGGTCTCCAGCCACTGCAATTGAACTCCAGCTGCATGTGCCACCTTGTGTACTTGTGTCACTGTGGGTCTGGCTACGTGAGGCCTGGAGAGTCGAACATGAGTCCTTAGGCTTCGCAGGCAAACAGCTTAACCAGTAAGCCATCTCTCTAGCCCATTTTAATTTTTTCTTTCTTTCTTTCTTTATTTGAGAGCGACAGACAGAGAAAGAGGGGGAGAGAGAATTGGCGTGCCAGGGTCTCCAGCCACTGCAAACGAACTCCAGATGTGTGCACCCCCCTTTGTGCATCTGGCTAACGTGGGTCCTGGAGAATCAAGCCTTGAACCGGGGTCCTTAGGCTTCACAGGCAAGCACTTAACCACTAAGCCACCTCTCCAGCCCCCCCCCAAAAAAAATTTTTTTTGAGAGCCAGGTGTGGTGGCTCATGCCTTTAATCCTAGCACTCGGGAGGCAGAGGTAGGAGGACCACCATGAGTTCGAGGCCACCCTGAGACTCCATAGTGAATTCCAGGTCAGCCTGGGCTAGAGTGAGACCCTACCTTGAAAAAACAAAAAGAAAAAAATTTTTTTTGAGACAGGGCCTCATAAAGCCCAGGCTAGCCTTAAGCTCACTATATAGCCAAGAATAATTGAACTTCCAATTCTTCTACCTCTACCTCCCAAATGATGGGATAACATGCATGTGCCACCACACCCAGTTCATGCAGTGCTGGGGATCGAACACACAGCTTGGTGCATGCTGATACTCTACCAACTGAACTACAACCCCGGCCCCAGGCTTGTCCTCTTAATGTTTATAACAACTGTGCTTTATGGCTAGCTAAGCTTGTGCGTATTTCCCAGATCTGGAGAATACCTTTCTTCTAGTTCTGTGGCATGTCTTCATTTATTCTCCTCCAGAATCTTCTCCCCTTGCTCTGGAATATAATTGGAGTTCCTGTCTCCTTCCTTCTCACCTTGGAGCCCGTTTGGGGACATTCTTCCACAGAAGGGCTGTGTCTGTTATGTTGATACTTGAGATGACACATTGAGGACAAAGATTATAGAATACAAGCAAGTGTCATTCCTCAGGAGAGCATTTTCTTTGCAGATATGTTCAGTCAACTGACTCTCAGGTGCAGAAGGAGGATGTGGTTTGGGGTGAAGGTGGAGTAAGAAAAGTATCACACAATGAGTAGGCTTTAAGAAAGAAATATGGTCTGTGTGCTCAGAGACCAATGGGGCCCTGGTCTACAGTGGCTGCTAGCTGGGTGCATGTCTATAGTCCTACTGTTTGTGAGGCTGAGACCAGAGGAAGATCTCTTGATTCAGGAGTTCAATGCCAACCTGGGAAACAGTAAGACTTGTCTCCAAAAGAAAGGAAAAGGAGAGCAACTGGATAGAGAGATAGTAAACATTTTTCATTGTTGCACTCTATATGAGCAGTGTAAGTTCAGTGAATATGTATGGGATATGGTTTCACTCTACCAGGCTGACTTGGAACTCTAGATCCAGGCTAGCCTTAGGCCATTCCAACTCAGCTTCCCCAGGGCTGGGATTAAAAATATGTGCCTTGGGGGCTGGAGAGATGGCTTAGCGGTTAAGCGCTTGCCTGTGAAGCCTAAGGACCCCGGTTTGAGGCTCGGTTCCCCAGGTCCCACGTTAGCCAGATGCACAAGGGGGCGCACGCGTCTGGAGTTCCTTTGCAGAGGCTGGAAGCCCTGGCGCGCCCATTCTCTCTCTCTCCCTCTATCTGTCTTTCTCTCTGTGTCTGTCGCTCTCAAATAAATAAATTAAAAAAAAGAAAGAAAAGAAAAATATGTGCCTTGGCCGAGCGTGGTGGCGCACACCTTTAATCCCAGCACTCGGGAGGCAGAGGTAGGAGGATCGCTGAAAGTTAGAGGCCACCCTGAGACTACATAGTTAATTCCAGGTCAGCCTGGACCAGAGTGAGACTCTACCTCAAAAAACCAAAAAAGAAAAATTTATACACACACACACACACACACACACCCCTTTCTGGCCACCTGGCAGAGCTGGGGTTTTCTCTGTCATCATGTCAGGAAAGGGTCCTGTCCTCAAGGAGGGGGTAGCTGGACAGGAAAGGCTGCTGTAATCCGGGGGTGGGGGGTGTCTGTCTGCTGGTGTTTAGGAGAGTCATGGACAGTGGTTACTGAGCTTGAAGGACTTGCATAAGGAATTGGTTATGTAAAGTTAGTGGAGCAGGTGGGAGTGGGGAAAAGGAATGAGGCCTTCAGGGCAAGAAGGACAAGTTTTACAAAGGCCTAGAGGTGTGTAACTATCAAGTTAGGACAGCAAGGATGGAAAATTGTACACATCTGTGCTGAACTAGACCCAGTGTGGGTTTCATCTCCCCTCTTTGCTTCACACTGGGAAAAAAAGCTCTCAGGACCTTGGCTACTTCTCTGATAGATGTGTGAGAGGTTAAGGTTTCAGGCATTTTGAACACAAAGATGGCCTAGCTAACCCTTGCCAGCAAGGGATGGGGTGGACATCTATGGATTTGTAATGTTTCAGCCACTACCTTTCGTCTGGCCCTTCCAGAGACAGCTATGCCTTAATTAGAAGGTGAGCAGGATGGGTCAAGACTAAAGGCTTGGGATGGGATGGCCAGGTTTCTGGCAAATTCTCCACTTTTCCTGTGGCTAGGGGAGAGTAAGTCTTTTCTATATAAAACACCAGTGAAGTTTCTGGGATAGAAAAGACCTTGGAATTGAATGAAGTTCCTTGAGATACTGTGCATTCTTTAAAAATATATATATATGGGGGTAGTTAAGGTGCTTGCCTGCAAAGCCAAAGGGCTTCAGTTCGATTCCCCAGGACCCACGTAAGCCAGATGCACAAGGAGGCACATGTGTCTGGAGTTCGTATGAAGTGGCTGGAAGCCCTGGTGCGCCTGTTCTCTCTGTCTGTCTGTCTCTCTTTCAAATAAATAAATAAAAATAAAATATTTTTTAAAAATCTGTCCTACTGGGCATGATGGTGCACGCCTTATTCCCAGCACTCTGGAGGCAGAGGTAGGAGGATCGCCGTGAGTTTGAGGCCACCCTGAGACTACATAGTGAATTCCAGGTCAGCCTGAGCTACAGCAAGACCCTACTTTGAAAAACAAAAACAAACAAACAAACAAAAAAATCTGTCGCCCAAGCGCCACATGTTCTCTCTCATATATGGATCCTAGCTACAGATGATTGGGCTTCTGTGTGAGAAGGAAAATACTTGGTAGCAGAGGCCAGTAAATTAAAAAGGAGACATAAAGGGAAGAGAAAGGAAGGGAGGAGGATCCTTAATAGGTTGATATTGTATATATGTAATTACAATGATTGTAATGGGGAGGTAATATGATGGAGAATGGGAATTTCAAATGGGAAAGTGTGGGGGTGGGGAGGGAGGGAATTACCATGGGATATATTTTATAATCATGGAAAATGTTAATAAAAATTAAAAAAATTAAAAAAAAAATCTGTGGGGCTGGAGAGATGGCTTAGCAGTTAAGCGCTTGCCTGTGAAGCCTAAGGACCCCGGTTCGAGGCTCGGTTCCCCAGGTCCCACATTAGCCAGATGCACAAGGGGGCGCACGCGTCTGGAGTTCCTTTGCAGAGGCTGGAAGCCCTGGTGCGCCCATTCTCTCTCTCTCCCTCTATCTGTCTTTCTCTCTGGGTCTGTCGCTCTCAAATAAATAAATAAATAAAAATTAAAAAAAAAATCTGTCAAGGTCAGGTGTGGGTGGCACACACCTTTAATGCTAGCAATTGGGAGGCAGAGGTAAGAGGATCGCTGTGAGTTTGAGGCCACCCTAAGACTACAGAGTGAATTTCAAGGCAAACAACAACAATAAGAAAACCCTGTCAGGTGTGGTGGCGTACACCTTTAGTCCTAGCACTTGGGAGGAAGAGAGGTAGGTGGGTCGCTGTGAGTTCAAGGCCAGCCATAGTGAATTCCAGGTCAGCCTGGGCTACAGAGAAGACCCTACCTCAAAAAAACAAAACCAAAACAAGATAAAACAAGGGCTGAGGGGATGGCTTAGTGGGCAAGGCACATGCCTACAAAGCCAAAGGACCCAGGTTCATTTCCCCAGGGCCCAAGTAAGCCAGATGCACAAGGTGGTGCATGTGTCTGGAGTTCATTTGCAGCAGCTGAAGGCCCTGGCATGCCCATTCTCTATCTGCCTCTTTCTTTCTCTCCCTCTCTCAAATAATTAAAAAATAAAAATAAAAATAAAAAGCCAGGACTAGTGGCACATGCCTTTAATCCCAGCACTTGGGTACTTGGGTGGGTGAGGTAGGGTGATTGCTGTGAGTTTGAGGTCACTCTGCAACTACAGTGAATTCCAGGACAGCCTGGGCTAGAGTGGGACCTTACCTTGAAAAACCAAAAATAATAAATAATAAATAAATAAATGATAAAAATAAAATATAGCAATAATTTAATAATTACTTTTGCATTGCTTTTTGTTTTTGTTTTGTTATTTTGTTTTACAAGGTAGGGTCTCACTCTAGCCCAGGCTGACCTGGAATTCACTATGTAGTCTCAGGGTGGCCTCGAACTCACAGTGATCCTCCTACCTTCTGAGTGTTGGGATTAAAGGCATGCACCACCACACCTGGCTCACTTTTGCATTGCTTTTCTTTTTAAAAAAAAATTATTTATTTAGTTGATGGATAGAATTAAAACTGGGCTTAATGGCACATACTTTTAATCCCAGCACTTGGGAGACAGAGGTAGTAGGACTGCTGTGACTTCAAGGTCAGCCTGGACTACATAGTGAATTCTAGGTCATCCTGGGCTACAATGAGATCCTACCTTAAAAAAACTAACAAGGGGGGAGATAGATTGGGTATGGGTGTGCCAGGCCCTCTTATGTGTACAATTTTCCCTCTTATTCCAGATTTATGGGCCACTTTAGGCAGTGCAAACCAAAGTTCCCAGAAAGAAGCCTTACCTACATTAAACATTTAATTTAAAAGGTTGATTAACTGATTAAAGTTTCAGCGATCATGGGGAGTTGGAATGTTGTACGTCTGGAGCCAAATTATCTTCGCCCTATCTTAGTCCCGTAAATAGCCATTTGTTGTCTACAGGTGTCTGTGTATGACCTAACATCCTAGTGACTATTAGGTAAATCTTTGTGGAATGTAAGAATAGACTTACAGCTTTCACCAACCTTAAAACCAAGAATGTTCACCAGATAGCATCTGAGGCCCACAACAGAGAATTCCCAGTTTTGCTATAATCCACCCACCTGAAGTACTCACCAATGTACGTCAAGTGTCTTGATTTATGTCTTTGTTCTGTGACTATAAAAACTTCATGGAGGGCTGAAGGGATGGTTTAGCGGTTAAGGCACTTGCTTGCAAAGCCAAAGGATCTCAGTTCGACTCTCCAGTACCCACGTAAACCAGATGCACAAGGGGACAAGGGGTCACAAGCTTCTGGAGTTCGTTTGCAGTGGCTGGAGGCCCTGACGTGCCCATTTTTTTTCTCTCCCTCCCTCCCTCCCTCTCTTCTTACTTTTTTTTTTTTGGTTTTTCAAGGTAGGGTTTCACTCTAGCTCAGGCTGACCTGGAATTTAGTATGTAGTCTCAGGGTGGCCTTGAACTCACAGCAGTCCTTCTACCTCTGCTTCCCAAGTGCTTGGATTAAAGGCGTGCGCCACATATTTTTTATTTTATTTATTTATTTATATTTGAGACAGAAAGAAAGGGAAACGGTCGGGCGTGGTGGTGCACGCCTTTAATTCTAGCACTTGGAAGGCAAAGGTAGAAGGATCGCTGAGAGTTTGAGGCCATCCTGAGACTACATATAGTGAATTTCAGACCAGCCTGGGCTAGATAGAGGGAGACCCTACCTTGAAAAAACAAAAACAAAAAAATCTTTATGAATTTGTTAACATGTTGGAATATGGAATTTGGGATAATCTAAACCTGTGTTCCCAGAGCCACGGTCACTCATATTTGGCTCCAGAATAAAGCATTTCTTAGTCCTTTTAGCTGAGAATTGTGTTTTTTGGTAAGGACTAATATAAAAAGATTCTGATAGGAAATGATAACATAGACTCTAAAATGTCTTAAATAAAGGCGATTAATTTGCAAAGCTAAGAAGTGGAGCTCAATGGTTCTTGAATTCAGAGATTTGGTAAGCAGTCTTATCAGACAAAGAGAGAGATACAGGGTGGAAATGAGTACGTATTGACACATTTGGGTTTGCAAGCTCACAAAACTGGGGCCCAGGATTGGCAAATTAAGGCAGAGCACTTTTTTCTTTGGAAAGGAAGTTCCTATTTTTGAAGTTCTTCCAAAGGAGCTTTTAGATTAGAGAAGTGGAAGCCACTGGGAGCTGCATTTCTGTTCCCAGGGGAAAGTAAGAACCTCTGGCCAGCTGTTACAGCTTCTCACAGCTTCTGTGGGCAGGGCTTCTGCTGAGCAGAATCTTTAAATATATGTTTGATTCCCAGAAAAAGAACTGCTTTTCAGAAGAAAAAAAAGAAAGAAAAAGGAAGTGCTTTGTTTTTCAAGAGGTCAAAGGCCCCAAAGAAGTTTGTGGCTTGAGAGGCTCAAACCTGTCAGGCTCCAACAAGAAGCAGCATTCTCCTTCATGTATTAATAAAGAACTTAAGTGCTGGAGAGATGACTTAGTGGTTAAGGCACTTGCTTGCAAAACCTAGGGACCTAGATTCAATTCTCCAGGACCCACATAAGCCAGATGCACAAGTTGGCACATGTATCTGAAATTCGTTTGCAGTAGTGGCTGGGGGCCCTGGTGCGCCCATTCTTTCTATCTCTCTATGTGCCTCTTTCTCTCTCAAATAAATAAATGCCAAGAGTTTGTTCAATGGTAGAGCACTTGCCTAGTATGCATAAGGCTCTGAATTGAATCTCAAGCACCACAAAAATAAATTACAAGGGAGTGGAGAAAGAACTTTTGGTTTTTAACATTTCTGCACAATTGATAGGAGACAGAAACTGGCTAAGCAATCAGGGTAACAGTACCCAAAAAGTGATTTTTTTCTCATTAAAATATTTTTATTTATTTGCAAGCAGAGAGATGGGGGGCATGAATGGGTGCATAAGGGCCTTTAGCTGCTTCAAACGAAGTCCAGATGCATGTGTCAAAAAGTGATTTTTTTTTTTTTTTTTTGAGGTAGGGTCTCACTCTAGCTCAGGCTGACCTGGAATTCGCTATGTAGTCTCAGGGTGGCCTCGAACTCATGGTGATCCTCCTACCTCTGCCTCCTGAGTGCTGGAATTAAAGGCATGCACTACCACGCCCGGCTTCAAAAAGTGATTTTTAAAAAAAAATTCTTTGACTGAAAGCGGGAAATATCACTAAGCCTGCAGAAATCTAGACATTACACCCTCCAGGAAAGATTTCTAGATTAAGCTTGCACCCTTCCCAGATGACAGAAACTCTGATCCTTACCGAAGATTACTGGCCAAGCTGTAAAATCTGGTCTTTGTACATAACACCCTGCTGACCTGGTCTTTCTCACGTAGGGAACTCCCCATAAAAAAACCAAGATCAGGCTTGGTGGTGGTGCATGCCTTTAATCCCAGCACTCAGGAGGTAGGACGACAGCCTAGTTGGAGGCCACCCTGAGCCTACATAGTGAATTCCAGGTAAGCTTGAGCCAGAGTTAGTCCCTACTTCAAAAACCCAAAACCAACCAACCAAACAAACAAAAACACCAAGATTGAATTTGCCAGGCGGGCTTCTCTGGGCAAAAGCTCTGCCCTCTTCTCTCATGGGGCTCCTCTTCCTTGCTTCCCTCTCCTATGTGTAGGCTTAAGTCCTTCTTCTCTCCTTCCTAACGTCTTAAGCTACAATAAAAATTTTTTTGGGGATGTGTGTGGAGAGATTGCTTAGCGGTTAAGGCACTTGCCTGGAAAGCCTAAGGACCCAGGTTCGATTCCCCAGTACCCATGTAAACCAGATGTACAAGGTGGTGCATGTGTCTGGAGTTCGTTTGTGGTGGCTAGAGCCCTGGCGGTCCTATTCTCTTTCAAAGAAATAGTATTTAAAATCTTTCTGAACCTTATCCTCTGGTCTGTGGATTTCATTCTTTGAATTCATAGGAGAAGGATCCCAGAACACCCCAAGTTATTGGTGCATTGGCATACAAGGAACCCAACAATCCTATATCACAATGTGAAGCTGATAAACTCTAAGCTCAACCTCCACATTTGTCAGACGTAGGAAAAGACATTAAGAATCCTTCCATTACTGGATTAGGAGGGGGGCTCGGCGGTTCAAGGCGCCTGCTTGCAAAGCCAGTTGGTGTTCAATTCCCCAGTACCCACATAAAGCCGGATGCGCAAAGTTCATTTGGAAGGGCACGGGCCCTGGCACACCCATTCCCTGTCTCAAATGAATAAATAAATAATAAAAAATATAATAAACAAAACCAACCAACCAAGAAAAAAAATCTTCCTGTTACGGTATCAATTCAAGTATTGCCATGACTCACGAAGCACCAAGCCAGGCAGGCCCACGAGAAGCAGGGAGGGCTGGTCTTCTGCTTAGTGCGCAGACTCCACACCGGAGGCCGCCTTCTCCCATTCCTCGCCTCTCCAGCAGAGGGCGCGGCCTCCCAGCGTCCCCTTGGCTCCGCCCACGGCTGGCCACGCCCCTCGCCGCCCCGGAGGTGGGCGCGGAAACTTGGCCCGCTTCCCCCTCCTCCCCGCCCAGCCTTCCTCCCCTCCACCCCCAGCTGGGTGCTCGCGCCGGCCCGAGCGGGGTCGCCGCCGCGTCCACAGCCCGGGTCCGCAGACGGGGCCCCGGCGCGCCCGCCCTCTGTGCTCGCGGCGCTTCGCTGAAGGGGCGCGCCCGGTCTCCCGGCGCCACCCCCTGCCCTGCCCGCCGCGGCTCCTCCCTCTCCGCCCGAGAGCCGGCGGCGGCGGCGGCTGCCGGGAGGGAGGCCCCTCCCTCACGCCCTGCTTCTCTCCCTGCTCGCGGCTGAGCGGAGCCGGCCGACCCCGCTGCGTTCCCGACCCCGTCTCCGGGGGCCATGGCCGGCAACGTGAAGAAGAGCTCGGGCGCGGGGGGCGGCGGCGGCTCGGGGGGCTCGGGCGCGGGCGGCCTGATCGGGCTCATGAAGGACGCCTTCCAGCCGCACCACCACCATCACCACCACCTCAGCCCGCACCCGCCCGGCACGGTGGACAAGAAGATGGTGGAGAAGTGCTGGAAGCTCATGGACAAGGTGAGGGGCCCGCGGGGGGCCGGCAGACCCCGGGGAGCAGGGTGGGTGTGGGCGGAGGGCCGCGGCCGCGGCGACGGGGGGAGGATGGACGACGGCGGACGACGGGCGGAGGAAGCCGGCTGGGGGAGGGGGCGGCCGCGAGCGGGCCGGGCCGGGCAGGGAAGGCCACGGGGGCCGCGCTCTGCGAGGTGGGGAGGTTGAGGTGTGCGGGGACGGAGACAAAGATGGGGTGGGGGCTGGGGGAGGCTTGACGGCGAAGCCACCGGGGCGGAAGTGCGAGGGGAGGGGTGCGGAGTTTGGGGCTCCGCCGGCGCCTTTGGGGATGTGGGTCACGGAGTTGGCCCCCGGACATGGGCCCGAGGGAATGAGGAAGTGTTTGATTTGCAGGCTAGAGCTCCCAGCTGGATGCGGGGGGAGTCGACACTCTCCCGGGCATTAGGTTGATGGGCTCCCTAGGAGGGAGCCGGGGGTCTGGACGACCGTAGGCTAACCCGTGGTCGGGGTGAGCGTGTAGTTTGTTTTCATTTTCCTCATTAAGGTGTAACACTTAGATAAAAGAACGAAATGGGGGCAAAGGAGGAACTTCCCTTAACTGCTAACGTTGGCTCACGTTTTTTTTGTTAATCCTGCAAAAAAAGCACTGGGTCTGATCTGTCGCAGGCGCTGAGCTGAGCAATTGAACCACAAGTCCTGGTTAGAAGCTTAACCTTCTGAAAGGTGCATTGACTGAAGATGCTCAGCGGCAGAGCCTGTCTTTATAACTAACTGCATTCAGCACTTTGAGTTGGGCTCTCGTTGGGAGATTTTTTTAATTTTTGTAACGGGCCTGCCTTTTACAAGGCCTCACTTTCCTCCAGAGTCTCTCTGATTGCCTTTTCAAAATCAGATATGCGAAAAAATAAACCTTATATTTAGCCCTTCAAGTTTGTCATTTGGGAGAGTCTTACTTCCTTATGGTTGTGCCTATATAGTGAAATTTACTAGTTAGTTCCAAGTTAACACTGCTATATATTATCATGTTTTGTTAGAATTCGGTACATTATTTCCTTGATATTTGTCATATTTATTAATAACTTTGGCAACATTTATATTGTAAGTAAAAACGTGATTAGGAGGTTCTGGTATGTAAGAGAATAGTGTTACATCCTCCAGAGTAAAATTGGTTTTCGTTGGCTTCTCTCTGGGTCCGGATTCCTTTTCTGTAAAGTTCTTCATGGGTTGTTTTGGATTAAAAACAGCCACTAAAATGATTTTGAAGCACTTGGCAAATGTAATTCTGCTATATAAATGCTTAATAAGTCCTGTGTGAGAATTAACTCTCTGGCAGTGCATACCAATGGCTTCAGAGCCACTTTTTCAAGGATGATTTTTCCTACGTTAAGTAATGTTAATTATGTTATAGGCTACCAGCATGCTTCCTCACCCCCCCAAATTGGCATTATAGTACTTAATGATGCAAATATTTGTATGTTCATAATATTGGTGCTAGTAATAGTTTTATTATTAGAAATTATAAAACCATTATAGAGTGATATAAAAAGGAAATTTTAGATACATTATCATCTTTTTACTTTGTCTTTTGAGTGGCTTACTTTGTAGTTCAGGCTGGTCTGGAACTCACAGCAACCCGTCCACCTCAGCCTCCCTAGTGCTGCCTGGCTCCTTGTCCTTGTGTTGGCATTAAAAAAAAAATGTTAGAATCTGAAGTTTAGCTGGGTGTGGTGGCACACTCCTTTAATCCCAGCACTCAGGAGGCTGAGGTAGGAGGATCACTGTGAGTTTGAGGCCATCCTGAGAGTACATAGTGAATTCCAAGTCAGTTTGGGCTAGTGTGAGACCCTATCTCAAAAAAAAAAAAAAAAAACAAAAAACAAAAGTCCTGAAGTTAATGTAAGTAAGGCTTACATTTTTTTTGGTGTATGTTGTGCTTATGTGTTCATGTGTGTGTGGGCATATATATGTGTGGCTGTACATGAGGTCAGAGGGGACACCCGTGTCTTTATCAATTACTCAACTTTATTAATTTATTTTGGTTTTTTGAGATAGGGTCTCACTCTAGCCCAGGCTGACCTGGAATTTACCATGTAGTCTCAGGCTGTCCCGGAACTCACAGTGATCCTCCTACTTCTGCCTCCAGAGTTCTGGGATTAAAGGTGTGTGACACCACCCCTGCTTCACTTTATTTTTTATTTTTAAATAAAATATTTATTTAATAAATAAATAAATAAATAATTTATTTGAGAGAGAAAGAGGTAGAGAGAGAGAGAGAGAGAGAGAATGGGCGTGCCATGGCCTCCAGCCATTGCAAATGAACTCTAGATACATGCGCCTCCTTGTGAATCTGGCTTATTTAGGTCCTGGGGAATCGAACCGAGGTCCTTTGGCTTTGCAGACAAACACCTTAACCACTAAACCATCTTCTCCAGCTCTTCCCTTTATTTTTTGAGACAGGGTCTCTCATGAACCTGGTGCTTACTGATTCAGACAGACTAGTGGGCTAGGAAGGATCCTAAGGATCCTTATGTCTCTGATTTTCCAGTGCTGGGATTATTAGGTGTCTGTACCATGTCTGATTTTTTTTTTAATTTTTTTGTTCATTTTTATTTATTTATTTGAGAGCGACAGAGAGAGAAAGAGGCAGATAGAGAGAGAGAGAGAGAGAGAGAGAGAGAGAATGGGCGCACCAGGGCCTCCAGCCACTGCAGACGAACTCCAGACATGTGCGCCCCCTGTGCATCTGGCTAACGTGGGTCCTGGAGAATCGAGCCTCAAACTGGGGTTCTTAAGCTTCACAGGCAAGCGTTTAACCGCTAAGCCATCTCTGCAGCCCGCATGTCTGGTTTTTATGCGGGTGCTGGGAATCTGAACTGAGGTCCTTATGTTTGTATGGTAAGCGCATTATGGACTGTGACATCTCCCCATTTCCTATACGTTTGCATTTTAGGGACCTGAGATTAAAGATTTAGGGTATAGGGCTGGGGAGATGGCTCAGTGGATAAAGGCACTTGCTTGCAAAACCTGCTGGCCCCAGGTTTGATTCCTCAGTACCCATATGGAGCCAGATGCACAAAGTGGTGCATATATCTGGAGTTCCTTCACAGCAGCAAGAGGCCCTGATGGGCTCATTCTTTCTCTTTCCTGTTCCTCTCCTTTCCTCTCTCTCAAATAAATGATATATTAAAAAAAGACTTCTGAGCTGGGCGTGGTGGCGAACGCCTTTAATCCCAGCACTTGGGAGGCAGAGGTAAGAGGATCACCGTGAGTGCAAGGCCACCCTGAGACTACATAGTGAGTTCCAGGTCCGCCTGAGCCAGAGTGAGACCCTACCTCGAAAAACAAAGCAAAACAAACAAACAAAAAACCACCACAGACTTCTGGCATAGAAAAATATTTGTTATTAGTTTATTAGTTTCATGTCATATAGGACACAAGTGGGTTTAGTGTATCAGAATTATATTGATTAGTGACTTCCTTAAAATACCTTTAAAAATGTGTGGTTCTGCAAATGAAGGATAAATTATAGAGAGCCCTATTTTGCATGGTAGTCCAAACAACTCCTCTACTCCTTCATCTCTTGAGTATTGACTTTTTGTTCTTTGTTAGAATGTTTAATTACTTGAGGAATAAGGAGGAACCAGAGTGTTCTTTAAAAAAATATTTTTTTTTGAGGTAGGGTTTCAGTCTAAGCCAGGTTGACCTGGAATTCCGTTTGTAGTCTCAGGGTGGCCCTGGACTCAGGGCAGTCCTCCTACCTCTACCTCCCGAGTGCTGGGATTAAGGCATTTGCCACCACTCCTGGTGGAGCCAAACTTTGTGGTGAAAATGATTTTATGCTTTTTTTTTTAAACATATTTTTATTTACTTATAAATAGAGGAGACACACAAAGTCTGTGTGCTGGGGTCTCCAGCTATTGCAAGTGAACTGACACATATACTACTTTGTGCATCTGGCTTTTACGTGGGTACTGGGGAATTGAACCTGGGTCATTAGGCATTGCAAGCAGGTGTCTTAGCAGGTGAGCCATCTCTTCAGCCTAGGCATTGTAGTTTCAAGGACAGTAGGTGTCTAGCTTTTCTTTCTAGTCTAGCAAGAGGGATGTTTTATTCTTGTACTGCTTGTCTCAGAGATGACTTCAGTAACGTGTCCAGTACCACATGTTGCTATCTGCTGAAATGAAAATGAGTGTTCGTCCTGTAGGCTTGTCCTTTCCACACACATTTCCTTAGCACCTCTGTGATGTTGCTAGTGTGCGTCATCTGCACTACGCTCTTCTTGGTGTCTTGGGGGTGGTTCTTCACTTCATTTTTATTGCTGAAGTTGTTTTCTTTTGTTTGTTTTGTTTTTTGTATTTTGAGGTAGGGTCTCACTCTAGCCCTGGCTGACCTGGAATTCATTATGTAGTCTCAGGGTGGCCTCAAACTCATGGTGATCCTCCTACCTTTGCCTCCCAAGTGCTGGGATTAAGGCATGTGCCACCATGCCTGTCTGAAGTGTTTTTTTTGTTGTTGTTGTTCATTTTTTAAAAAATTTGTTTGAGAGCGACAGACACTGTGAGAAAGGAAGGCAGATAGAGAGAATGGGTGTGCCAGAACCTCCAGCCACTGCACATGAACTTCAGACTCGTGGGCCCCCTTGTGCATCTGGCTAACATGGGACCTGGGGAATCGAATCGAGCCTCTAACCGGGGTCCTTAGGCTTCACAGGCAAGCGCTTGACTGCTAAGCCATCTTTCCAGCCCTGAAGTTTTTGTTTTTATTTTTGAGGCAGGATCTCTCTAACCAAGGTTGACCTGTAACTTACTCTATACTTCAGGCTGGCCTTGAACTCAGGGTATCCTCTAGGATGTTGGGATTAAAGGTGTGAGGCACCCTATCTAGCTTGTTGAAAGTTTTTAACAGTCACAACTTTCTGATGTCCCATGGTATTATATGAGTAGTGAAGAACTGTCACATCCACACATGTCCTTCATATTTATTGAATTTAGTCCCAAGTTACTATTTCATACCTATTTGCTCTGTTCCAGCCCACTCTTAGTCATTTTGTTGATTTAGCATTGGGGGACTATCAGTCTTCTCCCTTCACTCAGTATTGAATATCTGTATATGGAGAAGTTGGTATAAGTCATGGGTTCTGCTCACCATAGACCCAATTCACTAATTTATTATTCATTATTGAACTTAAACTTGTTGGAAAAATGCCTATGCTAAAATTCTTGTTGTTAAACAAAAATTAGACATAGTAGACCTCTAGGTGTATTTTTTTTTTTTTTTTTTGAGGTAGGGTCTCACTCTAGCCCAGATGACTTGGAACTCACTATGTAGTCTCAGGGTGGCCTTGAACTCACAGCAATCCTCCTACCTCTGCCTCCCAAGTGCTGGGATTAAAGGTGTGCGTCATCACGCCTGGCTTTAGGTTCCTTTTTTTTTTTTTTAATTTATTTATTTATTTGAGAGCGACAGACACAGAGAGAAAGACAGATAGAGGGAGAGAGAGAGAATGGGAGCGCCAGGGCTTCCAGCCTCTGCAAACGAACTCCAGATGCGTGCGCCCCCTTGTGCATCTGGCTAACGTGGGACCTGGGGAACCGAGCCTCGAACCGGGGTCCTTAGGCTTCACAGGCAAGTGCTTAACCGCTAAGCCATCTCTCCAGCCCTCCTTTTTTTTTTTTAAACTTTATTTAATTTTATTTGTTTGAGAAGAGGGAGAGAGACAGATAGAGAGAATGGGCACTCCAGGGCCTTCAGCCACAACAAATGAATTCCACACATGTGCTACCTTGTGCATCTGGCTTACGTGGGTCCTGGGGAATCAAGCCTGGGTCTTTGGGCTTTGCAGGCAAGCGCCTTAACCACTAAGCCATCTCTCCATCCCAAGCCCTGTAGGTTTTAAAAATACTTTTGTTTATTTGCAATAAGAAAGAAGGGAGTGGATATATGAACAAGAATAGGTGTTCCAGGCCTGTTCCCACTGTAAAGGAACTCCAGATGCATGTGCTGCTTTGTGCATTTGGCTTTATGTGAGTTTTGGGAAATTGAACTCTGGGCTGGCAGGCTTTGCAAGCAAGCAAGTGCCTTTAGCTGCATAGCCATATCTCCAGCATTACCTGTATGTTTTTATTTTTAATTTTTTTCTTTCAGGTGTGTGTGTGTATATTAAGTAGAAATTTTGTATGGACACATCATGTACTGGTACCATTATTTCCTTTCCTCCCTAGTTTTGTGTATTTTGAGATAGTGTCTCATGCAGCCCAGGCTGGACCTGGTCTGACCATGTTGTTGAAGATGACCTTGACCTTCTGATATTTCTGCCTGTACCTGTTCAGTGCTAGGATGAAAAGCATGCACGTGGTTTATGTGATGTTGGGGATCAAACCCGGTACATGCCAGGCAAGCACTCTACCAGCAGAGCTGCATCCTGAGCCCTCTAGCCTTTTTGTTTGTTTGGTTTTAGGTTTTTCTTCCTCCCTCCCTAAGTCCCTTCCTTTGGCCTCCCCAGAATACTGTAAGAAATATTTGTATAAATACTTCTGTGAAGAAAGTGGTAGACTAGGGAGGTGGCTCAGTGGATAAAGCACTTGCTATTCAGGCCCAAGTACCTGAGTTTGAACCCTAGACCCCATGTAAAAAGACAGAAGGTATGGTGGGCTGCTGTAATCCTAGTCCGTTGGCAGAAATGAGAGGCTTGCAGAGAGGTGGGAGGCAGAGACAGAATTTTCTGGAACCTTGGGGTGAGCAAAACAAAGAACAACAGCAGAGTGAGATCCAGAGAGAGAAACTCTGCCTTAAGTGAGGTGGACTGGTGAGGACTAGCCCAAAAGTTGTCCTCTGACCTCCACACACGTGTATGCTGTGGTCTGTACCTGCAGTGCAGACACGCGTGCACACACACACACTGTCACAGAGAGGAGGGAGGGTGGGAAGGGGGAGAGGGAGAATGGCTAGTAGTAAACAGACTAGACCTGGAGAGGAAGGAATCACGTAAGTAACTTTAAATGCAGATTTTAATGTATCTGATATTTAACTTAGTGAGAGATGTAAAACACCATTGTGAAATAGAGGAGGGTTTGCTAGGCATGGAGGACAGTAAATATTTTGGGCTACATGCTTAATCCTGTATTCTTCATTGTTAAGAGTCTTAAAACTGTAAAAGCTGTTCTTTGTTTACAAATATTGTAGGGAGGGAAAGACTACAGGTAATAATTTCATAGTTTGCTCAGCTCTGAACTAGAAGAGCATTAAGTTAGTAATATTTTAGGTTTCACTCTGTAACCAATCAAGGCTTTCCTAGAACTGTAGCCTAGGATGGCCTCAGATTCATTACATTCCTCCTTCTTTAGCCTTCCAAGTGATGAGGTTATAGGCGTGGATCCAGCTCTTGCATTTTGAGTTTAAGAAAGTAGTGGTGCATGCCGTTAGTCCCAACACTTGGGAGGCTGAGATAGGATTGCTGTGAGTTTGAGGTCAGCCTGAGACTATTTCAGGTCATCCTGGGCTAGAGTGAGACCCAACTTTGATAAAACAAACAAAAAAAAAAAAAAAAAAAAAGAAAGAAAGAAAGTTTTCTAGGGCTCAGCAGTTAAAGACAACTGCAAAGCCTCCTGGCTAGGTTAAATTTCCCAGCACCCATGTGAAGCTGGATGCAAAAAGTAGAGCTGGGCATGGCGGTGCGTGCCTTAAGTCCCAGCACCCAGGAAGCAGAAGTAGGAAGATTGCTGTGAGTTTGAGGCCACCCTGAGACTACATAGTGACTTCCAGGTCAGCCTGGACTAGAGTGAGACCCTAACAAACAAAAAGCAAGCAAACAAACAAACAAAAAAGAGTGGCATATGCATCTGGTGTTCATTTGTAGGGCAAGAGACCCTGGTGTGCCCAAACACAATGCAAGCATTTTTCTTTTTTCTCTCCCCTTGCCTGTCCAGGTAGGGTCTCACTCTAGACCAGGCTGACTTGGAATTCACTATGTAGTCTCAGAGTGGCCTTAAACTTGGCCATCCTCCTACCTCTGCTTCCAGAGTGCTGGTATTAAAGGTGTGCACCCCCCCCGCCCCGCTTCTTCTTCTGCTGCTGCTTTTTTTCTCAATTTTTTTTTTTTTTTTTCGAGGTAGGGTCTCACTCTGGTCCAGGCTGACCTGGAATTAACTCTGTAGTCTCAGGGTGGCCTTGAACTCATGGCGATCCTCCTACCTCTGCCTCCCGAGTGCTAGGATTAAAGGCATGCGCCACCATGCCCGGCTTTTTTTCTCAATTTTTATTAACCTTTTCTGTGATTATTAAAAGTATCCCATGGTAATACCCCCCCCCCTTTCCCCTTTGAAATTCCATTCTCCATCATATCCCCTCCCCATCTCAATCAGTCTCTTTTATTTTGATGTCATGGTCTTTTCCTCCTGTTATGAAGGTCTTGTGTAGGTAGTGCCAGCAGGCACTGTGAGGTCATGGATATCCAGGCCATTTTATGTCTGGAGGGAGCACGTTGTAAGGAGTCCTACCCTTTTGACTCTTACATTCTTTCCGCCACCTCTTCCGCATTAGACCCTGAGCTTTGGAAGGTGTGATTGAGATGTTACTCAGTACTCCAGTCACTTCTTTCCAGCACTATGATACCTTCTGAGTCATCCCAAAGTCACTGCCATCTGAAAAGAGAAGATTCTCTACCCAAAGTGAGAGTGGCGTTAATATAACGGTATAAATATTAAGCGAAGTGCTTACTGGGCAGTTTGGTAAGTGTAGTATGTACATTTTTCCAGACATCAGATGTTACACCCCTAGGGCTCATGACTACCCCTGTTTTAAGTTTTCAGTATCAGGGATGTGTTTCCCCCCACGGAGCGGGCCTCCAGTCCAATTGGAGGGCAGTTGGCTTTTTTTTTTTTTAAAGGGGGGGGGGTTCATTGTAGTCCAGGGAATTCAGTAGGTAGTCTTGGAGTGGCCTTGAACTCATGACAATCCTATCCTTGCCCTCCAAAGTGCTGGGTTTAAAGGTGTGCATGCCCAGCTATTTTATTTTTTAAAAAAACCATTTATTTATTTATTAGAGAGAGAGGGAGAGAGAATGTATGTGGGTTGTGTATAGGCACATCAGGGCTTCCTGCAGCTGTGAATGAACTCCAGACATACGTGCCAGTTTGTACATTTGGCTTTATGTGGATATTGGGAAATTGAACTCAGGCTGTGAGGCTTTGTAAGAAGTGCCTCTTGGGCTGGAGAGATGGCTTAGCGGTTAAGCTCTTGCCTGTGAAGCCTGTGGACCCCGGTTCAGGGCTCAATTCCCCAGGACCCATGTTAGCCAGATGCACAAGGGGGCACACGCATCTGGAGTTTGCAGTGGCTGGAGGCCCTGGCGTGCCCATTCTCTGTCTCTATCTGCCTCTTTTTGTCTCTGTCTGTGGCTCATAAATGATAAATAAATAAATAAATAAATAAAAAGAAGTGCCTCTTAACTGCTGAGCTGTCTCCGTCTTCTTTCTTAACTTTAAACATAAGACATACTGCTTATAGATTTTCTTTTCTTTTCTTTTTTTTTTTTTTTTGGTTTTTCGAGGCAGGGTCTCACTCTGGCTCAGGCTGACCTGGAATTCACTATGTAGTCTCAGGGTGGCCTTGAACTCACAGCGATCCTCCTACCTCTGCCTCCCGAGTGCTGGGATTAAAGGCTTGCGCTCTTTTCTTTTTTGTAATCACCATTTTTTTTTGTTGTTGTTGTTGATTGTTTTGCCTTGCAGACAAGTGCCTTAGCTGCTAAGCCATCTCTCTTTCCAACCCTTTAACTAGTATTATTGAATTAAGTATTTATTAGCTACTTTTTTTTTTGGTTGAGACAGTCTCCCTGTAGCTCAGGCTAACCTGGAGCTCTGACACTCATTGTGTAGTCTAGGCTAGTCTTGAAATTGCAGTCTTCCAGCCTTAGCCTTCCAAATACTAGGATTACAGGTGTCTTCTGCTATGTGCAACTCCCCCCACCCCCAGGTAGGGTCTCGCTCTAGCTCAGGCTGACCTGGAATTCACTACGTAGTCTCAGGGTGGTCTCGAACTCATAGCAATCCTCCTACCTCTGCCTCCCAGGTGCTGGGATAATAAATAAATAAACAAACAAATAAATATTGGTATGAAATTATTCTTAAATTAATTTGACAATTTCATGTATGTGTATAATGTATTTTAATCATACTGACTTCTTGTTATCCTCTCTTCTCCCACTTGTGCTCAAATTTTTTCCTCTTCCTAAGTAGTTAGTTCATCTACTTTCTTGTCTTTTTAAAATTTTTATTTTACTTTTTTGTTTTTCAAGGTAGGGTCTTTCTCTAGTCCAGGGTGACCTGGAATTCGCTAGGTAGCCTCGAACTTACAGTAATCCTCCTATCTATGCCTCCTGAGTGCTGGGATTAATGGCGTGTGCCACCATTCCCAGCTTTCATATCTCTTTAAAATTACTGCTTTACTGACAAAGTGAGTTTAATTAGAGTTGCTTGCATGAGCATGGATGTGGAGTTATTTCCTGGAGAAAGGGCAGTTTACCAGTAAGTATACCACTGAAGAATATACCTCCCCTTGTGACCATTAACTGCTAGTGGCTTCCCAGGGAAGGGTAGGAATCTCATGAACCCCTTGGCTATCCATGATGGAATATACAATTCTTTATAATTCCTGTGTGAAACTTATAGCAGATGGATATTTTGTGTGACTAGAGTCAGATGCTCAAAGGTTACAGGTTTGGTTAAGTCAAGAAAGAAGATAATGTCCTCTTGAGCTTGTTTTAAGTTTTTAAAAAATATTTTATTTTTATTTATTTATTTGAGAGAGGGAAAGAGAGAGAGAATGGGTGCTCCAGGGCTCACAGCCACTGCAGATGAACTCCAGATGCATGTGCCACTTTGTTAATCTGGTTTACGTGGATACTGGGGGAATCGAACCGAGGTCCTTTGGGTTTGCAGGCAAGCACCCTAGCCTCTAAACCATCTCTCCAGCCCCTGCTTTAAGGTTTTTTTTTGTTTTGTTTTTCTTGGTTTTTCAAGGTAGGGTTTCACTCTAGCTCAAGCTGACCTGGAAGTCACTATGTAGTCTCAGGGTGGCCTTGAACTCATGGCGATCCTCCTACCTCTGCCTCCGAGTGCTGAGATTAAAGGTGTGTGCCACCACGCCCGGCTTGCTTTAAGTTTTTGATGGAAAACTTGTATATTGATAATGTATATAAAGTGAGCTCATAATTTATCATCATACTGGTCCCCAGTCTTCCTCTTTAGCAGAGTTCATTTGTGTAAGGATTAATGTAGAACATTCAAAGAAAAATGCAGTATTAGTTTGGAAGCAGCCTACATTTCAGTCACGGTTTCCAATGGAATTGTTAATTCTGATGAACATTAGGTTTGTTGGAGGGAGGGACATTATAACAACCAAGTCATTGTGAAGTGTTTTCGTGATCAGCACATTTCGTGCTGGAGGAAATAGGTGGGAGTAGTTAGGCAGGAGCACTGGAAACCAGCCCCACACTCCCCACAATGTTCCTTCCTGCTGCAGCGTCGAAAACGAGGGAAGAGCTTTAACGATGACAGTGCACAGTCACTGGGACCTGGTGCTGTTGAGAAATAGTGCCACTACCATGACGTGACTGCTAGAAATAAGCAGTGGTGGGCTGGGGCTGTGGTCAGTGGCCGAGTATTTCCCCAGCACTTACAAAGTACTGGGTCCCGTCCCCTCCCACCAACCAAATGCAGTAGTGATTCTTAGTGTCTTTGCTACAGCTTTTTGTTAAAATTATTTATTATGCAGGGGTGGATGTGTCAGAGCCTCTAGCCACTGTGCTAGCCACTTTGATGAAGAACTCCAGATGCATGCACCACCATGTGCACCTGCTTTACATGGGTTCTGGGGAGTCAAACTTAGGTCCGTAGGGTTCACATCCGCTTAGCCATCTTTTGCAGTGTGGAGGCTGGGTGGAAAGTGAGAAGTACTCAGCTGTCTGCTGTTTCGACTCACAGCCACCACTGACTGACTGCCATTTCCCTACTGACTTTGGCCTTTTCCTCTAGCTTGGGTTTGCCATGGAGGAAGTCTTCAGAAGAAGCCTTCATTGTGTGAATGGGATCCTAAATATCATTTTCTTTCTTTTATGAAGTATTGCTTAAGAAATATTTTATTTATTCATTTTTGTTTGTAGGTGTTTGAGGTAGTGTCTCACTCTAACCCAGGCTGACCTGGAATTCATTATGTAATCCCAGGGTGGCCTCAAACTCACAGCAATCCTTCTACGTCTGCCTCCCCAGTGCTGGCTTTAAAGGCATGTGCTATCACACCTGGCTCAATATATTAAAAAAATTTTTTTTTTTAAATTTGAGAGAGAGAGAGACAGATAGGCAGACAGACAGGCAGATATATAGAGAGAATGGGTGCTCCAGGTCCTGTAGCCACTGCAGATGAACTCCAGATGCATTTGCTACCTTGTGCATCTGGCTTATTTGGGTCCTGGGGAATTGAACTTGGGTCCTTTGGCTTTGCAGGCAAGCTCTTTAACTGCTAAACCGTCTATCTCTCTAGCCCATTTTTTTTTCATGATTTACTTATTTATTGTTTTTTTGAGGTATCTTTTTTTAGGTTTCTAAACAAGACAGTAGATTTTATTAAAGGGGATTTTTCTGTTTTTTTTTTTTTTAAGTTTTTATTAGCATTTTCCATGATTATAAAAAAATATCCCATGGTAATTCCCTCCCTCCCCCCTTTCCCCTTTGAAATTCCATTCTCCATCATATTTCCTCCCCATCTCAATCATTGTACTTACATATATACATTATCAACCTATTAAGTACCCTCCTCCTTTCCTTTCTCTTCCCTTTATGTCTCCTTTTTAACTTACTGTCTCTAGCCCATTTTTAAATTTATTTGAGAGAGAGAGGCAGAGCAAGTGAGAGAGAGAATGGGCACACTAGGGCCTTTAGCTGCTACAAAGGAAGTCCTTTAAGTATTTTTAGTGGGCTGTTAATGTGCTTGCTTGCAAAGCCAAAGGACCCAGGTTTCATTCCCCAGGATCCACATCAGCCAGATGCATAAGGTGGCACATGTCTCTGGAGTTTATTTGTAGTGGTTGGAGGCCCTGGTGAGTCTTTCTGCCTATTTATCTCTTTCAAATAACTAAAACTAATTTTTTTTTTATTTGAGGCTAGAACAACAGACGGTCCTTTTTTTTTTTTTTTAAGGAGGGAGAGAGGGAGAAAAAAGAATTGGTGTGCTAGGGCCACCAGCTACTGTAATTGAACTCTAGATGTGTATGCCACCCAGTATGCATGTAAGACCTTGCATGCTTGCGTCACCTTGTAAGTGTGGCTTATGTAGGACCTGGAGCTTTGAACATGAGTTCTTTGTCTTGGCAGACAAGCACCTTAACCACTAAGACATCTTTCCAGCCCCCAAATAAAAGACTAAGGGTTGGAGAGGTAGCTTGGTGGTTAAGCGCTTGCCTATGAAGCCTAAGGACCCCGGTTCGAGGCTCAATTCCCTAGAACCCATGTTAGCCAGGTGAACAAGGGGTTGCACGCATCTGGAGTTCGTTTGCAGCGGCTGTAGGCCCTGGCGTGCCCATTTCTGTCTGTGTCTGTCGCTCTCAAATAAATAAAAGTAAACAAAAAAAGACTAAAAAAAATACTATTTTTATTTTGTTTTTTCGAGGTAGGGTCTCACTGTAGCTCAGGCTGGTCTGTAATTTACTATGTAGTCTCAGGATAGCCTTGAACTCAACGGACAATCCTCCTACCTTTGCCTCCCGAGTGCTGGGATTAAAGGTGTGTGCCACCATGCCCCACCTCCTGTTTATTTTAAGCAGAGAAAGAGATAATGAATGGGTATGCCAGGGCCTCCAGCTGCTGCAAATGATCTCCAGATACATATGCCACTTGGTGCATCTGGCTTTAAATGTGTACTGGGTAATCGAACCTAGGTTGTTTAGGCTTTGCAGGCAAGTGCCTTATCCTCTGAGTCATTTCTCTAGCCTCCCACATATATCTTTTTTTTTTGGTTCATTTTTTATTTATTTATTTGAGAGCGACAGACATAGAGAGAAAGACACATAGAGGGAAAGAGAGAGAATGGGCGTGCCAGGGCTTCCAGCCACTGCAAACGAACTCCAGACGCGTGCGCCACCTTGTGCATCTGGCTAACGTGGGACCTGGGGAACCGAGCCTCGAACCGGGGTCCTTAGGCTTCACAGGCAAGTGCTTAACCGCTAAGCCATCTCTCCAGCCCCCCACATATATCTTAAAGCAGGAAGACTATATGGGAATAATTAGTTTCTGGGATCCAGCAAAGAGTGTTGTGACAGCTGCTGTTCTGCTTATCTTAATTCTTTTTTTTTCTTTCAGTGCACAAATTAGTAAACTCCTAAATGGATACAAACTGAGAAGACAGACTGGTAACCACACCTGGCTATTGACAAGTTTTAAAACTTTCTTTAAGAAAATCTTTTATTTATTTATTTAAGAGAGATTTAACTTTTTTTTTTAACTTTATGGCATTGAACATCATTTATTAGTCCCATTGCTAACATTTTATTTTATTTTATTTTATTTTATTTTATTTTATTTTATTTATTTGAGAAGAGAGGGAGACAATGGGCTTGCCAGGGCCTTCAGCCACTACAAATGAACTCCAGATGTATGCACCCCCTTGTGCATCTGTCTTATGTGGGTTCTGGAGAATTGAATTGGGATCCTTTGGCTTTGCTGGCAAATGCCTTAACTGCTAAGCCATCTCTCCAGCCCCTCCATTGTTAAGTTAATTTTTTTTTTTTTTTTTTTTGAGCCCGTCGTTGTGACGCACATCTTTAATCCCAGCACTTGGGAGGCAGAGGTAGGAGATTGGATCACTGTGAGTTTGAGGCCACCCTGAGCCTACATAGTGAATTCCAGGTCAGCCTGGACTGACTAGAGAGAAACCGTACCTCAGAAAACAAACATAAAATAAAATAAAAATGTATTTGAGACAGAGAAAGGGAGAGCAAGGAGGTGAGAATGGGCACATAAGGGCCTCTAGACACTGCAAATGAACTCCAGATGCATGTGCCACCTAATGCATCTGGCTTACATGGGACCTGGAGAATCGAAGCTCCTGGGGTCCTTAGGCTTCTCAGGCAAACACTGTAGGCACTATGCCATCTCTCCAACCTCCATTGTTAACTATTTTAAAAAATATATTTTATTATTTATTTATATTATTTGAGAGAAAGAGAGGGAGGGAGAGAAAGAGGCAGATAGAGATAGAATGGGCGAGTCAGGGCCTCCAGCTGCTGCAAATGAACTCCAAATGCATGTGCCACCTTGTGCATCTGTCTTATGTTGGTCCTTTTTTATGTTGAATCTGGGTCCTTTGGCTTTGTAGCACCATTAACACTAAGCCATCTCTCCAGCCCTCATTGTTAACCTTTTATCAAAAGCTTCCCATAAGAGGGCTGGAGAGATGGTTTACCAGCATTTGCCAACAAAGGCAAAGGATCCTGGTACGATACCCCAGGACCCACATAAACCAGATACAAAAGGGGGCACATGCATCTGGAGTTTGTTTGCAGTGGCTGGAGGCCCTGGCACACCCATATTCTCTCTCTCTCTAATAAATAAAATATAGACAGTATACCATGATCATGCCATGATTACTTCTTGGTCACCATTCTGTCTTTGTCCCTGCTCTGTGCATTCCGTATAGCTGGCTCTGTCCTGTAATTTCAACTCACAGCCTACATGGCACATCTGAGAAGTCTATCTATAAACATATTGCCCTACTTTAATTTTCAAAGGAGAGCCTGAGGTTTTCTTGCTGAGTTTCTTTTTTTTTTTTTTTCGAGGTAGGGTCTCACTCTGGTCCAGGCTGACCTGGAATTAACTCTGTAGTCTCAGGGTGGCCTTGCTGAGTTTCTTTTTATTGTTTTTCATGGCCTGACAGCTTTCCTCAGCTTTAGAGACCTTGTCTTTTCATTTCCATTGTCCACAGCCTGAAGCATTTGCTGAATGGACATAGAGAAAAATCAAAACCTGTCAGGTACAACCTTTAGTTTAACTGCCTCTATATGTACATTTGTTGTTGTCTGCATCCATCCTCACACTCTCTTGGTGTCCCCTCTCCACCCAGATAAGGTTTCACTCTAGTCCAGGCTGACCTGAAATTCACTATGTAAGTCTTAGGATGGCCTTGAATTTATGGTGTATTTCCTACCTCTCTGCCTCCTGAGTGCTGGGATTAAAGGTATATACCTGGTGAAGCCAAGTGATTTTGCTAAATTTTGCATCTGGCTTTATGTAGGTGATTGGGGAATTGAACCCCTGCTGACAGGCTTTGCAAGCAGGTGTGTTTAGCTATCTTCCCAACCTCATGGGTCACCTTTTTGTAGTGCAAGGGATTGAACCCTGGGCCTCCTGCGTCCTAGACAAGCATTGTACCAATTGAGGTACATACTCGGTCGGCCGTTATCTCCTTTTTTTAAAAAAAATATTTGCCGGGTGTGGTGGCACACGCCTTTAATCCCAGCACTTGGGAGGCAGAGGTAGGAGGATCACTGAGTTCGAGGTCACTCTGAGACTGCATAGTCATCCTGGACTAAAGTGAGACCCTACCTTGAAAAACAAACAAACAAACAAACAAACAAACAACAACTACATACACACACACACACACACACACACACACACACACACACACAGTAATACTTATATACAGGGCATGTTTGGCCCTAACTAAACTTTTTATTTATTTATTTATTTGTGAGAGAGAGAAAGAGAGAGGGAGAGAATGGACATGGCCAGGGCCTCAAGCCACTGCAAACAAACTCCAGACACATGCGCCCCCTTGTGCATCTGGCTTATGTGGGTTCTGGGGAATCAAACCATGGTCCTGTGGCTTTGTAGGCAAATGCCTTAACCACTAAGGTATTTCTCCCACCCCTGCTCCTAATTTTTTATTCTCAGTGTTCATCACTTCACTACTTACCATGCACTGTACTGAGGGTGCAACTAGGTAACTATATATATATATATATTTTTTTAAACTTTATTTATTTGAGAGAGAGAAAGAGGGAGAGAGAAAATGGGCACACCAGGGTCTCTAGCTACTGCAAACAAACTCCAGACGTGTGCACTGCTCCATCCCCTTGTGCATCTGGCTTACATGGGTCCTGGAAAATCGAACCGAGGTCCTTTGGCTTTGCAGGCAAATGTCTTAACCGCTAAGCTGTCTCTCCAGTCCAGCTATATTTATTGTAAAGAATATTTTGAATTACAGCATCAAACTTAAAATAGGGCTGGAGAGACGGCTTAGCGGTTAAGGCACTTGCCTATGGAGCCTAAGGACCCAGGTTTGATTCCCCAGTACCTCTGTAAGCCAGATATATACAAAGTGGAGCATGCATCTGGAGTTCATTTGCAGTGGCTAGAGGCCCTGGTACACCCATTCTCTCTCTATCTGCCTCTTTTTTCTGTCAAATAAATAAATAAAATATATTTTTTTAAAATCTTAAAACAGGCTTTGGAATGTAGTTTTTATAAATTGGGAACTTTTTTTGGGGGGGGGTTATTTATTAATTATTTACCTTGTTGCATTTAGAATGAAGTTAGTTGTGTTCCAGTGTGGAGACTTTCTTTTTTTGTTTTTTTCGAGGTAGGTCTTGCTCTAGCTCAGGCTAACCTGGAACTCACCATGTAGTCTCAGCGTGGCTCTGAACTCACGGCGATCCACCTACCTCTGTCTCCCAACGATTGGGGTTAAAAGCGTGCACCACCATACCTGGCCATGTTTTTTTCTTAACTTAAGTTGCTTCCTTGGCTTGATCACCTCATAGGATGAGGAGCTTCCTAACATACTATTAAAATATTAATGCACTAAATATTTTTATTGATTCAGCTTGTCTTCATAGGTAAGACTTTTATTGGGCTGTTTTTCAAGAGTGCCAGAAATGGTGTAGAGAGAATAAAATAATACAGTTTTTAAGTGTATATGGCCTTACTGTTTGAAGAGTTCTTGATGGTTAGTTATTAAATTGGAATTTTGAGGTTGGAATGATGCTCAACAGTTAAAAGTACTTGCTTGCAAATTCTGACAGCCTGTTGTATATCAAGGATCTGTGCTTGTGGTTTTTTTTTTCTGGAATTTTCTGTTGGTATCTTTTCCAGACACAGAAGAACAATACAAAAATAATGTATATATATACACCCACATATCTTTTTTTTTTTAAAGGAAAGTGTACATAATATAGGAATAACTACAAATAATCAGTTTTTTAACAATATAAAATGAATTAATGTCAGTAGTTAGGAACAAAGGTTGTTGGGGCTGGAGCATGAGAACCTGAGTTTGGATCCGCAGTGCCCACATAAAAAGCTGGGCATGGCTGTGTACCTTTCTATCCCCAACACTGAGGAGGGTGTAGATAGCTCAGTGGCTAGCTAGTCTAGTTGAAAACTGGTAAGCTCCAGGGTCAGGGAGACCCTGTCTCAAAGACATATAGTGAAGAGTGATAGAGGACAGCACTGGACCTCTTCCTCTGGGCTCTGCACATGTGTGCACACATGCCATATATACACCAAAAAATGATGGTTATGTTGAATTCTGGAAATTGAGCTTTAAGTGTGGGGTAAGGTGGTACATCTCCCTGTAACACTGGTTCTTGCCTGGGGATTGACAGGCAGGTACTCTACTAGTAAGCTACATGCTCAGCCTTCTCATAGTTTTAAGAACCCACCCTTCTGGGAGGACCATTAGTAACATAAGAGTGATTGCCTATGGAATTGGGTTGTAGATCTTTCCTTACATTCTCACGCATTTTTCATATTTCTGCCAAAGCACATATTTCATAACTTCTTTTTAAACTTAAAAAGGATATTGTCCTTAAGGTCCTCCAAGTAATAGCCATTCTTTTCCATTTGTTGCAGGTGGTGCGGTTGTGTCAAAACCCAAAGCTGGCGCTCAAGAACAGCCCACCTTATATCTTAGACCTGCTGCCTGATACCTATCAGCATCTCCGTACTGTCTTGTCAAGATATGAGGGGAAGATGGAGACACTTGGAGAAAATGAGTATTTTAGGGTGTTCATGGAGAATTTGATGAAGAAAACTAAGCAGACCATTAGCCTCTTCAAGGAGGGGAAAGAAAGAATGTATGAGGAGAATTCTCAGCCTAGGTAATGGAGAAATGCTACACAAATATTAATTCAGGTCTGTGCTTGCCTGTCAGAAATAGTTGAGTTGGTTTGAATTTTTTGATGTGTGTGTATAGTATGTGTGGTGTAGTTGTTTGTTTGTTTGTTTTTGAGGTAGGGTCTCACTCTAGCTCAGGCTGACCTGGAACTTTCAGTTGATCCTCCTACCTCTGCCTCCCCTGTGTGGTGTATTGTGTGAAGTGTATGCAAATGTGTACACAGACATGTATGTGTGTGCGCATGCAAAGGCCAGAGGCGGATGTCGGGTGTTCTCTCCTATTGTCCTTCTACCTCATTTCTCTGAGATTTCACTGTACCTGGAGCTTGTGGGGCTTTGGTTAGAATTACTGACAAGGGAGCCCCAGCAGTCCTCTGGCATGTGACTTCTGCTCTGGGATAGCAGGCAGGCCTGCGTGGCCACACTCAGCTTTTTTACTCGTGTGCTGGATTAAACTGAGATCTCATGCTAGCACAGCAAGTAAGAGCACTGTCTCTGGTTTGAATTTTATATTAATGGTAGTAGAGAATTAATATGTGATATAAAGGTGTGTGTTTTATATAAAAAGTTGATTTGGGGCTAGAGAGATGGCTTAGCAGTTAAGGTGTTTGCCTGCAAAGCCAAAGGCCCAGGTTCAGTTCCCCAGGACCCATGTGAGCCAGATTGTTCAAGGTGGCCCATGCGTCTGGAGTTCGTTTACAGTGGATGAAAGCCCTGGCACGCTCATCCCCCCCACCCCCCCTGTCTGGTTCTTAATCTCAAATAAAATAAAAAAAATGTTTTTTCAGTACTCGGGAGGTAGAGGTAGGAGGATCTTGTGAGTTCAAGACCAGCCTGAGATTACATAGGGAAGTCCAGGTCAGCCTGTGCTAGAGTGAGACCCTACCTCCAAGAACCAAGAAAAACCAAAAAACAAAAAAACAATGCCTTGGAGGGCATTGGACCATCCTTACGTCAGATTTATCTCCGAAAAAAATAGTAATTTATAGTCATTAAAAAAGTTCAGGCAGGGCTGGAGAGATGGTTTAGCGGTTAAGCGCTTGCCTGTGAAGCCTAAGGACCCCGGTTCGAGGCTCGGTTCTCCAGGTCCCACATTAGCCAGATGCAGAAGGGGGCGCATGCGTCTGGAGTTCGTTTGCAGAGGCTGGAAGCCCTGGCGCGCCCATTCTCTCTCTCCCTCTATCTGTCTTTCTCTCTGTGTCTGTTACTCTCAAATAAATAAATAAATAAAATTAAAAAAAAAAAAAGTTCAGGCAGGGTATCCATGACCTCACAATGTCTGACACTACCTACACAAGACCATCATAATAGAGGGAAAAGATCATGACATCAAAATGAAAGAGGCTGACTGAGAGGGAGAGGGGATATGATGGAGAATGGAGTTTCAAAGGGGAAAATTGGGGGAGGGAGGGCATTATCATGGCATATTGTTTACAATCATGGAAATTGTTACTAAAAAAACAAAAAGTATGCAGGCAGTCGATCATTCAGACCCTGAAAATCAGAATGATTGTAAGTAAATGAGAGTTGGAAGGAAAGAAGGTTAAAGTTAAGCTTAGATTTAGAATCTATAGCAAGCATATTAGGTAAATTGTAAGTATGGGATAAAAGGGGAAAAAATAAGTCAGTGGTTTAGATAACTATTTTTGGTTTTTCGAGGTAGTGTCTTGCTCTATCCCAAGTTGACCTAGAATTCACTCTGTAGTCTCAGGGTGGTTTCAAACTCATGGTGCTCCTCCCACCTTGGCCTCCCAAATGCTGGGATTAAAGGTGTGCATCACCACACCTGGCCTGATTGATAGCTTTTGGTGGTCCATACCTTTAATCCTAGCATTCTGGAGGCACAGGTAGGAGGATCACTGTGGTCATGGCCACCCTGAGACTACAGAGTGAATTCCAGGTCCGCCTAGGCTAGAGTGAGACCCTACCTTGGAAAAACAAACAAACAAAAAAAACAGAATGAAGAAAGTATTAAACATTATTAACTCAGTAAGCCATACACAAGCACCAGTGCATCTGGTACTGGAGAATTGAACCTGGGCCTTCAAGCTTTATTTATTTATTTATTTATTTTTTTGAGGTAGGGTCTCACTGTAGCCCAGGCTGACCTGGAATTCACTATGTAGTCTCAGAGTGCCCTCAAACTCATGGAGATCCTCCTACCTCTGCCTCCTGAGTGCTGGGATTAAAGGCGTGCGCCACCACGCCCAGCCCTTCAAGCTTTATAAGTAAGTGCATTTAGCCACTGAGCAATCTCTTCAACCCTCTATTTCCTTTATTTATTTATTTTAATATTTTTTAGAGTATGTGTGTATGCATGTGTAACATAGTGTATGGAAAGTGTGTAATGTAGTGAGGTGTGTGCACTTGTTTGTGCCCTTGTTATGTATATATATATGCTTGCCTGTGATTCTGAGTAGAACTTTGGGCATCACTTGGTTGCTCTTCTTCCTGGTCTGTTTTTGAGTCAGAGTCTTTCTTTTAACTGTTTCTGGAGCTTGCCCAGCTTTGGACTCTCATTGCTGTACTACCCTGTGGGATTAGGAATACAGGTGTGAGTTGCCATGCCCAGATGTTTATATAGTTTCTGGAGATTTGAACTCAGGTGGCATCAGGCCCCTTCAGGTCCTCATGGTGGCTCAGGAAGCATATTTAACTGTTGAGCCATCTCTCTAGCTCTGTATCATTCCTTCTTATTTTTTTAATCATTTATTTAATTTTTGGGGGTGGGTACGAGAACAAGCATAAGTGCCTCCAGCTACTGCCAACTCCAGATGCATACACCACCTTGTGCATCTGGCTTACGTGGGTCCTGGGGAATCGAGTCTTAAAAGGGTCCTTAGGTTTCACAGTTAACCACTTAATCACTAAGCCATCTCTCCTGCCCCTCCTTAGTTTTTCGGCATTGGTACCACATTTTGTTTGTGGACATTGGAGTTGTTTGCACTTCTTAGATGTTATGAATAGTGTGCTGTGAACATTTGTGTACAAAATTTTCATGGCTGTTTTCACTTCTCTGGGTGTGTACTTAGGAGTGGAATTGCTGAGTCATATGGTAATTCTGTGCTTAACATCTTGAGGAGCCTCCAAATTGTTTCCACAGTGGCCTCAGCATTTTTTTTTTTCAAGGAAGTCTCACTGTAGCCCAGGCTGACCTGGAATTCACTATGTAGTCTCATGCTGGCCTCAAACTCAGTGATCCTCCTACCTCTGCCTCCTGAGTGATGGTATTAAAGGTGCACACCACCATATCCACTGACCTCAGCATTTTTATAGTCTCCTAACAGTGTTTGAAATTCTAGTTCCCATCAGCACTTATTACCTTTTTATTTTTTTCTGAGGTAGGGTCTCACTGTAGGCCATGTTGACCTGGAATTCATTATGTGGTCACAGGGTGGCCTTGAACTCATGGCGATCCTCCTACCTCTGCCTCCAAAGTGCTAGGATTAAAGGTGTGCACCACCACAGCTGGCAACTTAGAACTTTTTAATGGTAACCATCTTATACTGAAACAGTAGCTGGAGGTTTTAAAATGAACTTCCCTAGTGAGTAATATAGGGAGTTCTCTTTTCTCATCCATTAGCTTCCAAAGCCTAGCTTTTATTCCAACTTTGAAATTTTTTCTCAGTGGAATAGAAGTATTTCAAAAAGTGAACAGAAGTGTTTATGTTCCTATAGTTCTTTATTAGTTTCCTAAAAATAGATTTCAGTAAGTGTGTCAAATGCTATTGGTAGGTAATGGCAGCTTAGGTCCTTGTATGAAGGAATTTGAACTTGATGGGAAGATTCCCAATTAGATTATGAATACTTTTCTTGCATTTTGGAAGGGGGTAGGAACATACTGGCTATGTCTTTTCAGTCTAAGAGAGAGAGAGTTGGTGAGGGCTTGGACTAACTTGGTGGTAGAGTTGGAAAGAACTGGGCAGAACTTGATGTGTTTTAAAGCATACTAGGACTTGCTAATGGATTGGATAGGTTTCTCAATTGGAGCAACTGGATATAGTGCAGTGGGAAGCCAATGAAAAGATTTTAAACAGGGTAAGGACATGCCCTGATTTGTATTTTTTAGTGGTGGTATTGGCTGGTATCTGGAAAATGGATGAAAGATTTATGTTAGTAACAAGGATGGAAGTAAACTGGGGAGGAGGGTGTTGAAAGAAAATAGCTAAGAAGTAGTGGATTGGAAAAGGATGGGAAAAGGTGACAGGAAGAATCTACAATGATTTCTAGTTTCATTAAGTGCTAATTTAAAGCTTTTCTTTTGACAGAATTTAGGATATAGATATGGGAAAAAGCACGAGTTCCATTTTAGGTATGTTTAAGTTTGAGGGTTTTTTTGTTTGTTTGTTTCTCTTTTTTTTCCCCCTCCACATAGGGTCTTACTCTAGCCCAGGCTGACCTGGAACTCATTCTGTAGTCCCAGACTGGCCTAAAACTCAGTGATCCTCCAACCTCTGCCTCTTGGAGTGCTGGGATTAAAGGTGTGTGACACCAAGTCAAGCAAGCTTGAGATGTTTTTACTGTTTTTACTTGCCATCTAAGTAGATAGCTCAAATAGCCATTGGCTATGTGATTAGGGTTTGGGGTTTAGAGAACTGTGTCATCTGAGATAAGGGAAGACAAGTCAGCAATGGAGACACTAATGGGAGCACCACCAGGGAGGAGAAAACCAGAGGGAGAGTTCTAAAGCCAGGAAAGAGAGAAGATAATAAAAACCATGCTAAATTCACAAAGAAGTGTAAAAATACCAATGAGTATAAAAAGTACTTCAGTGTTATTTGCCTTATTAAAATGGAAAATCCATAACTAGCGTTTCAAAAGAAGATAAAAGCTGGGTGTGGTAGTGCATGCCATTAATCCCAGAATACTCAGGAGGCAGAGGTAGGAGGATTTTTTAAAATTTAAATTTCATTATTAACAAAACATTACTACTTCTGGCCAGGTGTGGTAGTGCACATCCAAAAGGCTGAGACATGGAGAGACTCACTGTGAGTTTGAGGCTAGCCTGGCCTACTAATGATTCCTTGTCTCAAAAAAAAAAGCGGGGGGGGGGGGCTGGAGGGATGGATTAGCGGTTAAGGTGTTTGCCTGCAAAGCCAAGGGACCCAGGTTCGATTCCCCAGGACCCACGTTAGCCAGATACACAAGGGGGCACATGTATCTGGAGTTCATTTGTGGTGGCTAGAGGCCTTGGTGGGCCCATTCTCTCTCTCTTTCTCTGTTAAATAAGTAAAAATAAAACATTTTTTAAAAAGAAAAGGAAAAGCATAAAATCCAAAACTACCAATTGTTTTTCATAAAGCAATAGATCACCTCCCCTTTTTTAAAAAATATATTTTATTTATTTGAGAGAAGGGGCAGGAAGAGAGGAAAGAGAGAGTGAGACAGAGGGAATGGGCCACTGCAAAGGAACTCCAGATGCATGCACCATCTTGTGCTTCTGGCTTATGTGAGTACTGGGGAATTGAACCTGGGTCCTTAGGCTTCACGGGTTTATGTCTTAACTGCTAAGTCATTTCTCTAGTCCTGTAAGTCATTCTTTTAAAATTATTTATTTAAAATTATTTATTTATTAATTTGTGTGTGTGGTCTCTGTCTGTATATGGTTGTGCCATGGTCTCTTACTACTGCATACAAATGCCAGATGCTTGTGTCACATTTTGCATCAGGTTTTATGTAGGTGCTGGGGAAGTGAATCCAGGCCAGCGAGCTTTGCAATCAAGCTCCTTTAAGTGCTGAGCCATCTCCCCAACTCTCCACAGTCCTTCTTTCAAGTAAAAATAATGTGCTGTATCATATATGAAAACCTATGGCAACACATCATGGTGAAAAACAAAGCTTTCAGGATCAGGAGCCAGACATTGAAGCCTGCTTTTGTCATTTATAGTCCACGTGGTTCTGGAGCTGGGGAGATGGCTCATCAGTTGAAGACACTTGGCTTGCCAACTTTGGTAGCCTGAGGTCAATTCCCCAATACCCATGTAAAGTCCAGATGCACAATTGGCATAAGCACCTGGCAGCAAGAGACACTGGTGCATGAACACACCTACACACACACAGAAATAATTTTTTTTTGCTTTGTGTTTTGAGGTAGGGTCTCACTGTAGCCAAGGCTGACTTGGAATTCACTATGTAGTCTCAGGGTGGTCCTGAACTGTTAAGTGATCCTCCTACCTCTGCCTCCCCAGTGCTGGGATTAAAGGCATGTGCCACCACACCCAGCTTAAAAATATTTTTTTAAAGAAAGAAAAAAAAGTCACATTCCTCTCCACAATGTCAGACTGCTACTCTCAGAACTCATAACCTACAACTACATGGTGTATACCTGCAATCCCACTTAGGAGGGCCCTTATTGGAGTGGGGCCAGGGAGGAAGGAAATGAATCTTTAAGGAAAGGAAAGAATCTGGAGAGATGGCTCAGTGGCTGAAGGCGCTTGCTTGCAAAGCCTGATGGCCTGAGTTTGATTCCTCCTAATACCCGCTTAAAGCCAGATGCACAAAGTTGGTCATGCATCTGGAGTTTGCAGTGGCAGAGAGGCTCTGGCATGCCCATTACTTTCTTTCCACATAAAGCTATAAAGCTGGACAGGCATTTGATTGCAATGGAGAGACACTGGGGACACCCCCCCCACACACACACACAATTTTTTTTTTTTTTTAAAGCTGGAAGCTTTGGTAGGCTTCTGTAATCCCAGCACACTGTTAGTGAGATGGAAGATGGAGACAGGAGAATTTCCCAGAGGCTTGTGGAACCTTCAGCAGAGAACAAGAGCAGAGCAAGAATCCAGAGGAAGAAATCGTACCTCAGATTATCCCCACACATGTACTGTGACCTGTATGCCTCAGTACAAACATGCACACATACAATAAGTAAATACTGTATTTTGATTATTTATTTGAGTGAGAGAGAGAGAAAGAAGCAGAGAGGGGGAGAGAGAGAATGGACACTCCAGGACTTCCAGCCACTGCAAATGAACTTCAGACACATGCGTCCTCTTGTGCATATGGCTTATGTGAGTCCTGGGGAATCAACCATGGTCCTTTGGCTTTGCAGCCCCCATTATTTATTTGTTTATTTATTTTAATTTTTTTGTTTATTTATTTATATGAGAGAGATCGAGAGTGAAAGAGGCAGAGAGAGAGTGAGAGAGAGAGAGAATGGGCGCGCCAGGGCTTCCAGCCACTGCAAACGAATTCCAGATGCATGCTGGCTAACGTGGGTCCTGGGGAATTGAGCCTCGAACTGGGGTCCTTAGGCTTCACAGGCAAGCACTTAACCGCTAAGCCATCTCTCCAGCCCAATACTTATTTATTTTTAACAGAATTTCATTTAGTAAGAACAAACCAGGCATGATGGCTCACACCTTTAATCCCAGCACTTCTGAGGCAGAGGTAGGAGGATTGCCAAGAGTTCGAGGCTACCCTGAGACTACATAGTGAATTTCACGTCAGTCTGAGCTAGAGTGAGACCCTACCTTTGAAAACCAAAAAAAAAAAAAAAAAAAAAAAAAAAATTCATTTAATAAAAAAAAGTTTGCTGGGCATGGTGGCGCATGCCTTTAATCCCAGCACTTGGGAGGCAGAGGTAGGTGGATCACCCTGAGTTGGAGGCCACCCTGAGGTTATATAGTGAATTCCAGGTCAGCCTGGGCTAGAGTAAGACTCCACCTCGAAAAACCAAGAAAATAGGTAGAAAAATAAAGTTCATTTCTTTAAAACAGCATTTTAATTACATTCAAACTATATGTACATTTTGCTGACAAATTTTTTTTTTTTTTTTGAGGTAGGGTCTCACTCTGGTCCAGGCTGACCTGGAATTAACTCTGTAGTCTCAGGGTGGCCTTGAACTCACGGAGATCCTCCTACCTCTGCCTCCCGAGTGCTAGGATTAAACGGGTGCGCCACCACACCTGGCGACAAATATTTTTATTATGAGAGTGCTAGAGAGAGAGAATGGGCATGCCAGGGCCTCTAGCCACTGCAAACTAACTTCAGATGTATGCGCCCCGTTGTGAATCTGGCTTACCTGGGTTTTGGGGGGTTAAACCTGTGTCCTTAAGCTTTGAAGGCAAGTGCCCTAACTGCTAAGCCATCTCTCCAGCCCTCAATAAGTAAATAACGATTTTAAAATGGTTTTAAAGATGCCTTATGAAAAAGCTTGCACTAATGTTAACACTGTGTAAGTGCTTTTCCTCAGCAGTCGTTGAAACAGAGGTGCTTTCTGTTCTCATTTTGTCCCACAGAATGCTAGGAAGTACCCTCTGCTTTGATTCTGATTACAGTAATTTGCCTCATTCAGGTGGGGTGGGGGCTGGCTGGCTGTCTATCTAGAGACAAGATCTTATATAGTCCAGGCTGGGCTGGAACTGCTATGTATAGAGGATGAAGTTAGCCTCCGGATCCTCCTGCCTCCACCTCCTAGGTGCTAGAATTATAGGCATGCACCACCACACTGTTTCTTTGTGGAACTGGAAAGCAAATCCAGGGTTTTGTGCATATTAGGCAAACACTCTCATGTGAGCTACATCCCTAGCCCCTCTTAAGATCATTCTTGAGTGAAAATATTTTGTTTTTACTGCAAGTCACAGTGACAAATACAGTGTCTGACTGTATGTATGGTTTGGCACTTCTGTTTTGACTCAGGCTTTTGAAACTAGCAGTCTTACCCACCATTTCCTGGGTGCTATGAAGACAGATGTTACCACTGTGGTAAAGGCAGGTCATGTGATACAGAAGTACTTTTATTATTGGTACTGTGAAAGGGCTTTGAGACCTGTGTGTTATTGGGAATTATTGTAATTAAAAAAAATGTGTTTTGAGGCAGGATCTCACTCTAGCCCAGGCTGATCTGGAATTCACTTTGTAGCCCCAGGCTGGTCTCGAACTCATTGAGATCTCCTACCTCAGCCTCCTGAGAGCTGGGACTAAAAGTGTGTGCCACCATGCCCAGCTTAAAATCTTCTATTTATTTACTTATTTATGAATGAGAGAGGGAAAGAGGCAGATTACAGAGAAAATATGGGCATGCCAGGACCTCTAGCCACTACACATATCTCCAGATGCATGTGCCACTTGTGCATCTGGCTTTATGTGGGTACTGGGAAATTGAATCCAGGTCCTTAGTCTTTGTAGGCAAGTGCCTTAACTGCCGAACCATCTCTCTAGCCTATTTATTTACATATTACTTTTTTTTTTTTTTTTTGGAAGTACGGTCTCATTCTAGCCCAGACTGACCTGGAATTCACTATGTAGTCTCAGGGTGGCTTCGAACTCTCAATGACCCTCCTACCTCTGCCTTCCAAGTGCTGGGATCAAAGGCCTATGCTGCCATACCCAGCCTATTTATTTATTTTGCTTTTTGAGGTAGGGTCTCACTCTGACTCAGGCTGACCTAGAATTGACTATGTAGTATCAGGGTGGCCTCGAACTCATGGCAGTCCTACTTCTGCCTCCCAAGTGCTGGGATTAAAGGTGTGCGCTACCATGCCTGGCCTTTGTGTATGTGTGTGTGCGTGCAGTTGCATCAGGGTCTCTTGCCATTGCAAACAAATGCCAGACCACACACTACTTTTTGTGTTGCCTGGCTTTATGTGGGTAGTGGGGTATTGAACCCAGGCCAGCAGGCTTTGCAGACAAGTGCCTTTAACCATTGGACCATCTTCCCAGTCCCTATTGTAAATTTGTAAAATAAGAATATTTTTATTTGTTCTTTGACAATTTCATACATGCATAATGCTTTTGAGTACATTCATCCCCTATTGTTCTCTTAATACTCCCCCACTGAACACCTACTTCTTCCCAGAAAGTCTTCCTGCTTCCTTCCCTTCTTGTCCTTTGCTGCTGCTGTTTGGCTTTTGTTGACCCACTGGATTTTACTAGGTTGCTTCCCTGAGCATAGATGGGCTTCATTTGCTGGAGTACTGGCAATTTACCCATGGCTACACCACCACAGAGAATTTCATCCTCCTCCAGCAACCATTAACTGACAGTAGCTTCTTGGAGACAGTTGAGGCTTCATGAATCTTTTTCCCATCCATGATGGAATGTTGACATGCCCAATCTTGGGCAGGTAACCACAGCTGCATGTTAATGAGTTCATGAGTGCAGCAGCCTTGCCATGTCCGGAAGAGCACATCCCAACATTCTTCCCACATCCCATTTCTTACATTCTGTCCACTCATTCTGTTACAGTGTTCCCTGAGCCTTGGAGGGGTGATACAGTTGTCCCATTTAGAGCTGAACACTCAGCAGTCACTTCTTAGCACTTGACCACTTGTAAGTCCTTGTTGCCCACTACAGAAAAAAGCAGTATTTAGAAGCAGTTTGACATGTCCATTTAGCAAAACAATAGTAGTAAGTTCCCCCTTTGGGCCTATGACCTCCCCAGCCATGTGCTTTTTTTTTTTTTTTTAATAAGGTTATTATATACAACAGTACCAGGTATGTATTCCCTCCTCTGCTCAAATTTAATCAGGAAGTCATTGGTTAACCCTATAACAATCATGCCACTATTGCACTAGTTAATACACCATGCCTGGCAGGTCAGTATTGGAGCACTCAGGGTCTGCAGCTGTGTAAAATTGTTGGTAAGTTTTCTCCCCCAGCAGTCTGTATAGCATCTTCTGGAACTATAAAAGCTAGACAGCAGAGGTAGCTTCCAGCTAGGTTCTAGTTTGCTATCTCTGTGTCCTGCAACCAAACTGGTATCTTCAGCAGTATGGTCTTACCATCTAGTTCTGATGGGCAGCCAAGAACATTGATAATGCCCTGTATTGTTTTGGGGAACTCTGGGGCCTTCTTAACAATAACTTATAGGGGGTTTTTCTATACCTGGCACTGGGATTTTTGTTTAGTAACTTCTGTTATCTGGAAGCAGCATTACCCACCCAGGTGTAGGGTACCTCTGTTCAAACCCTTTTGTGTTTTGAGACTGGGTCTCACTGTATAGCCCAGGTTAATGCCAAATTGGAGATTCATGTGCCTCAGCCTCCCAAGTACTGGTATTACAGGTGTGCATCACAGTGCCTGGTAGACATTTTAAAAATGTATCATTCACATTATAAAGAATTGACAAAGGAACACAAAGGAGAAGAAAGTGACTATGCTGCTGCTGTTATTTGAGGCCAGTCCTTTCTAATCTCTTAAAGGGTGATCTTTTCATGAACTTTAGATACTGTGTGTTTCTAGAACAAGGCAGGCTCTTTTTTTTTTGTCTTTTATGGTTGAATATTGTATATTTCAGACAGGGAGGCTGTAAGGCTGGGACAGGGATTTTAGTAAGTGTTCAGGTCCTGTAGGTAGCTGCTTGTTTTGCTGGTGAGAAGTTTAGTTTTTATGTTTGGAAATTTTTTTTTTTTTTTGGAGATAGAGTCTCACTCTAACCCAGGCTGACATAGAATTCACTATGTAGTCTCAGGGTGGTCTTGAATCCTGCTACCTGGGCCTCCCAAGTGCTGGGATTACAGACATGCACCACCTTGCCCTGCTTGGACAATGTTTTTATAAATAATTCTAATTTATTCATTTGAAAGAGTGAGAGACACAGAGAGAATGGGTACCCCAGCTGCTGCAAATGAACTCCAGACGCATGCACACTTTGTGCATCTGGCTTATATTATTTCTTACTAGGTTTTTCTGTCCCTCCTGTCTTTTCTGCAGGTAACTAGTCACATGTGTATTTGGCTGCTTTATATTGTCCAGTAATACTGTATTTATTTTTCCCCAATGTTTTATTTTGGATGGCTCCTATTACTCTGTTAGTTATTGCTGCCTTCTGCCCCCCCCCCCCCCGCCGCCCACCCCCGAGGTAGGGTCTTTGGCCCAGGCAGACTTGGAATTCACTATGTAGTCCCAGGATGGCCTCCAATTCGCAGTGATCCTCCTACCTCAGCTTCAGTGCTGGGATTAAAAATGTGTGCCACTACACCTGGCTGGATTTGTATCTGTTTATATTTTTCATGTATTTAATATCTCCTAAGTTTTCCCCTGACCCTTTGTACAGAACTGTAGTTAGGATAAACTATTTTGGTGTCTTTGCTGCTAATTCTATCTATCATGTGTTACTCATGGATTTAATTTTATCAATCTGTTTTTATCCTCACTGTGTCATATTTTCCTATTTTTTTGTATTTGGTAATTTTTTTAATTAAAATTTTTTTTCTGTTTCTACTCAAATCTGTAGGGTTTATTCAAACAAAAGCAAAAAGAAAAAAAAAAGAAACAAAACACAAACAAGCCCCTTGGGGGCTCCGAGCCGCCTTCCTAAATATATATGTTTATTTATTAGTTATTAGAGAGAGGATGGGCACGCCAGGGCTTCTAGCCACTGCAAACAAACTCCAGACGCATGGCTACCCTGTGCATCTGACTTATATGGATTCTGAGGAATCGAACCTAGGTCCTTAGGCTTCATAGACAAGTGTCTTAATGGCTAAGCCATCTCTCCAGCCCTATTTCTGTGGGTTTTTTTTTTTTTTTTTTTTTTTTTGAGGTAGGTTCTCACTATGTAGTCTGACTGGCCTCGAACTCACAGCCTACCAAGTGCTGGAATTAAAGGTGTGCACCACCATGAATGGCTAATTTTTATTTGCCAGATAGTGTTAATTTTGCCTTGCTGGTGACTGGATGCTGTTGTATAGTCTTACACATGTTTGTGAGCTGTGCTCTGGGCCAGAGCTATGTTACTTAGAGCACTGTAATTCTTTTAAACCTTGTTTAAGCAGGATTGAACAGCCTTTAATCTAGGACAAGCTTTCCCTGATGCTCACTGAATTATAAGATTTTCTTCTCCTTTCCCTGTGTGAGAACTGGTGCTTGGTATATTCTTTTCAGGTGGATCTTTTCCCAGTCATTGCTCTGCTGAAGGCTGAGAAGGCCCCTCTGTAGTGCTCCTTAGCCAACACTATAGAGCTTTTTCCTCTCTGGTATTCTGCACTGCAAACGCCATCTCCTTGGTTTCCCTAAACCTGCAGTTCTGTTTCCTGTATCTAGAGAGGCTGTCAGGTTGCCTGGGCTCCCCTCCAAGTGCCCAGTCCTGGAAGCTCTCTGGGCAGTAAGTTAGAGCAGTCACAGGCTTGCCTCGTTTGTCCCCCTACAGTAGTCTGTTTCTGTACTCTGTTTCTGATCTTCTGTGTCTAAAACTCATTGTTTTATATATTTTGTCCAGTTTTCTAATTCTTTCAAGCTGGGTGGGAGGGCAAACCTAGTTCCCACATTTTCCTATAAAAGCAGAAGTCCTGGGTAAAACTTAATTATCTTTTACCTTGCTAAACACTTTCTGTATAGCACTGTAAATTCATTGTTAGGGAAAGGAGCATGGTATATATGTAACAATAATACTTTTCACAGGGTGGAAGTAGAGCCATGGTTACATATTAAGTTACCCAAATTTGCATAGCTGTTAAGTATTAGAGGTTTATTTTTGTTTTCTTTTTCAAGGTAGGGTTTCACACTAGCTCAGGCTCACCTGGAATTTGCAGTATAGTCTGAGGGTGGTCTTGAACTCACAGGGGTCCTCCTACATCTGCCTATTGAGTGCTGGAATTAAAGGCGTGTGCCACCATGCCCCGCTTTTTGTTGGAGTTTTTGTTTGCTTGTTTTTGTTTTTAGTCAGCAAAGTCTTGAGGTCATGAACAAGATTTTTTAAAATTTGTTTGTTTATTTATTTGAGAGAGAGAGGCAGAGAGAAAGAGAATGGTAATAGCAGGACCTCCAGCAACTGCAAATGAATTTGTGCATCTGGCTAATGTGGGTTCTGGGAAATCTAGCCGTGATCCAGGGTCCTACAGCTTCCCTGGCAAGTGCTTAACTGCTAAGCCACCCAGCCCCATGTTCTGTTTGAGGGAGGATCTAACCCTCCCAGGCTGACCTGGAATTTACTGTGTAGTCTCAGGCTGGCCTCAAACTCAAAGCAATCTTCCTCCTACCTCTGCTTCCCAAATGCTGGGATAAAGGCATGTGTCACCACGCCTGGCCCAGAGCTTTTCTTTTTTTTTTTTTAAATTATTTATTTATTTTTATTACAATGTCCATGATTGTAAAAAATATCCCATGATAATGCCCGCCCTCCACCCATCTTCCCCTTTGAAACTCCATTCTCCATCATATCCCATCCCCCTCTCAATTAGTCTCTTTTACTTTAATGTCATGATCTTTTCCTCCTCTTGTGATGGTCTTGTGTAGGTGGTGTCAGGCACCGTGAGGTCATGGATATGCAGACCATTTTGTGGCTTGGGGGGCACATTGTAAGGACTCCTACCCTTCCTTTGGCTCTTACATTCTTTCCACCACCTCTTCTGCCTTAGACCCTGAGCCTTGGAAGGGGTGATAGAGATATTGCAGTGCTGAGCACTCCTGTCACTTCTTCCCAGCACCATAATGCCTTCTGAGTCATTCCAAAGTCACTGCCATCTGAAGAGAAAGTTCTCTACCAAGAGTGAGAGTAGCATTAATATATGGGTATGAACATTAAGAGAAATGCTTATTGGGCAGTTTGATAAGCATAGCATATATATTTAGCCAGACAGCAGCAGACAAATACACCCGTAGGGCTCATGACTACCCCTGTTTTAAGTTTCCAGTACCAGGGATGTAGTCCCTCCCATGGAGTGGGCCTCAAGTCCAGTTAGAGGGCAGTTGGTTTCCACCATAACAGGTGTGCCACTGTTGCACCTGTTGGTTCATTTGGCCTGGCTGGCCAATTATAAGACTTGCAGTGTCCAACTGTTGAGTATCTTCCCTGGTGATTTCTCTTTCTCCCATTGAACTGCATGCAGAATGGCTTCTTCCAGCTTTCTGTCAGCTGGTCTACATGGAGGAGGTTATCAGCTCAGTTCCAGCAGGATTTCTCAGTGGCCTTGCAGCCCAAGTATGTGCAGTCTTCAGCAATAGTGTCTTACCATCTATTCCTGGTAGGAAACCAAGGGCTTCAGCAATGGCCTGTAATGTTTTGGGGGCATCAGGGACCTCCCTGGTCAACAACTCACTGGAAGGTATCCCATCCCTGGCACTGAAAATTTTCTAACAACAATCTATGGCTCCTGAGTGTTCCATTGTCCAAAAAAGTAGGATTTCATATGATTTATTTATATCCTCTTAGATTTTCTTTATTTTATTTTATTTTTTATATCCTCTTAGATTTTCATTAGCCCTCCCTGCACTTTTCCTTTACTCAGTCTCTTCCCCTGACCTCACTCTGGCCCAGAGCTTTTATATGTTTATTACCAGTTCTTTTTCCTTTGAATGTCAGAGATTGATTCTGTTTGATTCCCTATTATAGAGTGAACCTTAAAGATAGCACTTGAGGTATTATATCAGATGTATGTTTGTTTGTTTTTCAAGGTAAGGTCTTATTCTACCTCAGGCTAGCCTAGAATTCACAAGAATTCTTCTACTTCTGCTGTATTATTAAAGTGTGCACCACCACACCCAGCTCATATCAAATGTTGAACTTCATAAACTGAAGATATGTTTTTGTAGGTTTGTTTAATTAATTTATTTGAGAAAGAGAAAGTGTGGGCATGTCAAGGTCTCCTTCTACTGCAAATAGACTCTAGACACGTGCCATTGTGTGCATCTGGCCCTATATGGGTACCGGTGAATTGAACCCAGGCTGTCAGGCTTTGCAAACAAGTGGCTTTAACTGCTAAGTCATTTCTCCAGTTCTGAAGATATGTTCTAATAGGCATATATTTTGAACACAAACATGCTTAGTACTGTGATTTACCATAGGAGTATGTGTTCACATAGAAATTCCACTCACAATACTTGCCAGTTGGAACATGGGCTTGGTTATGTAACTGAAGAGAGAGAATATGAAAATACTAACCCTAACCTTCCTCAAAGATCCAGTGACAGTTTTACAAAACCCCTAGGCATTGTGAAGAAAACAGCGAATGTCAAATAGAAGGTGGAAAAGCCTATTCTAATCACTTTGCTCTAATAGTGCCAACTTAAGAATTGGTCTAAAATCATAATGTTTGTGAGGTCTTCAATTGCACTTAAATGAGAACATGGTAAAGGACAAATTCAAAGGCTGGCCACAGAAAAGTCCTTCTTGCCAGACTGTTAAATCTATAAGCCAGCAGGGGCCCTGGTAGAGATACCTGGCAGTATGAGCCTGCTTGAGGCATGGATGGTCATTAATACTGAAAATAACCATTTTACTTTTATTTGTTATATATTGAACTTGAAATTTCTTCACAAAACTCAAGTCCGTTGTATTAAACTTGTTAAAGGGATGTAAGCAAAAGCTTTCATTAGCGTTTCTTTTTTCTTTATTAAAATCTAAGAGGAGCTGGGTGTGGTGGCTCACACCTTTAGTCCTAGCACTTGGAAGGCAGAGGTAGGAGGATTTCCATGTGTTCGAGGCCACCCTGAGATTACATAGTGAATTCCAGGTCAGCTTGGGTTAGAGTGAGATCCTACCTTAAAAAAAAAAAACAAAAACACCTAAGAGGATATAAATAAGTCATATGGAAACCTACTTTTTTGGGCAATGGAACACTCAGAAGCCATAGATGGTTACCAGAAAATTTTTCCTTTCTTTAAAAGCTTCCTCCTACTCCTTTTACATGCAGAACATTCATCCAGTTTAACGTCTAACAAAATGTATCTGGTGGTGGAAATTTAAGTTGAAGTATTTGGATTTGATATTTCTTAATTTGTGTCACTCTTAGTCTTAGTGACATTTTCTCTGATTACTTCCATTTAAAATAGTTAAATATTTGATTTTCTTGACCAGATGATAGTGATTTCTATTCTTCAGCTGCTTAGGAAAGAGACCCCTTCCATTGTTGCTTGTATTAATAGTAGCCCAAGTTCTTATATTCATGAACACTTTGTCTAGATAAGGCTAAATATTACCTGTTTTCTATTTTAATCACTAAATCAAGGTTTTGTACATTATCTTCCTGGCAGGCCCTAACTGTCAAAAAAACGCACGCTGTTGAACAGTGAGACGACAGCGCTATAGAGTAAGATCTCCTGTACAGATTTGAAGCTAGAAGCCCAGAGTTGACTTTTTCCTACCATTTACTACTGTCTGTATGACCTTAGACAAGGTACTTCCTTTTAATTCAGATACCTCATTTGGAGTTAAACCATTTTTCCTCTTTGCTGGCTTTTGTGTGTATATGGGTATGGGGGGTGGGATACTGGGGATTGAACCCAGGGCCTTTACCACTGAGCTACATTTTCAGCTCAGATTTTTCATCTGAACATTGATCATAGTTTAACCGAACACCACATAAATACATACAATTATTGTCAAGTGCTCTTTAGCCAGGCATGGGGTTAAATGCCCATAATTCCAGTATTTAAGAGGTGGAAGATCAGGAGTTCAAGGTCACCATAGCTACATAGCAAGTTCAAAGCCACCCTGATCCTATCTGAAGGAACTAGTGGCTCATGCCTTTAATCTCAGCACTCAAGAGACTGAGGTAGGAGGATCTCCATGAGCCAGCCTGGGACTACAGAGTGAATTCTAGATCAGCCTGGACTAAAGTGAGACCCTACATGGAACCCCCCTCCAAAAAAAAAAAAAAAAAAAAAAAACTAACAAAAACAAAAAGTTGTTCTAATAGGATAGTTGTATTATTATTGTTATTATTATTATTGTTTTTTGTTTCTGTTTTTTTTTTTTCGAGGTAGGGTCTCATTCTAGCTCAGGCTGACCTGGAATTCACTATGTAGTCTCAGGGTGGCCTCAAACTCATGGTGATCCTCCTACCCGATGCCTGGCAGTTGTGTTATTTTTATGCTAAGGTTATAGCTTAGTGGTGCACTGGGCACCAGGAAAACGACTATACTTTTCTGGCCTCACCCTGTCTTTTTCATTTTCAGGGGGTTCAGGTTCAAGGTTGATCAAAGAGGTAAATGTGTGGATTCAAGGGCTGGTTGTTTGCTGGAGTTACTTAGAATCAGCTATCTGGTATGTAGTGAGGGGTCCTTGGGAGGCTGTTGAGGAAGAGCTTCTCCTGCCAGAGGGATTCATACTTAAGTATTGCCAAGCAACCTGGAAAGCATAAGACCAGTTCATCACACTCAGGAATCTATATGACATGATGGCAGCTTGTACTAAGATGATAACTACACTGAAATGGAAACAAAATCTATTGACATAATAAAATGATTATTTTTTTCTTTTCTTTTTGTTGTTTTGTTTTTCAAGGTAGGGTTTCACTGTAGCTTAGGCTGATTTAGAATTCACTATATAGTCTCAGGGTGGTCTTGAATTTACGGTAATCCTCCTACATCTGCTTCCCTGAGTACTGGGATTAAAGGAGTGCACCAACTACGCCCGGCTATTTTTTTTTCCAAGGTGGAGTTTCACTGACCTGGAACTCACTCTGTAGTTCAGGCTGGCCTCGAACTCACAGTGATCCTCCTGAGTGCTGGGATTAAAGGGGTTTGCCACTATTCCTCAATTTTTTTTTTTTTTTTTTTTTTTTGGGTTAGGGTCTTAGTCTAGCTCAGGCTGACCTGGAATTCCCTATGTATATAAACTTTAGGAACTGGTATATAACAATAGTAATCAGTACTCTGGGTTAATATGCTTTAAGTTTAGGCAAGTCCTCTAGTATATGTGAATTTACTATAGTTGTCTTATAGATCTTGGGCTAAGTCAATTCAAAAGTTATTTTGAGGGCTGGAGAGATGGCTTAGCAGTTAAGCGCTTGCCTGTGAAGCCTAAGGACTCCGGCTCGAGGCTCGGTTCCCCAGGTCCCACGTTAGCCAGATGCACAAGGGGGCACACGCGTCTGGAGTTCGTTTGCAGAGGCTGGAAGCCCTGGCGCACCCAGTCTCTCTCTCTCCCTCTATCGGTCTTTCTCTCTGTGTCTGTCCCTCTCAAGTAAATAAATAAATACAATTTTTAAAAAAAGTTATTTTGAAAGCCGGGCGTGGTGGCGCACTCCTTTACTCCCAGAACGTGGAGGCAGAGGTATAGGTGGATTGCTGTGAGTTCGAGGCCACCCTGAGACTCCATAGTGAATTCCAGGTCAGCCTGGGCCAGAAGTGAGACCCTACTTCAAAAAAAGCAACAACAAAAAAAGTTATTTTGAGAAAACAAAACAAAGTTACATTGAAATATAGAGAAGATTCTTCAACTCTAGGAGATAGCCATAGTCCTTTGGATTAATGTCAAGATTTAGCAGTTGCTATGTATTCATGATTTTCTGTGTTTTCTAGTGGCACTAAAAATAATAATACCAGTGGTATTACCTTAGGTAACAGTGAATGAATGAATGTTGATAAGAATGGGCATGCTAGGGCCTTTTGTCATCGCTGACCGTCTCCAGACACATGTCTACATCTGGCTTAATATGGTTCCTGGGGAAGTGAACTCTGCCCATGAGGCTTCTCAAGCAAGTGCTTTTAACCACTGAGCCATCTGTCCAACCCTGTTTCCCCCCCTTCCTCCTTTCTTTCCTTCCTTCCTTTCTTTCCTGAGGTGGGGTCTCATTCTAGCCCAGGCTGACCTGGAATTCACTATGTAGTCTCAGGGTGACCTCGAACTCACGGTGATCCTCCTACCTCTGCCTCCCGAGTGCTGGGATTAAAGGCGTGCACCATCATGCCCAGCTTAATCTTAACCTTTTAAAAAGATCAAAAAAACTGGTCAGGCATGGTTGTGTATGCCTGTAGCCCTGTCATTTTGGAGACTAGGCAGGAGTATTGCTGTGAATTCATGGCCACCCTAGGCTATCTATCAAGTATCAGGCCAGCCAGGGTTAGTAATGGTAGTAGTGGTAGAGAACTGACCCTGTGGGCATAAGGCCCCAGGATTTAAACCTTAGTACTAAAAAAAAAAAAAAAAACAACAAACTTAAGTATATTTAACTTGCAGGTGGGAGGGATGAAGGTGGGAGAGCCTCTTGCCACTGCAAGCAAACTGCAAGTGTATGTGACACTTGACGCATCAGCTTTATGTGGTTAATGAATAATTGAACCTGGGTCAGCAGGCTTTGCAAGCAAATTACCTTGAACTGCTGAGCCATCTCCCTAGCACTGAAAAAAAAAAAAGAATTAAAAAAAAGATACTGCATGTAGTATCAGCAGTTAAGAAATTAGGAGGAAGTAGTGAGAAGGGACAGGAAGAGGAAGATAGGAATCTATAAAGTTAGATTTGAAGTTACTTAAATAAATGTAGGGGGCTGGAGTTAAGAGTGAGACCCTACCTTGAAAAACAAAACAAAAGCCAGACATGGTGGTGTACGCCTTTAATCCAGCACTTGGGAGGCAGAGGTAGGATTGCCATGAGGCCACCCTGAGACTACATAGTGAATTCCAGGTCAGCCTAGGCTAGAGTGAGACCCTACCTTGGGGGAAAAAAAAGAAGAGTACAGTATGATTTTCATCCAATTACTGTGTTATAGGTAAAACGATACTACTTGCTGTTTTTAAGAAAACTATATTACTTGCTGTTTTTAGAACTCAGGGATGAAAAGTTCTGTCTTCAGAACATTTTGAAAAAATGTGTACAGCTTTATTTTTTTATGGACCCCCACCCCCCACAAAGTCTCACTCTAAGCTCACTCAAGCTGACCTGAAATTCACTCTGTCGCCCAGACTAGCCTCAAACTCGTGGCAGTCCTACCTAAAATAAAGTCATGCCTCACCAGGCCAGCTTCCTTTGTGAATCTTCCTGACAGATTAATAGAACACATAGGAATTGAAGTAACTCCTTAAGAAGTTTGGAAAGAATTGCTTGCCTTTTTAATCCATTCAAATAAGCCTTACTTACTTCCTTTGTCTGCTGTATGTTAGGACAGAGCCTGCTAATTAGATTCTGCGCTACAGGATGTGAGGAGGGCATGCATCCTGAAGTAGGAAAATGTCGTAAATTGATTTTCAGTAACCATTTTCATCAGCACTTTGAGCTGCTCTTAGGTACCTGGTGCCACTGCATTGTACTGGTCGATAGCTCTCCTTTTTTATGGCTTGCTTCACAGGTTTATAAAAGCTTTCTCTCTAGTATTATTTGGTATGTATTTTTTTGTTTCATATCCAACAAAGTATCAAATACTTGGTAGATTTTCAGTGGAAACTGAAGAGTCCTTTAAAGATCACCCTCACTTGCTGGGCGTGGTGGCACAAGCCTTTAATCCCAGCACTTGGGAGGCAGAGGTAGGAGGATCACCATGAATTTGAGGCCACCCTGAGACTACATAGTGAATTCCAGGTCAGCTTGGACTAGAGTGAGACTCTACCTTGAAAAAAAAAAAGGGGGGAAAAAAAAGATCACCTTCACTGAATAACAATCCTGAATCTTCTCCAAATCTTCTTCATCCTGTTTCATTCCTCAGAGAACTTTTCTATTGCCTGATACTGTCATGAGAATGTAAATGCTATAAAACTTGGAATCTTTGTGTTTTCATTGCTGGGCATATAGTAGGCATCAGATGTTTTCTGAAGGTATAATGATTAGAAATTATGCCAGATGTCTGTAGGAATATAAATACAAATCAAAAATTGATGAGCCCTTGTGAACATAGAGAGCTGTAGACAAGTTTGGTTCAGATGACATAAGCGATCTGCAGAGAAAATGCTGGGGTAGGGTTTATTATGTTTAGCTGCCTTCCTAGGAAATGACATTTAAACTGGGTGTTACTTCAGACTGAAATATATAAGCAGAGACTGAAACATGTAAAACCAAAGAAAGGGAGAAAGTCTAAGATAAGGTAGGGGCCAGACGTGGTGGCCCACACCTGTAGTCTCAGCATTCTATAATCCTAGCACAGGAAAATGTGACAGGAGGATCTTGAGTTCAAGGCCACCGTTAGGTACATAGCAAAGCCTTGCCTTAATAACCGAAAGGGAGGATAGGAATTTACAAAAAGAAAAGGTGAATTAGTTAGTTGGCAGTAACATATGGTAAATTAAGAAGGAATCCGGGTGTGGTGGTGCATTCCTTTATAATCCCAGTACTCAGGAGGCAGAGGTAGGATTGCTGTGAGTTCAAGGCCACCCTGAGGCTACATAGTGAACTTCAGGTCAGCCTGCGCTAGAGTGAGACCCTATCTCAAAAAAAAAAAAAAAGAAAAAAAGGAGGAGAGGTGACCCAGCAGTTAGGTACTTGTCTGCAAAGCCTAATGACCCCAGTTAAATTCCCCAGTACCCATGTAAAGCCAGATGCACAAAGTGGCACATGCATCTGGAGTTCGTTTGCAGTGGCTAGAGGCCCTGATGTGCCCATTTTCTCCCTTCTCCCTCCCTTCTTCCCTCTTTCTCTGTCTTTGTCACTCTGCTTACAAATAATTAATCAAGAAGTTATGAAAGTGATTTAGGGCTGGAGAGATGGCTGCAAACTCTAAGGACCTGGGTTCGCTTATCCACTACCCACATAAAGCCAGATACACAAAGTAGCATATGCTAGAGAGAGACCCTACCTGGAAAAAAAAAAAGTAGCACATGCATCTGGAGCTCATTTTCAGAGGCTAGAGGCCCTAGCATGCCCATTCTCTCTCTCTCAAAAAAAAAGTGTGTGTGTGTGTGTTGGCATAAACCTTTAATTCCAGCATTCAGGAGGCAGAGGTAGGAGGATCACCGTGAGTTTGAGGCCACTGTGAGAGTACATAGTGAATTCCAGGTCGGCTTGGGCTAGTGTGAGACCGACCCTACCTCGAAAAACCAAAAAAATAAAAATACATAAATAAATCAAGGTTATTACATCCAGGTCAGTAGCAAGTCTTTAATTTTTTTTTTTTTTTTTAAGGTAGGAACTTGCTCTAGCCCAGGCTGATCTGGAATTAAATATGTAGCCTCAGGCTGTCCTCGAATTCACAGCATTCCTCCTACCTGTACCTCCTGAGTGTCTCACTACTCCCAGCCGAAAGTCTTAAAATTCAAACTGAGTTTAAATTTTCTCCTATTAGCATTGTGGTAATTGTTTTCTTTTTGCCTTACTTAAAAGGCAGTTAGGGACGGAGAGATGACTTAGTTGTTAAGGCACATGCTTTGAAAGCCTGATGGCCAGGGTTCAGTTCCTCAGTACCCATGTAAAGCCAGGTGCATAGAATTGTGCAGTAGCTGGAGGCCGTGGTACACCTATTCTGTCTGTCTCTCTTCTCTCTGCTTGCAAATAAATAAAAAATATTTTTTAGGGCTAGAGAGGTGGCTTAGCAATAAGATATTTGCCTGCAAAGCCAGAGGACCCAGATTAGATTCCTCAGGACCCATGTAAGCCAGATGTACAAGGGGTGTGCATGCATCTGGAGTTGGTTTGCAGTGGCTGGAGGCCCTGGTGTGCCCGTTCTCTCTCTCAAATAAATAAATTATTTTTTAAAGGAAAATAAAAGTGGTAAGATTGTTTGCTGAGCATGGTGACACACATTTATATTCCAGGAGGTAGAGGTGGGAGGTCCAGAAGTTCAAGGTAGGTATCTGCTATATAAAGAATTAGAGGCCAGCCTGGGCTACATAAAACTCTGTCCAAAAAAAAAAAAAGAAAAAGATTGGATCTTCATAGGAAGAAAGACTAAAGGCACCGAGGAATTCGGGAATTTATGTTGAAATAATTACATAATTAAAAGTTAGGATTCTGAGCCGGGTGTGGTGGTGTATGCCTTTAATCCCAGTACTTGAGAGGCAGAGGTAGGAGGATCGCCGAGAACTCGAGGCCACCCTGAGACTACATAGTGAATTCCAGGTCAGCCTGGACTAGAGTGAGACCCTACCTTGAAAATTTAAAAAAAAAAAAAAAAAAAAAAAGTAAGGATTTTGATTGAGAGGGGGAGGGTATATGATGGAGAGTGGAGTATTTTTGAAATTTTGTTTGTTTGTTTATTTTCAGTGCTGTGTCTCACTGTAGCCCAGATTGATCTGGAACTCACTCTGTAGCTCCAGGCCAGCCTGGAGTCCCCAGTGCTAGGATTAAAGGCATGTGCCACCATGCCTGGCTAAATTTTGAATTTGTAGGAAGTAAGACATTGCTGCCATCAAATTCAGAATAGGGACAGAGGAAAGAGCAGGTATTAGAAGGAACATTATTTATTTATTTTTAAATTGTATTTATGGAGGGAAGTAGAGAGCCAAGGAAAGGTGCCCATGTGGCTAAAGACTCCACATGGAGGGCCTGGGGGAAAAATGCTTGGAAAGAAAAGAGAACAGAAAGTTGAAGGAGCCCATGTAGAGAAGGTCTAGGCTAGGGTCCCTTCCAGCTGGGCCTGGGCCTGGGCCTGGGCCGAACCAGCCCAGGCCCAGCCTAGGGAAAAACTCACCCACAGCTGGAAGTTCTCAAGTGATCTGAGAGCCTGCCCACCCTTTGCAAAGATATTTATTACCTTTTAGTTCCAGCTCAGGTGAACCAGAGGGACAGCTGGTTAGTTAGGGCTAGGGGCTGTCTCAGGAAGAGGCTAGCCCTGGCACCAAGATCCAGGGTCTGAAGATGACCAACCACAATGTTTAAATCCTATGAAAGACCTCCCTCCCAAGAGGGGATCTGGCTCTTTGTGGAAAAACAGGTCTGAACTAGGCAAGAGATAAGTCAGATCATCTTTGATTTCTAGCAAGTGCTGCAAACTTTCCTGGGATTTTCACCTTCAGGGGTACAGTCACCTATCTGTTCCCCCTGTCATGAGAAGACATTCTAACTGCTGTTAGAGGACAAAGGGCAATGACGCCAGATTGTGAACTATTGCCTGCTGAATGGGACACAAAGTTCAGCAGTTAGAGAGTCTCTCCCAGAGAAGGGAACTACTCTAAAGGACCCCAAAAGTGTATTGATGGAGTGCCAGAAGATAGCCTTGGAAGAGAATGTTGGGAAGAATGAAAGGCATTAATGAGGAATGAGCACACAGCAAACTGGCCACCTTCAGGGTTGTCTTTCTTGTGGACCTCTAGGCCTTGGGGAGCATTCGTGGGAACCCAGGTAGATGGAGTTGGATTGTCTCAGGACCGTCTGAGCATGAGCTGGCTAAGATTTTCTTTCAGAATTGTTCATCAAATGGCACAGTAGTGCTTGACATGGCCTGAATCTGTTTCTGTATGGCTTGTAAAACAGATGAGATATTAGCTTATCAGGAATATATGCATAACATTTAACTTTGATAATTGTGAATATACCATATTTTGTATGATAGACTTCCAGAGTGTACTTTTAAAAATTTGTCCTGGGGGTAGCCAGGGCCAAAGGTTGGTGCCATAGAGCTGTTGGTGCCATTAAAGTCTGTACAAATAAAATTTTGGTCTTAGGAAGGATATCCTGGCACAAGTTAGAAGAGATTCACTATTGTTCACAGTATAAGGAAGTCTTTTGAATTAAGTGACACTTTGTCGCGAGCACTCTCAAGATGATTGGTTGAGAGGATTCCGCCCACGAAGGTCAAGGATACGGAGACACTGGTATACTTGCAAAGGAGTTTACTGGGATGAAAGTCACACACAAGCAAGTCCAAACTATCACAACTAATATTATAGCTAATATAATATATAACCAAATTATATTCATTACTACTAACACAAGAATATTTCTAACGAGTCTAACATGTATACAACCTGATAACGTGAGACTTGGGCTGCAGTAACGCGAGACTTGGGCTGCGACGTCTCGGACGCTTTACGACCTGGCAACGCGGAGTCTGTGCTGCGACTTTTTTCTCTCGGTTCGCGGTGATTCAAGCCGAGTCTTGATCGTTCGGACAGCATGTCGGGCAGATGAATTCGGATCGGTGATGCGTCTCGCGGAGGTCTCGGTCCGGACTGCTGAGCAACCTTTTAGTCAGTCGTAGTTTCGGGAAGACTGAGACAACGGTTGCTGAGCAGCTGGGGTTTTTATACTTTCCACTACTTATCTAAAGTTCCACACACACACCTGCTAATCTCCACTATGTCACCGCACACAGCTTAGTCTTAGTTTTTGCTTACAAGGTTTGACTTTGCATTTTTACTCTCACAAAAAAAACTTATTTATCTAAACTGGCCCTGGACCATATGCTGGTCCTTACATGCTCATAACACACTTGGTCAGAGTCATCCATATATGTTCTAGATTTGAAAACAGCCCTTTTGACATCTGTGGTTGTTTTTCCTTATTATAGAATTAGAAGTATTAGAGCTGGGCATGTTGGTGCATGTCTTTAATCCCAGTACTTAGGAGGCAAAGGTAGGTGGACCACCCAGAGACTACATAGTGAATTCCAGGTCAGCCTGAACTAGAGTGAAACCCTACCTTGAAAACTCAATATTAGAAATGGGTACAACATGTCTTAAGGCCTTGTTTCCCCTCTTGGAAATCTCTTGTATTGCTTAATAGTCCTTTCATATGTTTGAAGTATCCTTTTATATTTGGTTATATATTTTTCTCAGAGTGTTTAAGACCAAGCCAGTAACCAAAATTTAATCAAGGATTAATTTTGGAGGTCGCTAATGGCTCTCCCCAGGAGTAGCCCTATAGCTTCTCCAATATTGGTGTCTGTTAAGATGAATTAGGGCAGTGCTGGCCAACTAGTTTTCCTTTCTTAGAAAACCAGAACTGATTGCTCCTCAATTGTGATTCGCCTGTTTTCAGACTGTACACTGATTTTTATTTATTTATTTTTGAATTTATTTGAGAGCGACAGACACAGAGAGAAAGACAGATAGAGGGAGAGAGAGAATGGGCGCACCAGGGCTTCCAGCCTCTGCAAACGAACTCCAGATGCGTGTACACTGATTTTTTGTTTCTGGGACTCTGTATCCTCCTTGCTCAAGAAGACAGGTGACTTACCAGGGGCCCAGTGTGGAAGCGTCCCATCATCTCCCATGGCCTCATGGCCTGGGAACAGTGGCCAAAACATTAGCCTTTTTAGCTCTGATGATTCCAGTTGACTTTGGCTTCTACATAGGTGATTAATACACTTAGAAAGGAAGTTAGAGCTGGGCGTGGTCAAGCACGCCTTTAATCCCAGCACTCAGGAGGCAGAGGTAGGAGGATCACCGTGAGTTCGAGGCCACCCTGAGACCACATAGTGAATTCCAGGTCAGCCTGGGCTAGAGTGAGACCCTACCTCGGAAAACCAAAAAAAAAAATAAATAAATAAAAAGGAAGTTAGGGGCTGGAGAGATGGCTTAGCAGTTAAGGCGTTTGCCTGTGAGGCCTGAGGACCCAGTTTTAATTCCTCAGTACCCACGTAAGCCAGATGCACAAGGAGGTATATGCATCTGGAGTATGTTTGCAGTTCCTGAAGGCCCTGGTTTGTCCACTTATATTCTCTCTCCCAAATAAATAAAATATATATTTTTTTAAAGCAAGGAAGTTACACCAACCTGGATGTATGTGCATTTAGAGCACATTTGATTACTGAAATAGATCTAGTTAAAGAATAATACAAGAGCTTAAAGTCATTTTGTCTAGTCATTTAAAATTTGGTTGTCCTAAACCAGGCGTAATCCCAGCACTTGGGAGACAGAGGTAGGAGGATCTCCATGAGATTGAGGCCACCTTGAGACTACATAGTGAATTCTAGGTCAGCCTGAGCTACAGAGAGACCCTACCTCAAAAAAAAAAAAAAAAAAAAAAAAAAAGGTTATCCTGTGGTAGCATAGGCCATATCTGAGGCATAGAAAGTAGGCACATCTTATCCTTTAAATAAATATCTAATAGTTATAAATATAAGCATAACCTGTCATCAGTCTTGAGAAACAATACAAATCTAAACCAGTTAATTTAACCTAGAAATTGTCAGAAAAGGGCAAGTAAGACAGTATAAAGTCTTAACCCCTGTGTTTGAAAACATCTTTGATTAGTACAGATACCTGTGTGGGTACCAATTGCCCAGGGAACATTGGAAACAGAACCACAGAGCTTGAAATTATTCCTCTCACATGAGGACCATTGTTTAAGCATGAGGCTATATATACCCTAAAGTAGGGGATGTCTTTTCTTTTTTTTTTTTCAAATTTTTATTAACAGCTTCCATGATTATAAAAATATCCCATGGTAACACCCTCTCTCCCCCTACTTTCCCCTTTGAAACTCCATTCTCCATCATATCTCCTCCTCATCTCAATCAGTCTCTATTTTGATGTCATGATCTTTCCCATCTCTTATGATGGTCTTATGTAGGTAATGTCAGGTACTGTGAGGTCATGGATATCCAGGCCATTTTGTGTCCGGGGGGAACACATTGTAAGGAGTCCTACCCTTCCTTTGGCTCTTACATTCTTTCCACCACCTCTTCTGCCTTAGACCCTGAGCCTTGGAAGGTGTGATTGAGATGTTACTCGGTACTCTAATCACTTCTTTCCAGCACCATGATACCTTCTGAGTCGTCCCAAGATCACTGCCATCTGAAAAGAGAAGGTTCTCTACCAAAAGTGAGAGTAGCATTAATATATGGGTATGAACATTAATAAAAGTGCTTACTGTGCAGTTTGATAAGCATAGTATATACGTTTAGTCAGACAGCAGCAGATGTTACACCCCTAGGGCTCATGACTACCCCTGTTTTAAGTTTTCAGTATCAGGGATGTAGTCCCTTCCTATGGAGTGGGCCTCCAGACAAACTAGAAGCCAGTTGGTTTCCACCATGACAGATGTGCCAATATTGCACCCATTGGCTCATTTGGCCTGGCTGGCCAAATATAAGGCTTGCAGTGTCCACTGTTGAGTATCTTCCTTGGTGATTTCTCTTTCTCCCATGGAACTGCATGCAGAATGGCTTCTTCCAGCTTTCTGTCAGTTGGTCTACATGAAGGAGGTTATCAGCTCAGCTCTAGCAGGATTTCTCAGTGACTTTGTAGCCCAAGTATGTGGAGTCTTCAACAATAGGGTCTTACCATCTATTCCTGGTGGGAAAATAAGGGCCTCAGCAATGGCCTGTAATGTTTTGGGGGCATCAGGGACCTCCCTGGTCAACAACTCACTGGAAGGTATCCCGTCCTTGGCACTGAAAATTTTCTAACAACAATCTATGGCTCCTGAGTGTTCCATTGTCCAAAAAAGTAGGATTCCATATGATTTATTTATATCCTCTTAGATTTTGATTAGCCCTCTCTCCACTTTTCCTTTACTCAGTCTCTTCCCCTGACCTCACTTTGGGCCTTTTCACCCCCATTCATCTATTCTTCTACAAATATATATATATATATATATATATATATATATGTATATGTAGAAGAATATACATATATATGTGTGTGTATATATATGCATACACACACACAATACCATCTTATTAAGTACCCCTCCCTTCCTTTCTCTTCTCTTTATATTTCTTTTCTAGTTTACTGGCCTTTGCTACTGAGTTTTATTCCTACTCACACAGAAGTCTGATCATCTGTAGCTAGGATCCACATATGAGAGAGAACATGCGACGCTTGGCTTTCTGGGCCTGGGTTACCTCACTTAGTATAATCCTTTCCTTTGAAATTATTCCCCTTAGATGAGGACCATTGTTTACGCATGAGGCTGTACCCTAAAGTACGGAATGTCTTTTCTTTCTTCAGTTTTTAAAAATACTTTATTTTTCTTTATTTGAGAGAAATAGGCAGGGGGGAGAGAGAGAGAATGGGGGTGCTTCCAGTCACTGCTAACAAACTCCAGATGCGTGTGCCTCCTCGTGCACCTGGTTTATGTGGGTCTTGGGAATTGAACCTGGGTTCTTTGGCAAGCACCTTAACCACTAAGCCATTTCTCCAGTCCCAGGAATATGTCTTAGATTTAATTTTGTCATAAGCGCTGGACTTGTGCCAGAAATCAGACAGTTACTTTATATATAATAGAGCAGAATCTGGTCATTGTTGAACCAAAACATCTAAGCTGCATTACATTCCTTGGCAAATCTGTTTTGAAAGAGAAAATACCATTTAGCAACCAATGTTTTATCTTAATCTTGATAGCAACTGATTTTTATGTACAACAGAAATTTGTATTAACATAAAATAATTTATGTCTTACTCATGACTTAAAATTGATAAAGCTTTGACAAGCTGTCCAAACATATTTTACCTGACATGAGTGGGAAGGTTATAGTGACTGGAATTAAATCACTTAAATTAAATCTAAGTGATTAAATCTAGTGATGACCATTCAATAGATAGCATAAGTAAAACAGGAGCTATATTTAATAATTTTTGTTTATTTTTTATTTATTTGAGAGCAACACAGAGAGAAAGAGGCAGATAGAGAGAGAATGGGTGCGCCGGGGCCTCTAGCCACTGCAAATGAACTCCAGACGTGTGCACCCTCTTGTGCATCTGGCTAACGTCGGTCCTGGGGAATCGAGCCTTGAACTGGGGTCCTTAAGCTTCACAGGCAAGTGCTTCACCGCTAAGCCATCTCTCCAGCCCAAGCTATATTTAAAGTCATAATATCTGAAGATATCTTTGGAAATTAAACACTTATATGTGAACCTTTATCTTAAGATTCAGTTTCTCTAATAGCTAATACCTTGACGAATAGAGGAACCCAATTTACTGAGAGTCTTAAAGCCAGTCTTTATAACCCTTAAATCACAACAAATTAGCACAGTGAGCTGTTAATGAGTGAGGCCTTAACCATAAGAATCAGTTAGTTTCTTTACTGGTTAAAACCTTGACATCAAGTAAACATATTTTAGATTTTATCCAAGGGCTGGAGAGATGGCTTAGCGGTTAAACGCTTGCCTGTGAAGCCTAAGGACCCCGGTTCGAGGCTTGATTCTCCAGGACCCACGTTAGCCAGATGCACAAGGGGGCGCACGCATCTGGAGTTCGTTTACAGCAGCTGGAGGCCCTGGTGCGCCCATTCTCTCTCTCTCTCTCTCTGCCTCTTTCTCTCTGTCTGTCATTCTCAAATAAATAAAAAAAAAAAGATTTTATCCAATTAAATGCCCTTTCCTGAGCAACTTTCATTACTTTTATTATCTCCTGGTGACATCTATCCTTTTTTCTTTATCTCTCTTTCTGGTTCCTTTTTCTTGGCTTTCGGACTACAGTAAGCAGAAGTTGCCACCTGGAGCAGCTGTTTAAGCTCTTATCTGGTTCAGCTACCAATCTTTGTAAGTCTGTGGGGAAAAGTAATGCGCAATTCCTGTTCTCCTTGTATTATCTAAATGAGCCCAGTTTGTCAGGAGACAGGCTAGCAGAGACTTTTGGGGTATCCTGGGAGCTAACCATCCCATCTGCAACAAAATGGAGAAAGTGTCCTGGGGAATCGAGCCTTGAACCGGGGTCCTTAGGCTTCACAGGCAAGCGCTTAACCACTAAGCCATCTCTTCAGCCTAGCTTTCTCTCTTTTAAAGATATACCTAGTCCCAAATATATATCCTCATGCATTTTATATAAGTCATCTCTTAGGAATCTTTTTATTGTTATGAATTATTGCCAGCAAAATTGCTAACTCATGAAATCCAGTGTACAGAAATGCTAGATATGTTAAATAAATCTATCTTACTCCACTCAAAAAAAAAAAAAATGGAGAAAGTGGAAGAAGAATAATCTAGAGTCAGGCTATGTCCAATCCTGGCTTGCATCTTATAAAAGGGGCAGCTCCTGCCAAATTTGTGAGAACAAATTAGGGCCCTTTAAATCTCCTTCCTATAGGAGTCCTCACCCAAACATCCCTGTTTTCTCCCCCCAACCAAACGGGCACACATAGCATGGACTGTCCCTGTGGGAGCAAGGGAGGTACAGGACAGGATATCCGTGCTCAAAGCCCGAGTACCCCCAGCATTCCCCCAGCCCTCCACTTACATCATGTCTTACATCAGGGCGTGTAAGCAGTGCCATTGGCCTAAGGGTGAAGACTTCCACATCTACTCCTGTTTGACAGCCTATATGCCCTTCTGGGGGAGGGGGTTTCCTGAGACTGCTTTTCCTTCTCTCCTCTGTGGGAGCCTGGGATATAGGTCCCCTATTTGTGAATGCTTTAGAATGGCCTAGGTACTAAAGTATATTGTTTTTTAATATTTTTAAATTATTTATTTATTTGCAAGCAGAGTGGGGCAGAGAGAATGGGCATGCCAGGGCCTCCAGCCACTGCAAACTCCAGATACATGTGCCCCTTGTGTATCTGGCTTTTGTGGGTCGTGGGGAATCAAACTTGGGCCCTTTGGCTTCACAGGCAAATGCCTTAACCGCTAAGCCATTTCTCCAGCCCTAAAGGGTATTATTTTAAGGGTAAAGTTTTTTTTTTCCTTCATGGTAGGGTCTCTCTCTGGAATTCACTATATAGTCTCAGGCTGGCCTCGAACTCATGGTGATGCTTCTACCTCTGTCTCATGAGTGTTGGGATTAAAGGCGTGCACCACCACACCCAGCCAATCTTTGGTTTTGTTACTTTATGTCTAGTATTGACCTCTTTATTTCATTAATTGGTTTCCTGTGTCTTCTTTGATTCCTTTGATTTCCTCTTTCATTCCTTTGAATTCCTTTTTGACTTCTTTGAGCATATTTATAATCATTCTTTTGAAATATTTCTCAGACATTTCCTCTACCTCATTCTCACTGGAGGTCATTTCTGATGCTTTAATACTGTGTGGTTGATTTATATTGTCTTGATTTTTGGTGTTTCTTGTGTTATAATGTACATATTTTTGCATCTTGGATTAATTTAATGCTTGGATTTTCTAGTTAGCTGCAGTATTATTAGATGTATCAATCAATCTGATGTTACATGTCTTCAGGGTAGGAGCTTAATATGCCAACTGTGGCTCTCAAGACTCTCAGAGTACCTACAAAAGTGACTCTTAAGTGTTGGGTTTGCCTGCTATGACAGTATTCAAGTAGGCTGAGTGGAACAAAATACAGGCAGATTCTAAAATTTAACAATGTACGCATTCCATGAAAAACAGCACAGAGTATTCATGCAAGAGTAGGTATTATGACAACCAGCTCCTCTAACAAAATCTCTGTCCCTTAGGGAGGTGCCCCACACCCTTAATCCTGTTAACAAGGAGGTTAAGATTTCTAGTCTGTTGAGGGTTCCAAGTCAGCTTGTTACCAAGTGAGACCCTTCCCTAATGTACAGCAGAAAAGGAAGCAAATCCACTGTAAATCAGGAAGCAACAAATAACAAGCCCAAAATAATAGCTTATTTAAGAATGGCAAATCTGACCATCCATCAGATTTAACATATAATTTATCCTGACATGGAAGGTGTAATTAGCAGTTCTGGTTCAGGCCTATATACTAGGCTTATTTGGCAGTACTGACCTGGTATAATCCCGGTTACCTTTTGGGGTGATTTTGGTCTCAGTTATGCTGCACTACTGCTTGGGTCCATCTTTGGTGCTGGGTGCTGTGAGCTCCCTTCCCCTGGTCTCTGGTGCTTGCTGGTACTTGCTCTGGCAGTGGGGAGGGGAGGCTATGAATGATGGTTCTAGTTATCCCACTGGTCCACGTGATCCTCTACCTCATGATCTGCTCCTCCATTGTTCACTGCGCTGCTTCACGTTTCTTGAGTTTGTGAAGAGCTCTGGTGTGAGTGGAAAATCCCCTCACCTGGCTTTTCCTGCGGCTCAAGCCGAGCCTTGCAGCTGTGGCCCCGCGGACCTGGTGCCGCTGCTGCTGGAGCCGCTTCTGCCTGCCTATGTGGCCTCTCGGTGTTCTGGCTCTCCCCTACTTCTTTGCTGCCGTTGGTAATTTCTTACACACCTCACTTTTTAGTAGAAGAGTGTATTTTGCTGTTTTTTTTTCTTTTTTTGCCTTTTTCTCCCCTATGCTGCTTTGATGTGGTTCCTATGCCGCCATTTTAACTGGAAGTGGTTTTATTACTTTCAATATAGGGATTTTACCCATTGTTGATATTAGTGAGAGAGACAGATGAGAGAGATCATTTATTTGTGCTTAACTATCATGTGGTTTTACCTTGATATATGTTTTAGGTAAGCCTGATGCCTTATGTAAGGAGTTTGTAACCTGATCAAATACCTTGACATAATTTACCTACTTGACCTTTTTGTCTAGTGAGAAATTTCATCTAACAGATTGACTTTCTGTGTTCAAAAGAGAAACTATAAAGAGAACCAGAGTTATATGCTGTTTGTCATTTCCTTTTCCTTGTTAGAGACAATTGGCCATTTTGTTTCTGAACAGCGTCTGGAGGACATATGGATTAAAATTACATGGGGTCTGAGTTAATGGGCGCACCATCCCTTTTTCCAGAGTCCAGCTTGCCCTGACTTAAAATAGCATATAATGGTAAGCAAGAGAAAAAGGAAATAACAGAGCAGAGAGCTAAGCATCCTGACATTCCTTGTCTTACTCTGGAGTTGTTTGTTTTTACCTAGGAAATTTATTTTACCCATTTGTAATATACAAGGTGACAGGGTCTTGACTATGTACCTGGTTAGACTTACAAAGAATGTGAGTTACATCTATGCTTATGACTTTGTGATCTACCCAGCACAGGATCTCTCCTGTGTCTAATTAATGTAAGCTGAATTTAGATTGTCTGTGTCCCTATATAAAACTTTTAGAGCATCATTAAGAGTCTGTAAACAGCTGAAAAATCCTTAAGTTTAGGCATGGTGTTTATCTATATTTAGCCTGAAGCATAGCTTTTTGTTCCTTATGAAAGGAAATTAATTGTAGGCAAAATTTGGTCTTTTTAGATCTCCTATATCCTTTCTACATAGGCATACCTTCACCCACATATTTAGCATTCTGATCTAAGTTCCATTCCAAAAAGAACTTTATTTTTTTGTTTTTTGAGGTAGGGTCTCACTCTAGCTCAGGCTGACCTGGAATTTACTATGTAGTCTCACACTGGTCTCAAACTCAACAGCACTCCTCCTACCTCTGCCTCCCGAGTGCTGGGATTAAAGGCATGCATCACCACACCCGGCTGCAAAAAAAGCTTTTTTTTTTTTTAAATTTATTTGACAGAGAGAGAGAGAGAATGGGCATGCCAGGGCCTCTAGCCACTGCAAATTCCAGACACTTGCACCCCTTGTGCAGCTGGCTAATGTGAGTCCTGGGGAATCGAACCTGGGTCCTTCTACTTTGCAGGCAAATGCCTTAACCGCTAAGCTATTCCTCCAGTCCCCCAAAAGCTTTTAAAACAAGCATTCTGTGCCCAGCATTGAAAAATTCATCCCCAGTTCCTTCAGTCATCTCATCTCAACTCATAATTACCCATTTATAAGACTATTAAGAGAAATTACTCCAGGGCTGGAGAGATAGCTTAGCTGTTAAGGCACATGCCTGCAAAGCCTAAGGATACAGGTTCAATTCTCCAGGTCCCATGTAAGCCAGATGGTTATGGTGGCACATGTGTCTGGAGTTTGTTTGCAGTGGCTAGAAAGAAGCCTTGGCAGGCCCATTCTCTATCTCTCTTGCCCCCCCCTTTTTTTCTCTTAATAAACAAATCTTTAAAAAAAAACTCCAAATTGATTAATCTTACTACAGAAGAAAGTAGTCTAGCTTCAAAGAATTAATTAACTATCCCATTATTGGAAATTTGTAAAGGAAAAGCTTTAACACAAAAACTTAAAATCTCAGGCTGGAGGGATGGCTTAGCAATTAAGGCCTTTGCCTGCAAAGTCAAAGGACCCAGATTCGATTCCCCAGGACCCACGTTAGCCAGATGCACAAGGGGGTGCATGTGTCTGGAATTTGTTTGTGGTGGCTAGAGGCCCTGGCTTGCCCATTTTTTCTCTCTCTCTCACTTTCTCTCTCTTTTTCTGTCAAATAAATAAAATATTTAGGGCTGGAGAGATGGCTTAGTGGTTAAGCGCTTGCCTGCAAAGCCTGAGGACCCCTGTTCGAGGCTCAATTCCCCAGGACCCATGTTAGCCAGATGCACAAGGGGGTGCATGCATCTGGAGTTCGTTTGCAGTGGCTGGAGGACCTGGCGTGCCCATTCTCCCTCCCTCCTTCCCTCCCTCTCTCTCCTTCTTTCTCTGTTGCTCTCAAATAAATAAATAAAAATAAACAAAAAATCATAAATAAATAAAATATTTAAAAATAATAAAATCTCTTTAGTATTTATGTCTCCAAAAATTTCTACCTGACAACCAGACTTGTTTTGTTTTATTATTTATTTATTTATTTATTTGAGAGTGACAGAGAGAGAAAGAGGCAGATAGAGAATATGGATGCACCAGGGCCTCTGGCCACTGCAAGTGAACTCAGAGGCATGCGCCCCCTTGTGCATCTGGCTAATGTGGGTCCTGGGGAACTGAGCCTCGAACCGGAGTCCTTAGGCTTCACAGGCAAGCGCTTAACTGCTAAGTCGTCTCTCCAGACCCCAGACTTGTTTTATAATACCAGTACATACACGTATAGATTTTATATGACCCATTGGTTTGAGATAGCTCCTATTAATAAACACCATGAAATACACACTTAAGTTATAAGTCTATGAGTACAGGCAAAACATGACAATCGTTTTGGGGATAATCTTTATCAGTACCTCTGACACACTTGGAAATGTTTTTATTAGGAGTAACTAAGGCAAAGTTTTGTTTTTGTCTTGCAGCAGGTTGGCCTGCAACTCAGGCCAGTTGCCTCCTCCTCCTTTTAAGTAGTAGGGCATTACAGTACTTTAAAATACCTGGCAAATTATGAGCTACCACCTCAGAGAATTTTGTTGTTTTCAATAATCTCTGTGTAAGTTGAAGTTGACTTAGAATATGAACTCAATAATTATATTTATGATGTCATATAACAGAATATGTCCTATCTATATAATATTTCAGTTCACCATAGGGTTTATTTAAATCTGACTTTTAAAGACAAAAAAAAAAAACCTTGAAATAAATCAAAAGCCAACAAGAACTTTTGGAGAAACTTGTTGGACTATTTGAATTAATAAAGAAACCCAAAGGTATCTGTAAACAACATCTTACCTGTTTAAAGCCCAAACAAAAGAGAAAGTATCAGTCACAGTTAAATTATATATTTTTATCAAACAATTTAAAATCATATGGTTTTTAAATGTGGGGTCAGGCTATCACATTGGAACTTTGAATTGGAGATCCTCCTGTCTCAGCTTTCCAAGTAGCTAGGATAATAAGCCTGTGCTATCAGGCCTAGCTCATTTTACTGTTTACAATACCTGTATGAATAAATGATTTACAGTATATAAAGATATATTTGTCATAGAGCACTTTAGCAGAGAATCATAGCAGTTAATGAGCACCATCAGGCCTGTCTTCCCATTGTGTCTCTGTATTTCCTGGGGCACAACAAGGTTACCTCCTTTACCCAGTTGACATAGCCTCAGGACTCAGCTCCCTAGGGGGGAGGAGGCATGTGGCTAGAACCCAGGCCTGTTGGAAAAAACCTTTCCAGCCAAGTATCTAGGCAAGGGCCTTGGTTGGGCATTTTCAGTATAAGGTGGGGCCTCAAGTCTCCAATTGAGGGGCAGAGCCCAGAGCAGAAGTTGGAGCTCCATCTTTCCATCTCCTCTTCTCCCCTTCCCCAAGCATCCAGGTATCTTGTGGCAAAGTGACTTGGGTTTGGTGGAACAGGCCAGGCAGAGAAGTCACAGGGGTTAAGTAACTAGTGTAGGGAGGCCTGTCTGGCTACCTGGCCAGTGCCAGTGCCATTGCTAATGCCATTCATTCCCCTCAGCTTAACCAGAAATAGTGATCTTAGCCTCCAGCAATAAAAGAAAGCAAGCCAATTTCCCCAAAAGTAGAGAGAAGCAGTAGAAATACTCCAAGTAAGCCGTGTGTGGTGGTACACACCTTCAATTCCAGCACTTGGGGAGCAGAGGTAGGAGAATTGCTGTGAGTTTGAGGCCACCCTGAGACTCCGTAGTGAATTAATTCCAGGCCAGCCTGAGTTAAGAGACCCTACCTTGAAGAAAAAAAAAAAAGAGAGAGAAGGATAATTATTAAATTATTACATTTATTGAGGAAAGTACAGAGCCAAGGAAAGGCACCCACATGGCTAAAGATGCCATGTGGAGGGCCTGGGGGAGAAAACCGTGGAAAGAAGAGAACAGAAAGTTCAAGGAACTCTTGCCATGTGGGGAGCTGGAAGGGATAAAGGAGCCCATGTAGAGAAGGGCTGGGGTCAGGCGTAGCTGAGGGAAAAACCCACCCACAGCTGGAATTTCCCAAGTGATCAGAGCAGCCACTGCAAATGCACTCCAGATGTATGTGCCACCTTGTGCATCTGGTTTATGTGGGACCTAGGGAATTGAACCTGGGTCATTTGGCTTTGCAGGCGAGCACCTAAACTGCTAAGCCATCTCTCCAGCCTGCAATAGTCTTTCTTGTATTAGATTTTTCTCTTCCATCTGTTGTTAAAACAAATAACTAAATAAATAAAAATTCTGAGTCCATTCTTTGAACAAAGATAGCAATATTGCCAACAATATATTCCTTCCTCCGTTTTCGGGTTCTGTGTATCCTTAAGTAGTACTGACTAGAAAGTATAAAATAATCATGCTCATATTATATACATTGTACAGTGAATTCATTGCATTTAAATAAAAAACAATTGGTGATTACTTACTTGTACTTCTGATTATTTGTAGGCGAAACCTAACCAAACTGTCCCTGATCTTCAGCCATATGCTGGCAGAGCTGAAAGGCATCTTTCCAAGTGGACTTTTTCAAGGAGACACATTCCGGATTACTAAAGCAGATGCTGCAGAATTTTGGAGAAAAGCTTTTGGGGAAAAGTAAGTCTCTAAACGATGAATTTGAACTATGGAAAACTAAAGCTTATATTAGATTTTTATGTAACATACATTAAAAAGGTCGGTATGGTAGTGCATACCTGTAAACCCAGGTAACTGGAGGCAAAAAGATTAGGAGTTCAGGGTCATCCTCAGATACATAGTTCAAGGCTAGCCTGGGCTACATGAGAGGCCTGACTGGCTAATGCAGTAAGTACATTAGAGAAGATTTTAAGATACTTCTTGGGGTTAGAGTTAAATAGTTCAGTGATAGAGCACTTGCCTATCATGTGCTAGTCCTAGGTTCAGTCGTGAGCACTGCCAGATACACTCACATACATTCATACATATAAACAAACATACAAAAAATGAAACATTACTTGGTTTCTCATTTTCCAGTAGATGGACACATAGATTTCCCAAAGGCAGTGAGATTGTATTTATTTCAAAAATCTTGAGAAACATCAAGGTATGGTGGCTCATATCTGTAATCTGAGCATTCATGTGGTAGAGGCAAAAGGATTGCCACAAGTTCAAGGCCAACTTGAGCTACACAGTGAGTTCCAGGCAAGCGTGGTCTACAGAGTGAGGCTTTGTCTCAAAAACAACACCAAATCTCAAGCAACATAAATACCATAATATGTCTTGCCCTTATTCCTTGGGTTTAGTCACTCTTGAGTCAAGAGCTCTCCATCAGAACTCTGCTCAGCTAGAACCTTGAGCCTGTTTCCCCTCTCTCATTTTAGTGTATATTACTCAAAATATTCTGCATATGTTTATATTCTTTTTTTAAAGACTTAGTTTAAGGCCCAGAGTAGTGGCTCATATATAATCTCAGCCCTCAGGAAGCTGAAGTAGGAGGTTCACTGTGATTTCGAGGCCAGCCTGGGCTAGATTGAGATGAGACCCTGTCTCTAAAAACAAAAACAAAATAAAACAAAATGCTAAGGTAAGATATATGGTGGTGCAAACCTATAATCCTACTGTGTGTGTGGTTGAGGCAAGAGGATCTTAAATTCAGGGCCAGCCTTGAACTCTTGTCTTCAGAGGGAAAAAGAAGTTTAAATACAGGCTTTTAGATGGTGAAGGTCTGATCACATACTATATTATATAACAGAAATAGCTAAGTGTGGTGAATACCTGTTTGTCCAGCAGCACTGGGGATGCTGAGGTAAGATTGATAGAATGTTTAAAACCAACCCTATGTGGTAAAACTATCCCCTCCCAATTTTTATTTTTATTTTTATTCTTTTTTTTTTTTGTGGTTTTTCGAGGTAGGGTCTTGCTCTAGCCCAGGCTGACCCGGAATTCACTCTAGTCTCAGGGTGGCCTCAAACTCATGGCGATCCTCCTACCTCTGCCTCCCAAGGCGTGTGCTGCCACGCCGGGCTATAAATTTTTTTTTTTTAATTTAAAGACAAAAGGGTGACTTTTTCATCTCTTTCTATGATTCTGTAAAAAAGGAATGCCTGTAGAAACATGAGAATGGGGATTAATCTGTGGCATTTTATCAAATAACCATGGAAAACTCTGGTATTACTTATTAAAAAATTAAGAAATAGCCAGACATGGCGGTGCACGCCTTTAATCCCAGCACTTGGGAGGTAGAGGTAGGAGGATCATCTTGAGTTTGAGGCCGCACTGAGACTACAGAGTGAATTCCAGGTCAATCTGGATAGAGTGAGACACTATTATTGAAGGAAGGAAGGAAGGAAGGAAGGAAGGGAGGGAGGGGAAAGGAGGAAGGGAGGGGAAAGGAGGAAGGAAAGGGAAGGAAGGAAACAAAAATTAAGAAATATATTCTTGCTCCTTTTTTTGGTCTCAATTCAAATAAAATTCCATTTCTGTGAGAGATTACAATTGGAGAACTTAATGTGGCTTCTTTCTTTTCCTTGATCATAGCAGTACCTGCCATTATCTGTCCTTTCACTTGTGCTTTCTCTTTCACCCCAACTTCACTGCACCCCAGGACAATAGTCCCTTGGAAGAGCTTTCGACAGGCCCTTCATGAGGTGCATCCCATCAGTTCTGGCCTGGAGGCCATGGCTCTGAAGTCCACTATTGATCTGACCTGCAATGATTATATTTCAGTTTTCGAATTTGATATCTTTACCCGACTCTTTCAGGTAGGATGTTAAAGACAATGACTATCTTGGTGCTGTTTTTCTAAAGAGAAGACTTTTAAAAAGTAATACTAAGGGCTTTGTCTATGATAAAAGTATTTTAATTTACCTTAAAAACCATAAGCAAAAGAAATATTAAAATTAATCCTGTGCATATATATGTATATGTCATGGCTAGATGGGTGTTATGACATACTCCCATAACCCTAGCACAGAGGAGGAGCCTGAGGTAGGAGGATTGAGACTTTAAAGCCAACCCAAACTACATGGTAAGTTCCAGGCCCAGTCAGGGATTCATATATTGGCAAAATACATGTCTTATCTTTAAAAGTTTTTTTTTTTTATTGACACCTTCCATATAAACAATAAACCGTAAGTCCCTCCCCCCATATTTTGCTTAAATAGAACAAAATAATAAAATGGTTATATAATTTGTTTCCTTTGCCTCCTGTCTTTTTATGTTCTTGAATATTGTTCCTTTTTATTATTTTTATGGTTGTAGAACTATCAGAAATTAGATATAGTTAATTTTACCCATTTTATATTTTTGGACTTGGGTGCATGTTTTCAGCTTTTTTTGTTGTTTTATTCTTTGATTTTTTTTTTTTTTTTTTGAGACAGGATCTTGTGTATCCCAGGCTGGCCTTGAACAAGCTGTATAGTCTTGAATTCCTGATCCACCTGTTCCCACTTCCCAAATTCTGGGATTATAGGCATATACCACCATGCCTCACTTCCTATTTGTTCTATTAACTATTAACTCTGGAGGCAGAGGTAGAAGGATCACCTTGAGTTTGAGGCACTGAGAACTCATTTCTTCCTGTAAAAATAAAAAATATTCTCTTCAGGTTGTGCATATGGCAAGCCACATAAACATTCATTTAGAATTTGATAATTGCAGGGCTGTAGAGATGGCTTAGGGGTTAAGGAGCTTGCCTGCAAAGCCTAAGGACTCAAGTTCAAGTTCCCAGTACCCACATAAAGCCGGACGCATAAAGTGGTGCGTGTATCTGGAGTTTGTTTGCAGTGGCAAGAGGCCTGGTGTGCCCATTCTCTCCCTCTGCTTGCAAATAAATAAGTAAAATGAAAAGTATAGAATTTGGTAATTGCACAGATAGGTCTTCTGTTTCTGTTTGTCTTTGTTTAACCTCACTATTGGTTAGAGCTGCTAAGCCATTTCTTTTTGTGTGGTTACATTTCTTGAGAAGGAAGCATATATTTTTTTTCCTTAGCTTTTCAAAGTTTTAGCCTCCCATACATATCTGTCTCCTCTTAGAGTGATGATGTAATTGAGAATTCATGATAATTGCAAATTTATAATTGAAAGCTTAAGTTTTGTTGTTGTTATTTTTCTTCATCATTCTCAGGCTGTTTGTATATCTCAGCCAAATGGTCTGTGTCTGATCTCTTATCTCTTCAGCCTTGGTCCTCTTTGCTCAGAAATTGGAACAGCCTTGCTGTAACTCACCCGGGTTATATGGCTTTCCTGACATATGATGAGGTAAAGGCGCGACTCCAGAAATTCATTCACAAACCTGGCAGGTCAGTACCATGAAGTGAAGAGGTTTATGTTTTCCAAAATTTTATTCTCTAGACTTCTGCTAGAGTCTAAAACACATCATCTTACATTATTTCCCCAAATAGTCAAGATTTTACAGTAGGATTGATGTCTGACTATCAGAGGAATTGGCTTATTCAAATTCTGTGGTTAGATGAATGCTTTCAAGCCACTTTAGAGTAGGACTTATGCTGAGTACTGTGTCACATGCCTGTAGACTCAAAACATGGGAACTTGGTAGGCTGAAACAGGATGGTTTGAGACTAACCTGGGCAACATAGCAAAACCCTGTCCATAATATAAAACAATGAGAATGAGATTTAAATGGCCTTTCTGCTTCTGTTCTAGAGTTACCAGAGAAGTTAATCTTTGATTTTTTTTTTTTCTTTTATCTTTGGTTTTTTTGAGGTAGGGTTTCATTGTAGCTCAGGCTGACCTGGGATAATGCACTATGTAGTCTCAATGTGGCCTCAAACTCAAGGTGATCCTTCTACCTTTGCCTCCCGAGTGTTGGGATTAAAGGCATGCACCACCATGCCTGGCTTTCATCTTTGATTTTTACAGCAGGGATTGAACCTAATGCTGTAGGTATGCTGTGAATACAGTCTTTCCTTAAGCTACATCCCCAGACCCTTGAAGTTATTTAATTTTTTTTAAATTAACATTATGTGTTTTTGGGAGGGGGGGTTTCAGGTCTTTTAATTTTTTTTTCCCTGCTTGATCTTTTTTTTAAAAAAATATGGAACGCTTCACGATTTTGTGTGTCATCCTTGAGCAGAGGCCATGCTAATCTTCTCTGTATCGTTCCAATTTTAGTATATGTGCTGCCAAAGTGAGCACACATTATGTGTTTTATTCAAATCAAATAATGGATTTCCTTATTAAATTTTCAACATATTTAGTTTTTTTTTTTAATTTTTTTTTTTTGCTCATTTTTTATTTATTTGAGAGCAACAGACATAGAGAGAAAGACAGATAGAGGGAGAGAGAGAGAATGGGCGCGCCAGGGCTTCCAGCCTCTGCAAACGAACTCCAGACGCGTGCGCCCCCTTGTGCATCTGGCTAACGTGGGACCTGGGGAACCGAGCCTCGAACCGGGGTCCTTAGGCTTCACAGTCAAGCGCTTAACCGCTAAGCCACGTCTCCAGCCCCATATTTAGTTTTTATTGTGTCACTGCTCCCCCCAGAAGTTATTCATGATGCTTGTTTTTAGTTTTTTTTCTGTCTTGCCTTCTACCTTAATAACAGCCTATATATTAAAAGTTTTGGCCAGGCATGGTGGCACACGCTTTAATCCTAGTACTTGGGAGGCTGAGGTGGGAGGATAACTGAATTTGAGGCCACCCTGAGACTACATAGTGAATTCCAGGTCAGCCTGGGCTAGACTAGGACTCTACCTCACAAAATAAGAAAATAAGTAATAAATAAAAAGTAAAAAATAAAGCTGGATGCATAAAGTGGTACATGTATCTGGAGTGTGTTTCAGTGGCAAGAGGCCCTGGTGTGCCCATTCTCTCTCTCCTTGAAAATAAAATTTAAGCCTGGATATCCATGACCTCACAGTGCCTGACACTACCTACACAAGACCATCATAAGAGGAGGAAAAGATCATGACATCAAAATAAAAGAGAGACTGATTGAGATGGGGAGGGGATATGATGGAGAATAGAGTTTCAAAGGGGAAAGTGGGGGGGTATTACCATGGGATATTTTTCTTTTTTTTTTTTTTTTTTTGGTTTTTCGAGGTAGGGTCTCACTCTGGTCCAGGCTGACCTGGAATTAACTCTGTCATCTCAGGGTGACCTTGAACTCATGGCAATCCTCCTACCTCTGCCTCCCGAGTGCTGGGATTAAAGGCGTGCACCACCACGCCCGGCTTTTTTGTTTGTTTTTCTTTTCTTTTTTTTTTTGGGGGGGGATATTTTTTATAATCATAGAAGTTGTTAATAAAAATCAAAAAAAGCCGGGCGTGGTGGCACATGCCTTTAATCCCAGCACTCAGGAGGCAGAGGTAGGAGGATTGCCATGAGTTCGAGGCCACCCTGAGATTCCATAGTGAATTCCAGGTCAGCCTGGACTAGAGTGAGACCCTACCTCGAAAAACCAAAAAAATAGAAAAGAAAATTTAAAAAATTTAAAAAAGTTTTATTCTCTGTTCACAGTTATATCTTCCGACTGAGCTGTACTCGTCTGGGTCAGTGGGCTATTGGATATGTTACTGCGGATGGAAACATTCTGCAAACAATCCCTCACAATAAACCTCTCTTCCAAGCACTGATTGATGGCTTCAGGGAAGGCTTGTGAGTACCACTGCTTTCCATCTTCTACTAAGTCTAGAAACTTAGGGATTTGAATGTTTCATTGTTAATAGCTTTATTCCACGTTTCTCTTACACATTAAGAGTCTTGAAACAGGGCTGGAGGGATGGCTTAGCAGTTAAGGCATTTGCCTGCAAAGCCAAAGGACCCAGGTTCAATTCCTCAGGACCCATGTTAGCCAGATGCACAAGGGGGCACACGTGTCTGGAGTTCATTTGCAGTGGCTGGAGGCCCTGGTGCACCCATTCTCTCAGTCTCCCTCTTTCTCTGTCAAAAAAAAAAAAAAGTCCTGAACTAGGACTGGATATGGTGGCACATGCGTTTAATCTCAGCACCTGGGAGGCAGAGGTGGGAGGATCGCCATGAGTTCGAGGCTACCCTGAGACTACCTAGTGAATTCCAGGTTAGCCTGAGCTTGAGTGAAACCCTACCTTGAAAACAACAACCAACAACAACAAATAAAGTCCCAAATCATAGCCTTGAGATTCTGTAGGGATTCCCTCAGTGACACTGCTTCCCCCCCCCACCAAGTAACTTATTGGCAAGTTTATATTAGATTCAAAAACAAGAGAGGATGAGGGCTGGAGAGATGGCTTAGCAGTTAAGCGCTTGCCTGTGAAGCCTAACGACCCCAGTTTGAGGCTAGTTTCCCCAGGACCCATGTAAACCAGATGGATGCATCTGGAGTTCGTTTGCAGTGGCTGGAGGCCCCGATATGCCCATTCTCTCTCTCTCTCCTTCCCTTCCTCCCCCCTGCCTCTTTCTCTCTTTGTCACTCTCAAAAAAAAAAAAAAAAGGATCCAATGAGCTCAACATAGTGGCACACACCTTTAATCCCAGCACTTGGGAGACAGAGGTAGGTGGATCAACTTAAGGTTGAGGCCAGTTTGAGACTACATAGTGAATTTCAACCTGGGCTAGAGCAAGACCCTACCTGGAAAAAAAAAATGTGAGGAAACTTTACCAATTATTTAATCTGCCTTTGTCCTGATTATGTTATGGTTTAGCAACATTTCTTCTGATTTTCCTAGAGTTTGCTGATATTTATGAATTCACTATGTAGTCTCAAGTTGGCCTCAAACTCACAGTGGTCCTTCTACCACTGCTTCCTGAATGCTTGGATTAAAGGAGTGCACCACCATGCCTGGCCCCTTTTTGGAATTAGAATTCATTTCCAGTCAGTAAGCACTGGCAACACTGTTGACTAGGTATCAGAAAACTAGCTTGCATTTGAAGGTGATTAGGAAAACTCATTTTCCATTAAGTATTGCTTTCTAGTAGCATTGTTGTTAAAAGAGGTGCTGCCCTATAATCTGTATAGTTTGATACTGGATGCCCCCGGGCAGATAACCTCAATGGTTTCATTTGTTTCCCATTAAAAAACTTTTAAATTAATATTTGTATAAGCAAAAATATTTTAGGCCTTTGGAATGGAGAGATGGCTTAGTGGTTAAGACACTTGCCTACAAAGCCTAAAAACCAATGTTTGATTCCCCAGTACCCATGTAAGCAGATGCACAAGGGGGTGTAAATGTCTGGAGTGAGTTTGCAGTGACTAGAGGCCCTACTGTACCTGTTCTGTCTCTCAATAAATATAATGTTAAAATATTACAGGTTTTTGCCCAAAAGCAGGGTGTGGTGACATAAGCCTCAGTTCTCTAGAAATTTTATATATATAGCTTTTATCTTATTTATTTATTTATTTATTTATTTGAGGGAGGGAGAGGGGGAGAGAGAGAGAATGGGCACATCAGGGCTCTCACCTTCAGCCTCGGCAAATAAACTCCAGACACATGAACCACCTTGTTGTATCTGGCTTACATGGGTCCTGGGGAATCGAGCCTGGGTCCTTCATCTTTGCAGGCAAGTGCCTTAACTGCTAAGCCATCTCTCCAGCCCAAATATATTTTTGTTTTGTTTTTTGTTTTGTTTTTCAAGGTAGCATCTTACTCTAGCCCAGGCTAACTTGAAATTCAGTGTGTAGCTTCAGGCTGACTTCGAACTTCACGATCCTTTTCTCAATTTTAATTAACATTTTCCATGATTATAAAAAGTATCCCATGGTAATACCCCCCCCCTTTCCCCTTTGAAATTCCATTCTCACCTAGTCTCTCTTTTATTTTGATGTCATGGTCTTTTCCTCCTCTTATGATGGTCTTGTGTAGGTAGTGTCAGGCACTATGAGGTCATGGATATCCAGGCCATTTTATGTCTGGAGGGAGCACGTTGTAAGGAGACCAACCCTTCCTTTGGCTCTTATATACTTTCCGCCACCTCTTCCACATTAGACCCTGAGCCTTGGAAGGTGTGATCGAGATGTTACTCAGTACTCCAGTCACTTCTTTCCAGCACTATGATACCTTCTGAATCATCCCAAAGTCACTGCCATCTGAAAAGAGAAGATTCTCTACCCAAAGTGAGAGTAGCGTTAATATAAGGGTATAAATATTAAGAGAAGTGCTTACTGGGCAGTTTGATAAGCATAGTATATGCATTTTTCCAGACATCAGCAGATGTTATACCCCTAGGGCTCATGACTACCCCTGTTTTAAGTTTTCAGTATGTTTCCCCCCCCATGGAGCGGGCCTCCAGTCCAATTGGAGGGCAGTTGGTTTCCACCATGACAGATGTGCCACCATTGTACCCGTTGGCTCATTTGCTGGCCCAGAAATTTTGAGGCCATCCTGGGTGGACTACAACCAAAAGATAAACAAGTGGTATTTATAACTCGTGACTGGTCATCTGTTGCTTAAAATAGAGGTTGTGGGGGCTGGAGAGATGGCTTAGCAGTTAAGACCCTTGCCTGTGAAACCTAAGGACCCAGGTTCAGTTCCCCAGTACCCACATAAGCCAGATACACAAAGTGGCACATGCATGTGGAGTTTGTTTGCCGTGGCTAGAGGCCCTAGTTTACCCATTCTCTCTGTGCCGTCTTCCTTCTTGCTCATGCTTTCATAAATAAATAAAATAGAGGTTGAAAAATATAACTTGTCAGCCAGATGTTTTGGTACAGCTTGCAAGCCAAAAAAAGTTATTTGATTTTTTTTTTGTTGTTGTTGTTTTTAGGTAGGATCTCACTCTAGCCCCGGGCTGACTTGGGACTCACTGCAGTCGCAAATTGGCCTTGAACTCAAAGCAATTCTCCTACCTCTGCTTTGCAGGTGTTGGGATAAAAGGCACACACTGCATACACGGCTTGACTTTTTAAAAATATATTTTTAAAGTTTTTGTTTATTTTTATTTATTTATTTGAGAGCTGCAGAAAGAGAAAGAGGCACAGAGAGAGAGAGAGAGAGAACGGCAGAGAATGTGTGCATGAGGGCTTCCAGCTACTGCAAATGAGCTCCAGATGCGTTCGCCTCCTTGTGCATCTGGCTAACGTGGGTCCTGGGGAATCGAGCCTCGACCCAGGGCCCTTAGGATTCCCAGGCAAGCACTTAACTGCTAAGCCATCTCTCCAGCTCATGGCTTGACTTTTTAAAGTATGGTAGATATATATTTGTCTACATTAGCTTTTACTAAAACATTGACTTCAGCTGGGCATGGTGGTGAATGCCTTTAATCCCAGCACTCAGGAGGCAGAGGTAAGAGAATTGCCTTGAATTTGAGGTCACCCTGAGACTCCATAGTGAATTCTAGGTCAGCCTGGGCTAGAGTGAGACCCTACCTCAGGAAACAAAATACAAAACCCAAAAAAAAAACAAAAAAAACAAAACTGACTTCGATAAAATGCCAAGGATGGTTCCTCTTTTTACAGCTACTTATTTCCTGATGGACGAAATCAGAATCCTGACCTGACAGGCTTATGTGAGCCAACTCCTCAAGATCACATCAAAGTGACCCAGGTGGGTTTTTTTATATTTTACGTTTTGGTCATATCATCAGTGCCAAGCTTGTGGATATATATACTTAGACTTTATAGAACTGACTATACAACCTAAGTGAATGTAATACTTTGCTTTTTAACTGTTGACAAGATCAGCGAGTTGGTGTGTATGATATCTCTTTAAACCATACAACCTATACTAGTACCAAGAGTAGGTGCTTTCTGGTTTAATGAGTGAGCATTGACTACTGTTGTGACAATTTTCTTAGAGTAAATCTGTATAGAAAAGAACTTTTGAATTTTCTTGTTAGCATTTGTGGTTGCAGGTATTCATCCAACACGTGATCTTTTATTAATGTTTTTAATCAAAGGAACAATATGAATTATACTGTGAGATGGGTTCCACATTTCAACTATGTAAAATATGTGCCGAAAATGATAAGGATGTAAAGATTGAGCCCTGTGGACACCTCATGTGCACATCCTGTCTTACATCCTGGCAGGTATGGATCCAAGCCATGCATTTTCTCCACTATGTGATTACTCTGAAGACTTGGATATTATATATCCTTTATAAATACAAAGTGTGGCCTGGTTTGTGGGGTAGGTTTAATTTTTTTAATTAGCCCCTCCCTCCCCTTCCTCCTGTTTCTTATTTCTTTTACTTTTCTTTCTTTAAGGCAAGGCCCCATGTAGCCCATGCTGCCTTAAACTCACTTTGTAGCTAAGGGTAACTTTGAACTCTTGGTCCTTCTACCTGGACCTAAGTGCTTCTCTCTTTCTCTTTCTCTTTCTAATGAGGATTAAATCAGGGCCTTCCTTCACACCAAGCACACACACACTACCTCTGAGCTATTCTTCTCTTCAATTGCATTCCTGTTTCTAGAAAGTATGTTTGTTAGTGGAGAAATGCATTAAGTATCTTAAGGTATCTCTTAATATCTGCTTCCTCTGCAGGAATCAGAAGGTCAGGGCTGTCCTTTCTGCCGATGTGAAATCAAAGGTACTGAGCCCATTGTGGTAGATCCATTTGATCCTAGAGGAAGTGGCAGCTTGTTGAGGCAAGGGGCAGAAGGATCTCCCTCCCCAAATTATGAAGATGATGATGATGAACGGGCTGACGATTCTCTGTTCATGATGAAGGAGTTGGCAGGTGCCAAGGTAAGGCTGCAATTTTCAGGGATTGGGAATATAGCTCACTTTCCTAGCATGCATGAGAGCCTAGATCTTACCTTCTGCACTGAAAAAAAAAAGGGGCCTGGAGAGATGGCTCAGCAATTAAAGTGCTTGCTTGCAAAGCCCAACTGCATTGGTTTGATTCCCTAGTACCTACATAAAGCCAGATGCACAAAATGTATGTGTCTGGAGTTCAGTTGGAGTGACAGGAAGCTCTGGAATGCTCATTCTCCTTCTCTGCTTGCAAATAAATAATAAGTAAAAATAAAAATTTAGTTGGACATGGTAACAAATGCCTTTAATCCCAATACCCGGGAGGCAGAGGTAGGAGGATTGCCCTGAGTTCAAGGCCACCCTGAGACTACTTAGTGAATTCCATATGACCTGGGCTAGAGTGAAATCCTACCTCGAAAAACCAAAAATAAAATAATAATAATACAGAAAAATAAAAGAGCCAGGTGTGGTGGTGTACACCTTTAATTCCAGCACTCGGGAGGCAGAGGTAGAAAGATTGCTGTGAGTTCAAGGCCAACCTGAAACTACAGAATGAGATCTAGGTCAAGCCTGAGCTAGAGCGAGACCCTACTTCGAAAAACCAAATAAATAAATAATAAAAACAAATAAAAAATAGATAAGTAGGGCAGGAAAGATAGTGGTTAAGGCACTTGCCTGTGAAGCCTAAGGACCCATGTTCAACTCTTCAGATCCCACGTAACAAAGGTTAGGCAAGCGCAATGTCATATGTATCCACTAAGTGGTGGGCCATTTCTCCCCCCTTCCACCCAAATAAAAATAAGGCCGATATGGTGGCACGTACCTTTAGTCCCAGCACTTGGGAGATAGAGGTAGGAGGATCACTGCGTGTTTGAGGCCAGCCTGAGACTCCATAGTACCTGGACTAGAGTGAAACCCTACTTCGAAAGACCAAAAAAAGAGTTTTCTATTATGATGACAAATGCCTAAGATAAATCAACTCATAAAGAGAAACTCTACCTTGAAAAACAAAAACAAAAAAATATATATTTTATTTGCAAGGTTTGGGGAGAGGAAAAGAGGGATCGATAGAATGGGCGCACCAGGGCCTCTTGCTACTGTAAATGAACTCCAGACACATGCCACTTTGAGCATCTGGCTTTAAATGGGTACTGGAGAATCAAACCCAGGCCATCAGGCTTTGCAAACAAGTTCTTTAACCACTGAGCAATCTCTAACCCCGCTGAATCTATTTTTTTTTTAAATTTAGAGAGAAAGAGAGAATTGGTGTGCCAGGGCCTCAGCTACTGAAGTGAAACTCCAGATGCTTGGGCTTGCCTCACCTTTGTGCATCTGGCTTACGTGGGATCTGGAGAGTCGAACATGGGTCCTTAGGCTTCACAGACAAGCACCTTAACCACTAAGCCATCTCTTCAGCCCCCACTTTGTGTGTGTTTATTTATTTTTTGTTTTTGTTTTTTCGAGGTAGGGTCTCATTATTCTAGCTCAGGCTGACGTGGAATTCACTATGTATTTTCAAGGTGGCCTTGAATTTAAAGTGTTCCTCCTACCTCTGCCTCTGAAGTGCCAAGATTAAAAGCATGTGCCACAATGTCTCACTTCTTTTGTTTTTTTGAGGTAGGGTCTCACTGTAGCACTCACTTTAATCCCAGGCTGGTTTCAAACTCACATCAATTCTCTTACTGCTGCCTCTCACATGCTATGATTAAAGGTACATACCACTGTGGCTGGCTAAGTATTATTTCTTAGACAACTTCTGTTTTTATTGTTTTCTTTCCTGGAACTTTATTACATGCTGTGATTAAAGAACATTGTAAGAATCAGTTATGGTAGCTGGAGAGATGGCTTAGTGGGTAAAGGTGCTTATTTACAAAGCCTGCCAGCCTGGGTTCAATTCCCCAGTACCCATGTAAAACCAGATGCACAAAGTAGCATCTGGAGGTCCCACATACAAACCTCCCTCTCTGCTTGCAAATAGTAGATAAGAATTTTATAAAGAAAATAATCATCATGTTGTGCTGTGAACTGAAGAATATAATTACTTCATCTCTCCACATTTATGAAGAGGGAGCCTTCCAAATTGGGTAAAACCATACCATTCTGGAAATACTGAAGAGACAGCCTGACTAAAGAAGCAGTGACAACACTAGGGAGTTGTGTCAGGGAAACCAGCGTCCAGACTTGGGACTCAGAGCATTACATGACATGGGGAATTACTGTCGGTTCTTTGTTTGTACAGCATTTAAGGAGAGCCAAGCTAATAGAGTAGAAATACTGGTCAGAGCCTAGGCGCGGTGGTGCTGCACGCCTTTAATCCCAGCACTTGGGAGGTAGAGGTAGGAGTTCAAGGGCACCCCGAGACTTCCGTAGTGAATTCCATGTCAGTCTGAGCTAGAGTGAGAAATCTTACCTGGAAAAACCAAAAGAAAGTAAAAAAATCCTGGTCAGGGGCTGGAGAGATGGCTGAATACTTAAGGCGCTTGCCTGCAAAACCTAAGGACCCAGGTTCAATTCCTCAGTACCCACATAAGCCAGATGCACAAGATGGTGCATGTGTCTAGAGTTTGCAGTGGCTAGAGGCCCTGTTGTATCCATCCTATCTGCTTTTTTTTTCTCACTCTCTCTCAAAATATTTAAAATAAGTAAATAAAAGCAAGTAGCTATAAGGGCTTTTTTTCCTCTTTCACCACCTAGCACTAAGGACAGAGCTGAGTAGGAGAGGGGTAGTTTTCTGTCATCCTTCATAGGTGTTTACAGAATATACGTGAGGTCTATCGGTGTTATGTATATATGTATATGCAAAGTAGCTTTTTTTGTTTTTTTTTTTTCAAACCAATATACAACATCAGTCTCCCAACAAGCTGCCTAGGAGAATAACATTTAAGACGCAAAATAAGAAAAGTAATTCTCTTTGGGTTGTTGGTATGGGTTCTGAGATTTTTTATTTTTTACTTGTTTGAGACAGAGAAATAGGCAGATAGAGAATGGGAGCGCCAGGGCCTTCAGCCGCTGCAAAGGAACTCCAGAAGCATGTGTCACCTTGCACATCTTGTTTACGTGGGAACCTAGGTTCTTTGCCTTTGCAGGCAAACAACCTTAACTGCTAAGCCATCACTCCAACCCTGTGTTCCTAGTTTTAGTCTTGACAAAATTATTTTCAGTCTCAAAAGTTGAAGAAAGCCAGGCTTAGTGTTGCACATCTTTAATCCCAGCACTCGGGAGGCGGAGCTTTATTACAGGAGGATCACTACGAGTTCGAGGTCACCCTGAGACTACATAGTGAATTCCAGCTCAGCCTAGGCTACAATGAAACCCTACCTCAGGAGAAAAAAAAAAAAAAAAAGGTGAAGAAGTAGAATATTGTACTAAATCTCGAGCTTTTTGTAGAACTGCCTTTCTAGATGAATTTGCCTGTAGCCTGCCATCTGTGATTGAGAGTGCCCTCTTATGGTGATATAAAAGTAGTTCAGGACTCTGAAAGTTTTTTTTTTTTTTAATTTTTTTTTAATTTCAGAGAGAAAGAAGCAGATAGAGAGAATACATGTATCAGGGCCTGCAGCCACTGCAAACGAACTCCAGACAAGTGCGCCCCCTTGTGCATCTGGCTAATGTGGGTCTTGGGGAATCAAGCCTCGAACCGGGCCTTAGGTTCACAGGCAAATGCTTAACCGCTGTGCCATCTCTCCAGCCCTCTCTGGAAGTTTTGTTTGCTTTTTTAGTTTTTTGAGGTAGGGTCTCTGACCCAGGCTGACCTGGAATTCACTCTGAAGTCTCAGGGTGGCCTTGAACTCATGGCAATCCTACTTCTGCCTTCTGAGATTAAAGGTGTGTACCACCATGCCTAGTTTATATTGTCCCCTTTCTAGCTAACCTGCTGCTGCATGTATCCTCTAGCTTTTCCCAAGACCAGTTGCAGCTAGGGAAGGGCAAGAGGAAAGAGTTTCTGGAATGCCAGGTGAGGGTTTTGTGGCCCTTCCCACCTCCCGCTATTTCAGTAGCTTTATTACAACAGCTGTAAACCTGACTATGTCCGTGTTGGTCATCTTCAGACTGCCATGTTAGTGAGCAAAGCATTTTTCACTCCAGGACGGCTTTTTGTTACAGCTGGGGAAAATGCCACAGAACTGTGTATATGTACATGTGCATGTTGTTGCAGGAGTTTGGGAATGTGCTTGTCATGGCACCTCAGGTGTCAGCCTTTGTCTTATGGCTTGTGTTTTGTTTGCTTTCTGTAGTTTCAGAAGTAAGGTTGCATTACAGCCCAGGCTGACTTGGAGCTCACTCTGTAGTCCCAGACTGGCCTCCAATTCATGGTGATCCTTCTCCCTCATCCTCCCAAGTGCTGGGACTAAAGCCATGCACCACCTTGGTTTTGGAGGGGAGTCTGTATTGTTCACGGCTTATGTACATGAGTTAGCTGCCCTACAAGCTTTCAGGACTTCTCCTGTTTCTGCTTTATCTTGCCATGGGAAGACTTGGGTTGCAGATGCTTACCAGTGCTACCAGCATTTACATGGGCTCAGGGGTTCTGGTCTTGGTTTGTCATGCTTTGTGGCAAGGGCTTTACCAGTGAACCATCTCTCCAGCTAGCCTGCTACCTGTATGTACCTGAGGATGACCTTGAACTCTTGATCCTCCTGTCTCCAGATCACAAGTGCTATTATAGGCATACACCACCACACTGGGCTTTATGTGGTGCTGGGGAAGGAACTTGGGCCTTTTTGTATGCATGACAGGGAGTTCTCCCTACTTATCCATCCCAGTTTAAAAAATATATATATAACTTCTATACTTTCAGATAACAAACCATGGTATTTCCCTCACTTTCCCCTTCATAACTCTGCTCTCTGTCAGATCCCCTCCCTCTCTCCATTAGTCTCTCTTTTAATTTGATGTCATCATCATTTTCTCCTATTATGAGGGTCTTGTAATGGGTATTGCTAGGCACTGTGAGTTCTTAGATATTGAGGCCAAATTCTTTCCACCAGTTGTATGTAAGGAGTGGTACCCTTCCTTTGGCTTTCACATTCTTTCTGCCACCTCTTCCACAATGGACCCTGAGCCTTGGAGGGTATGACATGTTTCAGTGCTGGACACTCCTCTGTCCCTTCTTCTCAGCACTATGTTACCTTTAGGGTCATCACCATCTGAAAAGAGATGCTTCTCTAACAAGAAATGAGAGTAGCATTAATATATGAGTGTGAACATTCAGTATAGTGCTTTCACGACAATTTGGTGAGAGTAATATATGCATTTATTCAGACAAGAGCAGCCTTTATACTCCTAAGGCTCATGACCTCCCCTGCCATAGGCTTTTGATTAGATTTTCAGTACCAGGCATGTATTCCTGTCCATAGAGTAGACCTTCAGTCCAATTAGAGAGCAGTTGGTTTCCCTCAGAGCAGACATGCCACTGTTGTGCTCTCAGTCATTTGGCTTGTCTGGACAAACTTGAGGTTTCCAGTGTCCACTGTTTTCACCATCCAGCCCAGTCTTTCAAGAGCACCTATGTCTGATTCATTGGCCTTTATAGTCAGTGCTCACATGGTATTTGTTGCCTATAATTTTAGGAGCACCCTGTCACATTTCATTGGTTCTAGGTGGAAAGGCCTCCTTCTCCATTCTCCATGGCCCCACAAGCTTCCCTTCCTCCGGTACCACCTCGACTTGACCTTCTACAACAACGAATATCTGTTCCTCCAAGTGCTTCTGTTCTGGGAGCTGCTGCCAAGGTAACACATTATTTATTTCTGCAGTTTTTGGAGCCTTTAGTTGTGCATTAGTGGGTCTTAATTGATTTGTTTCCATCTTGCTTTCATAGGCTGCTTCTGGCTCCCTTCATAAGGACAAACCATTGCCAATACCTCCCACACTTCGAGATCTTCCTCCGCCACCCCCTCCAGACCGGCCTTACTCTGTTGGAGCAGAAAGCCGGCCTCAGAGACGCCCCCTACCTTGTACACCAGGCGATTGCCCACCTAGAGACAAACTGCCCCCTGTCCCCTCTAGCCGCCTTGGGGACTCATGGTTACCCCGGCCAATCCCAAAAATACCTTTAGCTACTCCAAGCCCCAGTGACCCCTGGACGGGAAGAGAACTAACCAATCGTCACTCACTTCCATTTTCATTACCTTCACAAATGGAGCCCAGAGTAGATGTGCCTAGACTTGGGAGCACTTTCAGTCTGGATAACTCTATGGTGAGTACTAATTTTGAAAATCTGACTATGACTTCATAATTTATAGAGAAAAGAGATTCTTAGGGCTAAGGAGATGGCACAACAGTTAAAGATGTTTACTTTCAAAGCCTTGATGGCCTAGGTTCAGTTCCCCAGCACCCTTGTAAAGCCAAATGGACAAAGTGGCACATGTATCTGAAATTAATTTGTAGCAGGAAGACCCTGGCATAACCATACTCACTTTCTATCTGACACATTCACATACTCTGTCTCTCTCTTAAATAAATGAAAATGTTTCTAGAGAGAGTACGCTTCTTTCCAGTACCAGCAACCATGAGGGCTTAAGCTGCATCTTTAAAAGTAGCTACAGGCCGTGTGTGGTGGCACACACCTTTAATCCCTGCACTTGGGAGGCAGAGGTAGGAGGGTCGCCATGAGTTCGAGGCCACCTGAGTCTACATAGTGAATTCCAGGTCAGCCTGGGCTAGAGTGAGACCCTACCTTGAAAAACAAAGAAGTAGCTAAAGTGGAAATTTTATTTTTTCCTTTCCTATAGAAAAAGAACACATACAATTCATCACATGCCTAAAGCATGAGAGTATTAGAATATGATACTTTTTTTTTTTTTTAACTTTGGCTTTATATAGGATTTCCTTATTTGAGAAAGACAGAAAGAGGAAGAGAGTAGGAATGGGCACACCAGAGCCTCTAGGCATTGCAGATGAACTCCAGATGCATGTGCCACCTTGTACATCTGACGTAGGTGGCAAGTGCCTTAACTGCTAAGCCATCTCTCCAGCCCTAGAAATGGTATTTGTATAGACAACTAATTTATTTGAATTTTTTAAAAAGCCCGTTGTGGTGGTGCACGCCTTTAAATCCAGCTTATGGGAGGCAGAGATAGGATTTGCTATGTGTTCCAGGTCAGCCTGGGTGAAAGTGAGACCCTACCTCAGAAAACCAAAAAAAAAAAAAAAAAAAAAAAAAAAAAAACAACTACAACAATTTAATACAACAAAAGAGTCGTTTCCTGGCTCTGTCTCCCTAACCCTTTCATTTGAATTTCATTTAGTCTAAAAGCAGTGATACTTCTGTCAGATGTGATAACTCGGGTTTGGCACTGACATGGAGGCCTGTGTCTATATGAATATTGTTATGGGCTGGAGAGATGGCTTACTAGTTAAGGTGCATGCCTGTGAAACTTAAGGACCCAAGTCAATTTGTTTGCAGTGGCTAGAGGCCCTGATGTGCCCACTTTCTCTCTCTCTCTCTCTCTCTCTCTCTCTCTCTCTCTCTCTCTCTCTCTCTCTCTGTCCCACCCTCTCTCAAATAAATTAAAAAAAAAAAATCTAGGAGCCGGGCGTGGTGGTGCACGCCTTTAATCCTAGTACTCGGGAGGCAGAGGTAGGAGGATCACCATGAGTTCGAGGCTACCCTGAGACTCCAAAGTGAATTCCAGGTCAGCCTGGGCTAGAGTGAGACCCACCCTTGAAAAACCAAAAAAAAAAAAAAAAAATTGTGATTTTTTTTTTTTTTGTTTGTTTGTTTGTTTGTTAGGTTTAATAAGACTTGCCTGTGTTTGGTAAAGAGGTTATTTTCAGTAATTTATTTTTCAGAATACGAATAGCAGCCCAGTAGCAGGTCCAGAATGTGAGCACCCCAAAATCAAACCTTCTTCATCTGCCAATGCCATTTACTCTCTGGCTGCAAGGTTGGTATACTAAAGCTTTATTCAGTTCACTGTAATTGGTACTTTCCCCCACACATAACTCTTTTTCTCTTTTTAGTGAAACAAGGTCTCACTGGCTGGATCAGGCTAGTTTCAAACTCATAATCCTAAACTGGACATAGTGGGGCATATGCCTGTAATTCCAGCTCTTGAGAGGCTGAGCCAGGAGGATTGTTGCAATTCAAAGCTAGCCTTAGCTTAACAAGAGCTTGTCTTAAAAAATAACAATGATGCCAGGCATGGTGGCACATGCCTTTAATCCCAGCTTTTGGGAGGCAGAGGTAGGATTGCTGTGAATTCAAGGCCACACTGAGATTACAGATGAATTCCAGGTCAGCCTGGGCTAGAGCAAGACCTACCTTGAAAAATAAAGAAACTCTTTGTACATGTATATAGCTCAGGGTGTTTTTTTTCTCTCTCCTTCTTCAAGGTAGGGTCTTACTGTCAGCCCATGCTGACCTGGAATTCACTATGTAATGTCAGGGTAGCCTTGGACTCACAGTGGTCCTCCTACCTCTGCCTCCCAAGCGCTGGAATTAAGGTGTGTGCCACCACACGCAGGGTATGTAGATCAGTTTTGCTGAGGTTTATCAGTTTTATTGTTAATCTTTTCAAACAGGTAATTTGGGGACTAGGGATGTGGCTCAGTTGGTAGAGTGTTGCCTAGCGTATACGAGGCCCTTTTTCAGTCCCTAGCACAGCAGAAGCTGAGTGCAGTGACACATGCCTGCAATTCCAGTTCTGGGGAGGTGGAGGCAGGAGGATGAATCAGGAATTCCAGGCCATCTTTCACTACATAGCAAATTTGAGGACAGCCTGGGGTACATGACACTTTTCAACAAGTAAAAAACCTTAGGCGGGGAGTGGTGGAGCAGCGTGCCTTTAATCCCAACACTTAGGAGGCAGAGGATCTCCATGAGTTTGAGGCCAACCTGAGACTCCATAGTGAATTCCAGGTCAACCTGAGCTAGAGTGAGACCCTACCTGGAAAAACCAAAAAAATAAAATAAAATAAAATACTTGATGGGGGTTGGAGAGATGGCTTAGCAGTTAAGACACTTGCTTGCCAAGCCTAAGGACTCAAGGTCAATTCCCAGTACTCACGTAAGCCACATGCACAAGGTGGAGCATACATCTGGAGTTTGTTTGCAGTGGCTGTAGAAGCCTTGGAGCACCCATTCTCTTTGCTTCTTACACAAACACTATCATATAAATAAAACATTAAAATAATATATATTATATATTTTAGATACCTGTTTTCTGTTTCATTGCTTCCTGTTCTTTATTACAACTTTACGCTTGATTTGCTACTTTTCTAACATTGTACCGTGAATGTTAAATTGTTGTGCTTAGGCTGCTATAACAAAATAACACAGAATAGATGGCTTAACAGTAGAAATTTATTTTCCCACAGTTGTGTATGGTTGGCTGAGTTCAAGGTACCAGGTGGTCAGTTTTTGGTGAGGGTCGTTCCTGACACGCAGATACTGCCCTTTTTTTTTTTTTTTTCTTGAGATAGGGCTTTGCTCTAGCCTAGGCTAACCTGGAATTCACTGTGTAGTCTCAAGATGGCCTTGAACTCACAGTGATCCTCCTACCTCTGCCTCCCTAGTGCTGGGATGAAAGGCCACCGCCATGCCTGGCCAGATGCCACCTTTTTGTTTCCCCTGTTCTTCCTCAGTTGAATGTGTGCACAGAGACATAGAGAGGGAGGGAAAGAGGTAAGGAGGTAAAATAAAAGAGGGAGAGGCGGATGAGGGCTGCGGTGTATGTGGGAGCTTAAGATCAGGCTCTGTAGAGTGACTTGTAAAGATCAGGATTTCATCCAACCTTAATTTAATCTCCTTGGCTTCATTTCCACTGTAGCACAGCTGCAGACTTTGGCATATGGATTTGGGATAGGAAGCTATCATAGGTAGCTTCTCCCACTGGAACACAACTCCGACCAAAAACAGCCAATGGGAGGAAAGGGTTTATTTCAGCTTGTAGTCTTGAGGGGAATCTCCGTGATGACAGGGAAAGGATGGCTCAAACAGGAAGCTATCACATGTCTGGGAGGAAGTTGTCTACGTATGGGGTTTGGAGTTGGGCTAATGAGCCTCATTGTCCACCCCTACTGACACACTTCCCCCAGCAGGACTCCGTCTTCCAAATTGCCACCAGCTGGAGACTGAGTGTGAGGCTTAATCACAAACACATGAGGCTATGGGGACACTTTACGCTCAAGTTACCACAGGGCACACATTAACTCCAACTCATAGCATGCTCCTCAGCTACGCCCTGCAAATTGTGACACACGATATTACATCATCATGGACTTCAAATTATGCACCTTTTTCTTATGTTATTTCTATAATTTGTGAGTAAAGTGTTGCAGTTTTCTAAACATTTATAGATTTGGTAATTATTACATTTACTGTTTTCTGCCTTAATATACTTGTATGTTAAAATAAATAGCTACATCAGGGCTGGAGAGATGGCTTTGTGGTTCAGGCACTTGCCTGGGAAGCCTAAGGACCCAGATTTGATTCCCTAGCACCCATGTAAGCCAGATGCACATGGTGATGTGGTGATGCATACATCTGGAGTTAATTTATAGTGGTTAGGTCCTGGTGCACCCATTCTTTGTTTCTTTTTCTCTCAAGTAAGAATAAAATATTTAAAATAGCTACATCAGCTATCCTTTAGTTATATTTGCATAACTTTACTTTTTGTGACTTTTCTGAGCCCTCTACCATTTGTTTTGTTTTTGTTTTTTGGAAACAGGGTGTCAGTTTCATGTGTCTTAAGTTTGCCCTTGACCTCCTAATAAGTACTGGGATTACAGGTTGTTGCAGTCCGGTTCACATTGCTGGTAGAAATCACCCAACCAAGAGCAGCTTCTGGGAAAAAGAGATTTATTTTGGCTTACAGGCTCGAGGGGAAGCTCCACGATGGCAGGGGAAAACGATGGCATGAGCAGAGGGTGGACATCACCCCCTGGCCAACGTAAAGTGGACCACAGCAATAGGAGGGTATGCCAAACACTGGCGTGGGGAAACTGGTTATAAAGCCCACCCCCAACAATACACTCCCTCCAGGAGGCATTAATTCCCAAATATCCATCAGCTGGGAACCTAGCATTCAGAACACCTAAGTTTATGGGGGACACCTGAATCAAACCACCACACCGGGTGTATACCACCATGCCCAGTTTGGGCTGGAGATCAAGCCCAGGGTTTAGTACATGCTAGGCAAGCACTCTGCTGAGTAACATCCGTAATCCTCAACTTTTCTCCATGTCCTTCTCTCTTTCCTAAGCAGTATAGTCCCTCTTAAGTATAGTCTGGTATTCTTTTTCTTAACTGGGATCATTGGTCCTACTCTTTTTTTTCAGCATTTTCCCAATCTTTTCTTGATTCATAACCCCCTCCCTTTTTTTTTTTTTGTTTTGTTTTGCTTTTTCCATTGTAGGGTCTTGCTCTAGCCCAGGCTGACCTGTAATTCACTATGTAGTCTCAGGATGATCTAGTACTCAGCAATTCTCCCACCTCTGCCTCACAAGTGCTGGGATTAAAGACATGTGCCACCACACCCAGCTCCAGGCTTTCTATTATACCATTTTATCCCTTTTATTACTATAATTTTTTGTTGATGCTGAGTAAAGTAAAAGGTGGAAAAAGGCCAGACGTGGTGGTGGACACCTTTAAACCCAGCATTCGGGAGGCAGAGGTAGGAGGGTCACCATGAGTTCGAGGCCAACCTAAGACTACGTAGTGGATTCCAGGTTAGCCTGGACTAGACAGAAATCCTACCTCCAAAAAGGTAGAAAAAGCCCAGCATGTCAGGACAAGCATGGTTGGGATTTTAACAGGAATCCAAAGAAGATGTAAAAAAGAGAAATTATGCTTTCTGAGTTAGAACTCAGAAAAGTGGGCAGGCTCTGCAAGGGTGAGGATATGTTTTTATTTTAGTAGTTACACTATAGGTAGTAGCATGTATACCTTTGACTTGGTCAAGTGTACTGTTTTGTGTGAGACTGGTTCTTGCTGTGTAACCCAGGCTAGCATTGAACTCACAAACCTCCTGTGTGCTGGGATTATACAGTTGTGTGCTACCAGTCTAGCTGGAGTGTGCTTGTTAGGGGGCTGGGGAGATGCGCAGCTATTAAAAGTGTTTGTGGGCTGGAGAGATTGCTCAGTGGTTAAGGTGCTTGCCTGCAAAGCCTAAAGATTCCAGGTTCAGTTTCCCCAGGACCCATGTAAGCCAGATGTACAAGGTGGTACATGTATCTGGAGTTTGTTTGCAGTGGCTAGAGGCCCTGGTGCACCCATTCTCTTATTGTCCTTCTCCCTCTCTCCCCCACCTCTCAAATATTTAAAAAAAAAGTGTTTTTGTTTATTTTTATTTGAGAGCGACAGAGAGAAAAAGAGGCAAATAGAGAGAGAGAATGGGCGTGCCAGGGCCTCCAGCCACTGCAAACGAACTCCAGACTCGTGTGCCCCCTTGTGCATCTGGCTAACATGGGTCCTAGGAAATAGAGCCTCGAACCAGGGTCCTTAGGGTTCACAGACAAGCGTTTAACAGCTGAGCCATCTCCCCAGCCCTCAAATAAATGTTTTTTAAATGCTTGCTTGCAAGTTCTGCCTTCCCGGGTTTCGTACCCTAGCACCCACATAAAAAATCCAAACATAGAGCTGGGCGTGGTGGCGCATGCCTTTAATTCCAGCACTGGGGAGGCAGAGGTAGGAGGATCACCATGAGTTCAAGGCCACTGAGACTGAGACTATATAGTGAATTCCAGGTCAGTCTGGGGTAGAGTGAGACCCTACCTCGAAAAAACAAACAAACAAATCCAAACACACAGTGGTACCTGCATTGTGTGTTAATTTACAGCAGCAAGATATGCATATACAGACACTATTTTTTAAAATGGGTGCCTTTTATTACTTTCTGGATATTTAAATCTCATATTGATCCTCAAGTGGTTTTCATTTCTGCTTGCTTTACCATATTTATTTATTTATTTATTATTTTTTCGAGGTAGGGTCTCACTCTAGCTCAGGCTGACCTGGAATTCACTATGGAGTCTCAGGGTGGCCTCAAACTCATGGCGATCCTCCTACCTCTGTCTCCTGAGTGCTGGGATTAAAGGCGTGTGCCACCATGCCTGGCTTGCCTTACCATATTTAAAATAAAAGAGCTGGGTGTGGTAGCACATGCCTTTAAACCCAGCACTCAGGCAGAGGTAGGAGGAGCTCTGTGAGCTAAGTCCAGCCTGAGACTCCATAGTGAATTCCCAGGTCACCCTACCTCGAAAAAACAAACACAGAGAGAGAGGGAGAGAAATGGGGCGGGGGGGGGGGGGGTGGAAGAAGTATATTTTTTAATTCTAAAATGAGACTTTCGTTGCCCATGTTTTCTGTTCATATTCCTGGCTTACCTCTGAAGTGCAATCACCCAAAAGAGGGAAGATATTTGAAGTGAACAACCAAGTTACTTTCCCTCTGTATTTTCTCACATGAAAAACTGAGGTGAACAAAAGTGATGGTACTCCAGATTGATATAGGAGAAAGCTTTTGATAAGTCTTGTGTTCTTTGATGCTATAGGTAGATTTTATTATTGGAATTTGATATACATTTCTAGCATACTGCCAGTAAGCCACCTACTATTTCTTTCTTTATGCCTGGGAAAGAAAAATGCTAACGCCAGATCGGGGAGGCTGTAATGCAATTTTTTGGCAATTGAGACTTACCAAGCTGCCCTTTCTAGGAACATATCTCAAGCAAAGTAGCTCTACCTTTAGTCACCTGAAAGTTGAAGTTTTAGTTTCAGTTAATCTTGTTAATGTAATTTAATCTTTTAATTAACCTGCCATGGTTGGTAGAAATGATAGTACCTTAAGTGATATGTATTTTGCTCTCTTAAATGGGAATTGTGTCCGTTTTAAAGCTACGTATTCCATGCTGAAATTTTTCCAGCCTATTAATTTTTTTCCCTGATTTTTATTTTTCATCTTCCAGACCTCTTCCCATGCCAAAGCTGCCACCTGGGGAGCAGGGTGAGGGTGAAGAAGACTCAGAGTATATGACTCCCTCCTCTAGGCCTCTAGGGCTTCAAAAGCCAGAGCCAAAGCGGCCTTTGGAACCAACCCAGAGTTCACGGTATGTTCACAACAACCCCATTTGGGGCCAGAGATGTTGTGTGGACAGGTCAGTGGGCATCACTCACCTGCTTGGCTTGTTACTTGTACCCAGTCAGAACTAAAGCAAAAGATAAATCTAGATTCTAATCATCAAATCTGTTATAGCTGCAAGCAGTTGTACTTAAATGTTTCCTTAGTGGCACAAATGACCTCCAGAACAACGTCTTTAACTTGTCACGAGTTGATCTTATAGCATTTATTAGTGGTATTGGTAGAAGGAAACTTGTTGATTAGAAAGATCAGGGTCTGTGGGCTGGAGAGATGGTTCAGTGGTTAACGTGCTTGCCTACAAAGCCTAAAGACCCAGGTTCAATTCCCCAGTACCCATGCACAAAGTGGCCCATGCATCTGCTATTCATTTGCAGTAGCTAGATGCCCTGGTGTGCCCATTCTTTCTCTATCTCTACTCATTTCTCTCTTTGCTTGCAAATAAAGACAGACAGACAAGGGTCTAGGCCAGGTGTGGTGACTCATGCTTTTTAATCCAGCACTCTGGATGCAAGGTAGGAGGATTGCTGTGAGTTTGAGGCCAGCCTGAGAATACAGAGTGAATTCTAGGTTGTAGTGGAAACCTTTTCCCTTGGGGAGATAAGGACGCATGTCTTGACCCCAAATAGAGCTCAGAAGACCAGAGTATGATTACACCAATACCAGTTTGGTGAACCAAAGAGTATATTTTGGGGGTGTCACAGAGCATATAGGAACATGGGGCCCCCAAAGCACCCACTTTGCTGCAGATTAGTGTGTCCAGATTCCTCCTTGGATGCTCCTCCCTTAGCCTCAGGATGAGGGCTTGCTTACACTGCATCAGGACCCCAGAGCAGCTGCACCATGGAGAAGTCTCATCTCACCCTCAATGACAACTTCCCTGTGGCCACTTCTAGGAGCTCCTTGTCCCTGTCCAGGAATGTGAGACCATGGAGCAGCACTTCAGTGGGGCTCACTGTATCAGGGTTTCCCCTTCTTATGCTCCTTCCTCAGTATGGGGGTGAGGGCTTACTTACAGAGCATGAGACCCCAAAACAGCACTTAAGTGGGCCTCACTGTACCGGGATTACCCCCACAGATGCTTTTCATCAGCCTTGGGATGAGGGCTTACTTACAGAACATGGAGACTAGAGACACCACCTCAGTGGAGCTCCTTGTGTCGGGATTACCCCCGCAGATGCTTCTCCCTCAGTCTTGGGGTGAAGGGTTACTTACAGAGCATGGAGATACCACCTCAGTGGAACTCCTTGTTTCTAGATCTTTTTCTCTATATATACTCTATTCCCCCCCCCACCGTCAGGTCACAAGACCTTGTGTGTTACTGTATTCACCTGGTGGGGGGGGCACCTAAATCTCAGGTGGGGGTCTGATGACCCTCCCCACACCTTCTCTGGTGAGTTGACTCAGCTGTTATATATATTAATATTTTATTTTAATTTTTTGGTTTTCCAAGGTAGGGTTTCACTCTAGTCCAGGCTGACCTGGAATTCACTGTGGAGTCTCAGGGTGCCCTCAAACTCACAGTGATCCTCGTACCTATGCCTCCCAAGTACTGGAATTAAAGGCATGCGCCACCATGTCCGGCTGACTCAGCTGTTTTTGATAAAGCCAGCAATAGTTGTTTTATACCTTTCAATGCAGAGGAAAATTGCCATACAACACAGGTCAGCCTGGGCTAGATCAATCAAGATCCTACCTTGAAAAACCAAAAAACAACAAAAAGAGATTATGGTGTTGGTTAGTTATAAATAGGTTATTTTATAAATAAGTTAGTCCTTATGAATTTGCCAGATAACAGAGTTTTGTTGTACTTCTTCCCTTCCGGTTTAGAGCGTGTGACTGTGACCAGCAGATTGACAGCTGTACCTATGAAGCAATGTATAACATTCAGTCCCAGGCATCCTCTGTCAGAGAGAACAGCACTTTGGGTGAGTAGCCTTTCTTCAACTTAAAAATTGATGTGCCATTTATGGTAGCGCATGTCTAATCCTAGCACTTGGGAGGCCAAAGCAGGGGATAGCAAATTTGAGGCCAGCCTGAGCTACAAGACCTTGACTCAAGAATAAAAGAAAAACCTCATAGGAATGATCTATTACATTAGGTTGGGATAACTTTGATGTGTAAAGAAAATTACTTTCAGTAGTCTTCAGCAAAATATCTTCGTCGTGGGGGTGGGGGCACTCAGTAAAGGTGCTTGTTTGCAAAGCCTTAAGGCCCAAGTTCAGTGCCTGCACAAAGTGATGCAAGTGTCTGGACTTTGTTTGCAGTGGCAGGAGGCCCTGTAGCACCCATCCCTTCTCCCATCCCCACCTCTATCAAATATTTTTAAAATATCTTTGGGGAAAAAATATATCTGAGGGGCTGAAGAAATGGCTCAATGGTTAAAGGCCCTTGCTTTTTTGGGCGTTATTAGGATTTGAGGTAGGGTCTTTCTAGCCCAGGCTGACATACATAGTTTCAAAGTGGCTGAACTCACAGCGATCCACCTACCTCTGCCTCCCAAATGCTGGGATTGAAGGCGTGCACCACCACACTTGGCCAAGGCCATTCATTGCTTTTAATGACTGGTGACCCGGGTTCAATTCTCCACAAAGTGGTGTATACATCTGGAGTTCATTTACAGTAGCAGGAGGCCACAGTGAGCCTATATACTCTATTTACACATTCTTTTTTTTTTTTTCCACAACTTCTATGATTATAAAATATATCCCATGGTAATACCTTCCCTTCTCCCACTTTCCCCTTTGAAACTCCACCCTCCATCATATCCCCTCTCCATCTCAATTAGTTTCTCTCTTATCTTGATGTCATGATCCTTTCCTCTTATTATGATGGTCTTGTGTAGGTAGTGTCAGGCACTGTGAGGTCATGTATATCCAGGCCATTTTGTTTACACACACTCATTCATTCATTTTCTCTGTCTCTCTCTCTCTCTCAAATAAATTAAAGCTTTTTTCTTTGGTTCGTGGACAAGACAGCTCCCTTTTATTTCTTTTTCTTATAGTTAGTACCTTTTGTGTTTTTTCCCTCTTCTCAAGGCCTGAAGACTTTGTGTAATGTGGCTGGGACTTGCAATGATGGTAGCTCTCTTTTTATTCCCATTGCATAGATGAAATTCTTTTGTGTGTGGGCGGTAAATATTCAATTTCCATGTTAGCCAGCTTCTCAAGTTGAAAGTTCAAAAAGCCTGTCTTTGCTGATCTTCTGAGGATAGAAGCACTGCAATATTTGACTATTAACCTAGACAGGAACCTTTGACATACAAGAGATCTGTAAGATTGGTACAGATTTTATTTTATGTTTCTTTATCTTCATCCACAGGGCTTCACATGGTGTTAGACCTACAGTAGACATTGAAAAACTCTTGAAAGAAATGAATGACTGTGTGCGTGCATGCATGAACGGGTGCCTCTGAATTGAAATATGTTAGTACATAGGGCCTATTCAGAGACAGCACTAATTTTACCATCTTTTTCTCCAGGGGAAGGGAATTTGGCTACAGTCCACACTAGTACTGGTGCTGAAGAATCAGAAAATGAAGATGATGGGTATGATGTTCCTAAACCACCTGTGCCAGCTGTGCTGGCCCGCCGAACTCTCTCAGACATCTCTAATGCCAGTTCTTCCTTCGGCTGGTTGTCTTTGGATGGTGATGCCACAAGTGAGTCTCCACACTGCCTTGGTTTGTCTTGAATTATTTTCTATCTCCCGATACATAGTATGACCTCTTGTGGTGGCAATAAGTCATACGTGGCAGTAGTGGAGTGTACAATATGTCTAAATGCCAGAAAGCTGCTCCCAGGTCCCAATTTGGAAGTCAGACTATACAGGTAGCCCTTAAACCACTTGGGGGGATTTCTAGCTGTCTGAATATGTCCTGTGGCAGTGGGAATTAAGCTTGATGGGTTTTATCCTTCTGGGAAGGAAGGACATGCTGCCCTGGAGCATACATAGAACAGGCCTGAGGCCAGGGCTGCTCTTGCACCTGTGGCTGCCTGGTAGGGCAGCAGCCAAGGTTACTGCCACAACTGTGGAAGTTGGAGATAGCTTTCAGGACAGCTGGTGGAAAAGCATCCAGGGATCCCCACCCAACCCGGCTTACTGCTTACTACAACTTAGGCTGTTTTTTCTCCTTATTTGTAAGAGGAATTTAGTATCTTCAGTTTTTCCCTCAGATTCTTTTTAAATCCAGATGATTGTGTTTATGTAAACTGGTTGCTAAGTGTAAAGTACAATGCAGATGTGTGTTCCTCATAGCAATGGTTATTGTTAATGGAATCGGTGCATAGTATATTTAGGAGGCACTTCCTTCTGTGATACAAGAAGTCTAGATGCCTCTGAAACCAGCCTTCATGCTACTGATACAGCTCAGTAGTAGGATATTTACCTAGCTTGTATGAAGCTCTGGGTTCAGACCTAGCACTACAAATAAATAAAACCCAGCCTTGTGCCAGGTATGGTAGTTCACAACTGTAATCTCAGCACCAGGGAAACTGAAGTAGGAAGATCTATGAGTTCAAGGCCATCCTAGGCTCTAGAGTGAGGCCTTGTGACAGGAGAGCCCATTGTTACTGTTAACTGTCATTAAATAAGGATTTCATCAGATTTGTAAGTATTTTCTTTTCTGTTTCATCTAGATTTCAGTGAGGGTTCCCAAGTTCCTGAGCGGCCTCCCAAACCATTCCCTCGGAGAATCAACTCTGAACGCAAAGCGAGTACCTGTCAGCAAGGTGGTGGTGCCAGTGCTGCCCCTGCTGCCAGCACTCCCTCACCACACCTCTCCAGTGAGATCGAGAGCCTTATGAGCCAGGGTTACTCCTACCAGGACATTCAGAAAGCTTTGGTCATTGCCCACAACAACATTGAGATGGCCAAAAATATCCTCCGGGAATTTGTTTCAATTTCTTCTCCTGCCCATGTAGCCACCTAGCACATTTCTCATGCAGCTCGGAGGAGCCACAGCCGAGCTCTTACTCAAGGAGCACTGGGAAGGCAGAGGCTTCTTGGGGGACTTCACAGTGAGGCCCTATCCTCTGTGGTATCGCACACCCACGGTTCCAAGATTTCAAAGCAGTGGAATGAAAATGGAGCAGCTAGTGTGATTTATTCTTGGTCTCGGGAGTGTGTGTGTAGGTGTGCCTCACTCCCCACTTGGAGAGAGTGGGCCTTATTACATGGCAGCCTACCTGGAGAACAGCACAGAAAGCGGTAGATACATTGTGCTTGTAACCCCAATTGAGGGCTTAAGACTTGTCTGGGGTAAGGATGTGGCTGTGTATGTTTGTCTGTCTACTCTGTCTGTGGTGGTGTATGTCCTGTGATTATAAGATTATCCTGCTGTGTGTGTTAATCCCAGGTGGGGAGTTAGCACAAGAGGGTTAGGAAGGAGTCTTTAAAGACTTCCATCTACTGTGGTATTGCACCTAGCCCTGGTGTGTGTTACGACCTCAGCACTCCTCTTTGGCTTAGATTATTATGTGCATAGCTAAAGTCTTATATTTTTAAGAACACCCTGTGTCCTTTCCCCTAGAAATTCCCTCCCCTCTTCTTCTCCTCATTGGTGTTCTGTGGGTTTGCTGTGACCAGCCTCACTGAGGCCAAGCAGCTTAGAGGATATTCTTTGTAATGTGTGATGGTGTTGGTTTGTTTAGTAGAGATAAGTGGGGAAGAAAGGAACTCTTGCTCTGTTGTTATGGTCATATTTGATACTAGCAGCTAACACTGGTCACTCCAAAGTGCTGTTTATATAGGAATATTGAATTTGTTAAAATAAGATGTTTGAATTATCCTAATTACCTAATGACTGATTTGCGGTAGAGGCCTTCAAAAGCATTCCTTGTCCTCCCCAGGAAATAGTCTGTGGGAGTCTGCTGCCTTGGTGCCTGGCATGTGTTCTGGTGTAGGTCATGAGTCTTTCTACTTGATGAGAAGGGAAGAACATTTGTTTGCAGGGTGGTTTTCTGACCTGAGTATCATAGACCTGTCAGGAAGCTTTAGTTACATGCTATTTAGCTACACAAAATAATCCTTGAGGACTTACCTATTCAGTCTTTCTTCCTAGTGAATTCATTTCAGCTTATATAGTTACCTCCCTTTGGATAGGAGCCAGGCTAGCATTGCAGAAATGATTTTGTTGTATGGGTTTTTCTCCCCTTTAAGGAATGGGGATACCACACAGTGACTTGGTTTTCTCTTGTGCCTAGGGCTTTAAGAATAGAAAGTTTATTTCCTCCTTCCTTGCCTTTTCTTAGGTCTTATGTCTAATTATTGTGTTATCCACAATAATTAAATATCACCCATTGAAATAATTAGTCAAAACAACCTGGGAAAGGCTGGCAGCTTATATATTTGCAAGTTCATAAAGATTTGGAGTTGAGTTTGGAGACCAATCAGTTCCTGTAGCTGGTCGGAAGCCCCTTGGGTTCAGTTAATTCTCTTTCTGAAGTCTTGCTGACTTCTTTGGCAGCAAGTACCCTTCCCCTTCATTTGTTTGCAAGCAATCTAGCTCTTTCATGACTCTGCCTTTCCAGAGAGGTAAATCATGCTTTTGTCCTTAAGTCCAGACAGAATGACCTACCGTAAATCAGCTTTCTTTCTAGTCTTGACATCTTTGGAACTAGAACCTTTTCTTACTGTTCTCATGACATCTGGCTATTGAGATCTTTAGTTTTTATTTTCTTGCCTCAGCTTCTTCTGTCCCCAGAGCAGACAGTACAGAACCTCATGTTGACTTGTAGGTTAACCAGTACCTGTACTGCATTGGCAGTATGAAGAAAACAGTAACTAACTTCAAAAAGTTATGGCCAAGAGCCGGGCGTGGTGGCGCACGCTTTTAATCCCCGCACTAAGGAAGCAGAGATAGGAGGATCGCCATAAGTTCAAGGCTACCCTGAGACTCTATAGTGAATTCCAGGTCAGCTTGGGCTAGAGTGAGAACCTACCTATTTAAAAAAAAAAAAAAAAAAAAAGACTATGGCCAGGCGTGGTGGCGCACGCCTTTAATCCCAGCACTTGGAAGCAGAGGTAGGAGGATTGCCATAAGTTCAAGGCCAGCCTGAGGCTACATAGTTAATTCCAGGTCAGCCTAAGCTAGAGCAAGACCCTACCTTGAAAAAGAACAAAATAAAAACAAAACTGTGACATTCAATTTTGCATTTTGTTTAAATATTGAAGGCCTAACCGGGCATGGTGTTATATTCCTATAATCCTAGCATTTGGGAGGTAGTGGCAAGAGGATGAGGAATTCAGCACAGTCAGCCAGGACTACCTGAGACCCTGTCTCAAAACAACAACAAATAAATTGAAAGCTTAGACAAAGAACTACAAAAAATGGCAGCAGTTTTCAAACTTACCAGCAATTGTGATTTTAATTTCTTTGCCAGTATTCCCCATAGTCTATCAAGATCTATCAAGAAAACAAATATTATGTCCCGGCTGAACCTATGAGCACCCTTGTGGTTCTTCAGGTCAGCACTAAGTGAAGCAGGGCCTGACCCCTGTGCGCTTCTAGCACACAGTTGATTGGCTCGGCAGGCAGGCAAGGTCTGCGACCATGACCTCAAAGGCTTTTCTCTTAACAGGGCCTGCGCATGAGAGTACTAGGAAAGATTTGGAGGACAGTATAGTCTTAGAACTTGAATTTTTTTTTTTTATCTTTTCCTACAATGGCACAAATTCTTCATTCTGGCAGTATTTTTCATTTATTTGAAAGAGAGAATGGGAATGCTAGGGTCTCTAGCCACTGCAAATGAACTCCAGATGTATGTACCACCGCCTTATCAAACCTGGGTCCTTTGGCTTTGCAGACAAGCACCTTAACTGCTAAGCCACCTCTCCAGCCCCTTATGGCAATTTTTAATTCCTTGACTTTTCCGCTTAGTTAACTAAAATTATCTTTTCACGAACAGGTTTTATTCTGAGTTTCATTGCCATTTTTTTTAGCAAGCCCCGCCCCATCCCCCTTCTTGATATGGTCAAGAAAACCACTTTAACATTTCCCTCCTCAAATTCATTAGGCTGTTTTATTCACTCCAGTTCCCTGTTTTCTCCCTGGCTTATTGTCCTGCAGCTACCAGGACTGGGCTTTTCTTCAGCTGCTCATTCTACTCCTTCTAAAGTGAAAGGTTCTTAAAGTGGTAAAAAACCTGTGGGCTCTATAATATACCTCCTTCAAGTTAGATAATAGACAGGATAGCTTGTCATCTCAGCCGTTATGTGTTAATATTTATATAAGCCGTGATCTTGACATGTGGCTGACCTTTCTCCTCTACTTGTTCCTTCTGCCTCTCCTCAACCCCTCCTGCACATTCTGCAACTTCCCCATTCTCTATTCTATGACCCACAATGTTTTGTGGAGTTTTTTAAATTACAGGGGTGAGGGTAAAGGGTCACTATTCTTATTTAAAATATTTCCTCTCTAGGAAAGTAAAATATGTTTTATGGTTCAAACAGCAAACTTACAAGTTACTTTTTGTTACACAGTTTGTTTACAGACAAGACTAGGGATCAGCTATATATTCCCTTAAGACACCGTTAACAAGATCTAGTCTTTTCTGCATATGATCAGCAGTGGTGTTGATCCAGAATGTTCTCCTACCTCACATCATTAACCTCAAATTTTCCTTCTTGCTATTGGCCTTCATTTGGCCTGCCTGTCAGTTTGTCAATTCAGCCAATGTGTAGGTGATTGCCATATGTCAGAAATGTCACCCATTGTTCTTCCCTGCCACTGTGTGTAATTCACTCGTGTTGGGGAATGATGCATGGGCTAGCTCTTCTGCATTTGATTGTGTACTTTGTATTCATAGCGCTTTTGTGGGCTTACCTTTCCTTATACTTCCTCTGGTTAAAATCAGTCCAAGACCTTCTCATTAACCCCTGTTGTCTCCCTCCAGTTTTGATGTCTGGGAGATTGTGTGGTGTCTGCCTTATTGATCACGCACCTGTGCCACATATTTCAATGGAATCTATTTGATGGATTGAGGGTATATGGGCATTAAATGTTTCAGCAAAGCTTTTTGCCTCCAGTCTCCTTTTCAACCTAGTGCCTTCTTTATCTCTTCACCAAGCTGCTTGTATTTCTAATCCTTGTTGGAAAGGTTTCCTTTTTACCCCTTGGGGACCTGCCATCATCTCCCAGACAATTTGGAATTTGTTTTCCTATCCTTTATCAATCTTTATAACTAGTTCTGTCTTCTAAAGGGTGAAGGGGTTGGAGAAAGGTGAGCACCTGATTCTCAGTGTGGTCTTCAAGGGCCAGTCAGGAAGGCACACAGGCTGGATCCTGTCAGTGTTCTACACACGGCCTTCCTGCCAGAGCAGGGAGCTTCGAGGTGTCAGCAGCTCACTGTCAATGCACCATCTCCTAGACTGAAAGCTTTGAGATACAACCAAAGTACTCTAGCATAGCATAAAGCATCCTTGATACTGCTTTGATCTCCGTGTGCACCTGAGCACTCAGTCCTTTCTGTGGAATGTACACAGCCATTTAATGCATAGAGGATTGGGGATGGCACACAGTCCAGGCTGTTCTTGTTTTCTTTTTTTAAACTTTCCTGGCGAGGGATCCTTTGAGTAAAGTATATTGAAGCTAAAGAAGGGAAGGGGTTGCTAATAGGGTACTTGACCTGTCACCAAACCCAGACAAGTTCAGTTTGTTGTTGCACATTGCTGAACTTGAAAACTACAGTTAGTCCTTCCTCCTGTTTCACAGTCTGTGTGCATACATGGACTCCCCAAGAGTCACCCCAGTCCTCAAGTTCACACACTCTTCTTTGCCAAGGAGTCACCCTGAGCAGATTGCCCATTCCTTTTAGTTTATGCTCTGAAGAAGGAACCCAGCACATTGGTCAGGAGCTCAATCCCACCAGTGGGCCTTCCTGAGAGAGCAGAGAGGTGTGGCAGACAGTAGGGGCACAGTCTGGCTGGGAGCTGCAAGTTTCTCAAGAGAAGGGTTCCACAAAACGTTCTTTGATGATGGTAGCAAATTGCTGTTCTGCTATGGAGTGGAAAGCACAAAGAGAATTTGGGTCCTCAAGGAAATCCTTGTTCAATTTTGATACTCCTGTCTTCTATTCTTTATTTCTTAGTTTTCTTCTCCTTAGGAGTCTTGGCATCCAAAATCTCTTTCCTCTTCAGGCCACACTAGTGGGTTCCTGGGTATCATTTCTTAGCTTCCATCCAACCTCAGGTCGTCTTCTTTTGTGTTGTTTAGAGAGCAGATCACAGCCTCTGCCCCTCTGCCATAGCACTACCTGGCTTCTGAGCTCTCGGCAGGTTCTGGTGCTGAATGCCTGTTCATCCTGTGGGCCCCTGACCTGTCTTCTGCATCCTGTCCCCTCCTGCTGGCCTCCTGTGAGGGAGCTCTGTGGTGATGCTCTTAGTTGTGCTTTCCTGGGCACTGCAGACACACTGTCTTGCTGGAAACAGAATAGATAGTAATTGGGACACTTGCCAGAATATAAATAGAGGTTCCTATGTAAAATAGAGCTTATAGGAGCTTTTAAGACAGGAGAGACCTGCCTGTGCCCTGTCCAGTTGCTTCTATTAATCCTGTATGAAAATGTTTATTTTGAAGGATTTTTAAAACTATGCTTCTGATTGCCTGGATCTTTAGATCTTGTGTGGGCCGTTCCTAGAACTCTTCTCGAGTCATAAGGCGTCTCATACTGCCCTTGAGGCATTCGGTACATAGAAGCGACTTCATAATCCAAGGACACATTGAGGCACATAGGAGAATGAGTCACCAGATTTTAACAGTCTAGGCACCCAAGTAAATGAAGAAGCAGAACAGTAATGTCCTGTGCCTTCCTAGTGTCCCAGGAAATCTGGGTTGGCTGCAAAAGAAAATAACAGTTATCTCTTGGTTCCAGAAAAATAGTGCAAAGGTTAAGAAATGAGGAAACAGGGACAAGAGCAATCCATGTGCCGAATGAAGAGTGCTATGTGGTCAGCCAGCTGCTGCCTAACAGCTAGCTGCTTGGAGGTTGTGCAGCTCTTCCCTAGAGTGCTTGAGAATGTGGCCAGCCACTCCAGGTTTGTGCAGAGCCAAGGCTCAAAGCCAACCTCAGATCTACTGAGCTGAGTTCTGATTACCTGGTCCCTGCTCCAGGTTCAGCCTCACAACTGCCTCCTGTGCTCCTTCCTTCTCCTTGTGAACCTGAGTGAAGGCCCGAGAAAAGGACTGCTCAGTGCATCACATGCTGCGCTCCACTTTCCTGAGCAGGTCCTGCAGTTAGGTGTACCCCTTCTCCCCCTACCTCTGTTCCCTGTGGTGTGAGGGTGTCCAGGCCCCATGCCTCCCTCATGGCTCCTCTGCTGCCCCTGGGTAAGGAGAAGTTGCCTTCTGCCCTCTCAGCACTCTTGGTATCTCTGCCCAAGGAGCAGGCTTGTCGTCTGCCCAAGCATGTACAGGGTGTGGTGGCTGTGAGGTGCCGCCTCTGACTGCTTTTTGGCTGTAGAGACTTGGGATTTTTAACCTTATATATCTTTTTCCTTCATTCAAAACAAAACAATTTTTAGCACACTGAAAAAAAAAAAAAGCCAAATGTTTTGTGCCTTTCTAAGGCAGCACTGTATCCCAGGCTGCATTTTAGGACTTAATATGGAAATACCAGAGTCTGAGCTCCTCTACCTTTGAACTAGAGTCTTGGGAACAGGGAAATCTATGGCTGGAGAGATGACATTGATACAGGGTGTCTTTAGTCCCTGTTCCCCACCATGATGTTTCATTGGAAGAGAACCATTTTACCCTGGCATAATTTAGTTGGTTCCAGTCAGCAACTAACGTGTACAACCTCTAAATAGACTCTGGCCCATTCCAAGTGCTCCAGTCCCCTGGTCATATTTATGTCCCTGCTCTGTGAACTGTAGGGCACTCTCTGGAGAAGGGGAAACGGGTTCTTTGTTGTCTTTTCTTTCTGCTGGATCCTGAGCTAGCCTCAACCTCCTGCCTCTGATTTGGCTCTCCTTTCATTTGAAGGCTTCACACTTAAAAGCATTAAGTGGCTGAAGACTGATACAGGGTCTGCTTTTTCCAGGGAAGGGCAGGAGCGAACACACAGACCCTGAAGTCTATCAGTCACACTATGATAGGTTTCGGGGCGGGGGGGGGGGGGGTTCTCTACAGTAACATTGGGGGGGGGTTCTCTACAGTAACATTTCACTTACCCTCACCCTTTCCCCAGTTCTCCCCTGCCCATAACTAACAAAGAAGTGGGAGAGATAGAAACAATTCTTTTAAGGTCCTCCTCATTCAAGATTTTGAAATTCTTGGCCTGGGTGGGGCTGGAGAGAACTTGATGTTTTCCCCAGAATAACGAGTCCCAATTTGTATATCAGTGTTAAGAAACATAACAGACACCTAGATGAGATTTTCATGGACTATTTTAAAAATGTGTCATTAATATAAAAAATTTATATTAGCAGTATTTAATCATTTTCACCTGTAAAGAATTAAGAAAGACAGAAGGTAAATATTCTTACAGAGAATAGCAGAGCTTTAAGATTCATTTTCATTTTAAGTCCATTTTGTTTTGCCAATGTATTAAATGTTTAGAGGTCTGTTATACTAATGTTATTTATTAATTTTTTTCATTTCCATACACAGTTAACTAAAGAGCTTTCTCAAGCACCCATGTCTGTAAAAAAAAATATTTTTAAATAAAGTTTCTTTTGTTGTAGCAGACTTGACTTTTTGCTTATTCAGGGCTCAGGGACAAGACACAAGATAAAGGACTGTGGGCCAGGGTGGGTACTGCTGCTGCCGTCCTGGGGCACTGAGGGACAAGGATCCATAGGAAGGGTACATGGCTCCTGGCTAACAGCATATCCAGTTCTGTGTAGCTCTATAGGTAAAGGGACTGCCCTTCCTGGGAAGCCTTGTCCCTACTGCTCTCTGCAGAGGTTCTGCATCCTTTTTGAGACGTTTGCAGTTTGTGGGGTCCCACATCTGATAAATATGAGTGGAGAGCAACAATTAAGCTTTATTTCTCTAACATATATATATATATATATATGAAAACATCTTGCAAATTTACAAACAAAACCACTTATATACATACACGAACACACACATAGAGATGCACACACACCCTAAGGTTCTATCTAGCCAGGCCAGGTTTTCCTCCCTAAGTACCATTCTCCCATTTGGGCCTTCTTGGGGTCTAGGCCCATCACCTACTGTGTATAGAAATTTGGTACTGTCACAGGTGAAGCCATAAAGGACAGTCCACCTCCTTTGTCCTGCCATCAGCCTTTCTGTCTCCCACGATCACCTGAGGACATGGGAGCAATACAGGGGTCTCAGGCTCATGACTTTCACTCAGAAAGTGTCTGGTCTCCTTATTGCAGGGACCTGTGTGAAGGAATGATACTAGACTTCTGCCCAAAGGGGGAAAGACTGAACAGGTGGTGAACAGCAGCTCTGGGTCTACAAGGTTCTCCCCAGAGCCCACATGAACAATATGCATCTTCACCTCTGCAGTCAGAGTTCTTTCAAGGCAGCCCAGGTAGAACACCAGCTTAGAGGGGTGAATCTACTTAGCTTCTCCTAGAGATGGATTTATAGCATTGCATGTATACGGAGAAAAACTACTCCCCACTCATGGGAGATCAAGGCCCCTTGGGATAAGTGTCATTGAGATGGGCTGGCTGGTCCCTGAAAAGGGGCCTCCAAGGCCAAGTGAGGTCCTTTAGATGGCTCTGGTCCCGGCCCTTGGCCCTCTGGAGCAGATCTGCAGTTGAGCTGGAACTGGGGTCTTCTCTGCTGTCCTGGGAGCTTTGGCTTGGGGGAGAAGAGTGAGCAGAAAGCCGGGAACGTTCCAGGCAGGGAAGGAGCTGAATGCACATGATTCAGCTAACGCCTCAGATCGATATATTTCTCTCCCTAAAAATGGATAGGAAAAAGTAACCAGAAACCTGAAGAGTAGACAGGGTTTAAGGTGTGCATACTAACGGACAGAGGACTGAAGCAAAAGCCAATGGACTTGCAGCAGCCTGAGGAGAAGCAGCAGGATGGAAGACAGGGAAGAAAACACAGGACCCTCAATAGGTCTCTGCACTAGGGAAGTTCAGGCCACACTTCACACCTAGTGGCAGAACCACAGGCTTTGTTTTTTCAGGAAAGGATGGGGTGGGGTTTTGCAGCCTTTTCTCCAGGGTCCCTCTACCATTTGCCTCACCCGGCCACCTGTCAGTAGTGTTAGGCAAGATAGGCCTGCTCCCCATCTCCGACCAAGAAGGAGGAAGAGAAAATTAAGAAAACAAGTACTGTTAGCCCAGATTGCCCCCATCCTTGCAACTGTCAGACACTAGCCTCAGAAACTGCTTCCTACCTGGTCTCCTGGAGCCCTCTTGTCACCGTTGTTGCCCTGGAGGAGGCCCATCTCTTCTGGGGGCTTATCTGACTTAACTTCAACTACAAATTCATTCTTACGAGATGGGGGCAGCGTGCTGGGAGGAGGGAGGTGAGAGGTTGGCAACTTGCGGGGGTGGGGGGCAGCTATTAGAAAGTAAGTTGGGGGCTGGAGAAATGGCTTAGTGGTTAAGGCGCTTGCCTGCAAAGCCAAAGGACCCAGGTTCAATTCCCCAGGACCCACATAAGCCCGATGCACAAGATGGTGCATGTGTCTGGAGTTTGTTTGCAGTGGCTGGAGGCCCTGGCACACCCATTCACTGTCTGTCTCCCCCTCTCTTTCTGTCAAATAAATAAATAAAAATATTTGGGAAAAAAGTAAGTTGGATGGGCTCTTTGGTATTTTGGGGGAGCTCAGGAAGAGAGGATGAAAGAAGTGTTGATGGTAGCTGGGTAGTAGGCAGGAGTCATGCCATCCCAGGGTCAGGTCCAATTTCTGTTGGACAAGGTAGGAGTGGTCCCTGATGAGGCAGCACAAGACGGGGCGAGAACAAGGGGATGACCTTGGCTTACATCTCCTGTTTGCCTGAGCGCCCACACGGCATCTTGCCCTTCTTATAGAAGAAGTAGAGAGCAGCTCCCAGCACGGCCAGGACCAGGATGCACACGATCACAGCCACGATGACCACACCCTTGCTCTCTGGCTCTGGCAGCTTTTTCTCTGTCACACAAAGACACTCAGAGTCACTCTGCTCCAGACTGCCTCTCTGCCATCACTGACCCGCCCCTGCCTAGCCCAGTGCTAACAGAGATGATCTGCTGTTCTTTCTCAACAAGGCTCTGTGTTGGGGGAGGGGATGGCAGAAAGGGCTCCCTGGCACAGCACTGTTCTCTTGCCAGGCCCAGCTTACCTGTGGAGGTGCTGTTGGCTCTGGTGTGAGGACTGACTGCGGAGGTGCTGGGGCCAGTGGTTTGGTTGAAGCCAGGTGGGAGGGTAGTTAAGGTGACTAGGGGGCAGACGGGGGGTGGTTAGCAGAAGCTTACATTAATGCCCATGCCTGGGCGTGCCCCTACCATCCTCTTGCACCTCACCCAGCTCCAGCGTGATGACAGTGGTGTTTTTGCCCAGGGAGTTGAAGGCTGTGCATTCTGCACCTGTCCCCAACAGCTCTGGGGTCACAAGGACATTCAGGGTGCTCAACACCGTCTGTGGATCTGGGTCTTGTTCAGTTGCCTAGGGAGGAGGAGGCAGCTCAGAGGGTGGGAGGATCTCCGGTCATGGCTGCAAAGTCCAGGCAGGGACTAAGAAGAGCACGGAAAGATGGGTGGGGCCTGCTCACCGTGCCATTGGCATTCCAGGAGATGGTGGGCCGGGGATATCCTGAGGCCTCACAAGACAGATTCAGCACTGTGTTCTCTTTCACCCACACCTTCCTCTCCTTTAATGCCATCCATGGGGACCCTTGGGGAGGGGGGAGGAAGTGAAGTGGTATGATGGCAAGCTCAGCCTGCCTCCATGTTCCACCACATGTCCCAGGGTACCAGGTAGCTTTTTGGCCTCAAACCGCTCAAAACCACCCAACTCAAGATGACCTGGTCAATGCACAAAGGGCCTCACCAAAAATGGCCACATTAACCAGCTGTGTGCTATTCAAGCCAGGAACGCTGGGGACAGAAGCCACGCAGAGGTAGCCTCCCCCTGCCTCTCGTTTTAGGTTGTCCAACTGGAGGATGGGCCCCTTTTCCAACAGCTGGCCTGTCTAGGGGTAAGAGGAGGGTCAGAAAATCTGAAATGGAGCCCACAACCTTTGCCCATAGTCCCAGGCCCATCTACGTACCTTTGCTCTCAGCCACTGGAACTCAAGGTCCTGGTTACTCTCAGCCTCACAGGTCAGGGTGAGGCTGTCACCTTCCTGGCTCTCAGGGGCTGGAGGACTTACTTGAACATCAGATACATCTGGAGGCAGAGCAGAAGTGTTAGGCTAGGCAGGGTGGGCCTGATACCTCTTGCCCAGGCTGGCTCCCCATCCTGGGCTCCCGGCCCCTCACAGTTCACCAGCAACTCCTGGGGACCACTCCACAGAGATAACATGGTTTCCAAGTCAAGGCCTTGACATTCATAGAGCCCACTGTGCTGTTTCTGGGCAGGCTCCAAGATCAGGATTCCATTTTCTGTGGTACTCTTCTCTTCCATGTCCTTGGTGTTGGAGTTCTGGGGGAGCATAAAGAGGCGAGCAGATAGCCCTGAAGCCACACCACCCACTCCTCTGCCTTTACCCTCCGCACTCAGCACCCAGCTCTCCCTACCTGCTTGTAGATACTGAAGTGGGGCTGAGGGTTGCCATCCGACATACATCTGATTTCTACACGGTCCCCTTCTTTCAGCAATCCCACAGGCTCTACTTCTAGCCACACTTTTTCTGCAGGGTCTGCATGAACGAAGGGGATGGTTCTCAGTACAAGAGGTGATTCTGGGGGTATAGTGGTTTGATTCTGGTGTGGGAATTAACGGCTCCTGGAGGCAGTGTATTGTTGGGGGCGGGCTTATGGATATGATAGCCAGCTTCCTCTTGCCAGTGTTTGGTACACTCTCCTGTTGCTATTGTCCACTTAATGTTGACCAGGGGGCGATTTCCACCCTCTGCTCATGCCATCATTTTCCCCTGCCATCATGGAGCTTCCCCTCGAGCCTGTAAGCCAAAATGAACCCTTTTTTCCCCTACAAGTTGCTCTTGGTCGGGTGTTTTCTGGCAGCAATGCGAACCTGACTCCAACAGGAGAGGTGGGGCTACTAGTAATTTCCACCAGGCCTTACCTCTCCCCCTCCTCAAAAACTGAGGAAAAAGTCAGCACTCACAGAAAACAGGGACGGTAACTTCCCGAGATTCTTTCATATGATTCCCACTGGGCAGCCGGTAGTTGAGCTCACAGTAAAACTGGGCATCTTTGTCTTCCTTAACCAATTGCGCCTTCAGAACACTCTGCAAAGTGTACAAGCCACTCGACTCCACAATCTGTGATGACTGAATGTGAATGCCTAGGAAGGAGGGAAGCAAGCTTGGCCTCAGACCTACCAGCTCCACCCCAGGTCTCCAAGAGGATTGGCAAGGGGACATCTAAAGAACCCTGCCCCTGTAGAGGGGGCCAAAGTCAAACAGTTGGTGACCATCCAACACAACACTTTTTTAAAAACTTGAGTGAAGCTGGGCGTGGTGGCGCACACCTTTAATCCCAGCACCAGGGAGGCAGAGGTAGGAGAATCACTGTGAGTTCGAGGCCACCCTGAGACTCCATAGTGAATTCCAGGTCAGCCTGGACTAGAGTGAGACCCTACCTCGGAAAAACCAAAAAAACAAAAAACAAAAAAACTTGAGTGAGTTTCATGTAGCCCAGGCTGGCCTGGAACTTGCTATGTAGCTGAGGATGTCTTTGAACTTTTGATTCTCCTCCCTCCTGAGTGCTGGGATGACAGGTGTGTACCACCACACGCTCAGTTTATGTAGTGCTCAGATCAAACCCACAGCTCTATGTATGGTAAGCACTTGACCAACTGAGCTCTATCTTCAGCCACAGACCTTTTAAAATTATGTTTGTGTGGGGCTGGAGAGATTGCTTAGTGGTTAAGGTACTTGCTGGCAAAGCCAAAAGACCCAGGTTCGATTCCTCAGTGTCTACATAATGCCAGATGTACAAGGTGGTACATGCATCTGGAGTTCATTTGCAATGGCTAGAGACCTTGGTGTACCCATTCTCTATCTGCCTCTCTCTCTAATGGATGCAGTATTTGTGTGTGTCACAGGATAACCTTGGGGTGTTGTTCCTCTCTTCCCACCACAACTTGCTGTAGTTTGCTCTGAGAAGGACAGTCTAGGTGGCTTGCCTCCGCCTCCCACTGCCAAAGGGGAACAGAACTGTGTCACTTAGGGCCAACTTTACATAGTGCCAGAGACCTGAACTCTAGTCAGCAGGCTTGTCAGTGAACCAGACCCCAACCCAACACTTGTAGTGCTCAGTATCTACCCTAGAAGGCCATTTGTATAAGGTTCTGCCAGTAATGCTGCAGTGATTAAGAGACGGAAGGAGCTATAGACACAGGCCAGGTACAGCATGTCTCCGCATATATAAGAACCTGGATTTAACTCCCCAGCACCCGGAAACAAATTATCCAAAATGATCATAAAACGAGACTTCAAGCCAAGCATGGTGGTGCATGCCTTTAATCCCAGCACTCGGGAGGCAGATGGCTCTGAGTTGGAGGCCAGCCTGGGACTACAGGGTGAGTGTGAGATCAGTTGGGGCCAGAACAAGACCCTACCTCAAGAACCTTCAAAAAAAAAAAAAAAAAGACAGAGTGAGAGAAACATCAAGAACTAATAGGAAGCCGGGCATGGTGGCACATGCACACATCTTTAATGCCAGCACTCGTGAAGCAGAGGTAAGAGGATCACCTTGAGTTTGAGTCCACCCTGAGACTACATAGTGAATTCCAGGTCAGCCTGGGTTAGAGTGAGACCCTACCTTGAAAACCACAGACACGAAAAAGACCTAATGGGTATAATTAATTACATAATATTCAGTCCAGAAAATTCAATGGTAGGAGAGGAAACAGGCAGGTACGTCTACATAGGCTGATACGGAATGATTACACCAACGAAAATGTGCAGCAGTGTATGTTATGCATTACCACTAAGGTCAGGGTTTCTCAACCTCAGCACTATTGATGTTTTTGAGCCAGAATTAATTCTTTGTGGTAGGGCCATCCTGAGTATTGTAGGATGTTCAGCATCCCTGACCTCTAACCATTAGATGCCAACAGCACCCTCTGTAACTGTGACAACCAATACCACCACCAGACACTGCCAAATATCCTTCAAGGATGTATGTGTGCAAAGTCACCCTGGTTTACACAGTAAAAGAAAAAAGGCTTGGGCTAGAAAGATGGCTTAGTAATTAAGACACTTGCCTGCAAAGCCTAAGGACCCAGGTTCAACTCCCCAGAATCCACATAAGCCAGATGCACAAAGTGACATATGTACATGAAATTACACATGTATACAAGGTGGTACACACATCTGGAACTCAATTGCCGTGGCTAGAGGCCCTGGCATGCCAATTCGCTATCATAGACAAATAATATGTTAACGTAAAAACACTACACAAAGTTAAAAACATTTTTTCATAAGTGGTACAAATTTATTAACTTTTCATTTGCTCAGTATTTTTAATATACTGCACTACAGAATCACTCCTCTGGGGAAAAATAATCATTTATTTATGATACTAGAGATAATTTCTAGAGTAATCTTTAAAACACAACACCAAGCAAAATGCCACTTATAAGATACTATTTGAAACAAAGGTTTTTGTAATTTGTTTCATTTTTATAATAAAGAAAACTAAAAATTAAAATAATAATAATAATAAAATAAGTGGGTGTGTTGGCACATGCCTTTAATCCCAGCACTTGGAGGCAGTTAGGATCGCCATGAGTTCGAGACTACATAGTGAATTCCAGGTCAGCCTGGGCTGTAGCAAATCCCTACCTAGGGGAAAACAAAAAAACAAAAAACAAAACATAGACTTTAAGTGTGGTGGCACATGCCTGTAATCATAGCACTTGGAAGATGAAGGCAGAAGGCTCAGAAATTCTAGAGCGACCTGAGCTATATAAGATCCTGTCTCAAAACAAATGAGCAAATAAACAAGTCACACTCACGCATACAAATCTCTGTTTCTTACAGACATTTACACAAGTGACTAAAGACACCAACTAATGGCAGACGTAACTTTTGGGAAAAGCCTGGGCCAGGAAGGAACTTCCCGTTTTTTGGTGCTCTATTTTGAGACAGGCCTCTTATAGCCTAGACTGGCCTTTAACTCACTATGTAGCCAAGGATGACCCCGAACTCCTGATCTTCCTGCCTCTCCTCCCAAGTGTTTGGATTATAGGTGTGTACCACTATGCCCAATGTTTTGTATATTGTTGAAGATCAAACCCAGGGTCTTGTGCAAGCTAAGCAAGAATTCTACCATCTGAGCTACATCTCTAGCCCTGTAGTATCAATTCTTTTTCTTAAAAAAATTATTTACTTATTTATTTGAGAGACATAAAGAGGCAGATAGAGAAAAAGAGAATGAGTGTGCCAGGGCTTCTATCCACTGCAAAGGAATTCAGATGCATGTACCACCTTGTGCATCTGGCTAACGTGAGTACTGGGGAACAGAACCTGGGTTCTTAGGCTGTGCAGGCAAGTGCCTTAACAGGTAAGCCATCTCTCCAGCCCTAAATTCTTTTTTATTTTATTTTTAGTTATTTATTTGCAAGCACACAGATAGACAGAAAGAAAGATAATATCTTAGATAATAATTTCAGGGCCTCTAACTGCTACAAATTAACTCCAGATACATGCATCACTTTGTGCATCTGGCTTTATTTAAGTGGGTACTGGTGAATTGAAATTGGATCGTTATGTTTTGTAGGCAAGCACCTTAACCACTGAGCCATCTCTCCAATCCTAAATTCTCATGAAAATATTTTCAAGCATCACTTGAACAGTTTTTTTTTTTCTTTAAAATTTATTCACTGCAGCCAGATGTTGTGACGAACTCCTGAGGCAGAGGTAGGAGGATTGCCTTGAATTCAATGCCACCTTGAAACTACATAATGAATTCCAGGTCAGCTTGGGCTAGAGTGAAACCCTACCTCAAAAAAACAAAAATAAATAAATAAAAATTTGTGAGCAGAGAGAATGGGCACACAAGATGCATGTGCCTCTAGCTTTATGTGGGTACTGGGGAATCAAACCCAGCTGGCAGACTTCACAAGCAAGTGCCTTTAACCACTGAGCCAGTTTCCCATCCTCTTTGCAGTCATTTTTGGTTGTTCCAATAAAAGCTAAAGAGCATGCATACACAGGTGGATCCTGTGTGAACCACTAGGGGAAAAGACTACTCACGGTTCTTCTCCTCCTGCAGGGGCCGGCCATTCTTGTACCAGATAACTTGAGGAATGGGGTACCCGTTCCTCCCCACACAGGTCGCCACCTATGGAGAAAAGAATGTGAATCCTGATGCCACCCACATCCCAGCTTAGCCCTGTTGACCACCATCTGCCCTAGCATCTCTCACCTCCTCAAGCTCCTCGCTGCCCACAGGGATGCCCACAGCATTGGCCTGGATGGTGGGTTCCTCTGGTGCCTCTACAGGGAAAAGGAAATGAGCAGAGAGGTCTGCAAGCTGCTCTGGCCCGTGGTTCCTGACGCAGGCCGGGGAAGCACTCACTGAAGACCCGGAGCTGGATGTGGTGCTCCTGCAGCCGAGGGCGCTTGCTCTGACACACGAAGACGCGCTCATCGTGGGGAGTGACTTGCGTCAGGGCCAGAGTAGCCCCTGCGTCCTGGAGGCTGAGCCGGTGCTGGTACTCCCCAGGTTCACTGTGGCCCTGGCCCTGGCGCACTCGGAACATCAGTGTTTTCCTCTCCTTGTGGATCTGAGAGGAGGAAGCAGAGAGGTGGAGGGTCCCCGACTACCAGGAGGGTAGCAATTCCCACCTGCTCCTGCCCTCCAAAGCCAGGGCACTCACAAAAAACCATTCCACGTGGCTGAGGTTGCCCGGGGAGTGTGAGGGGCCACACCTCAGAAGGGCCGTGTGGCCCACTTCCACCTCCACCAGCTCAGGCACCGGCTGCTCGGCTTCGCCAGGCACACCTGGGAAAAGGGAGGACAGGCCCAGCTGTTGTGTCCGTTCCAGCTGCTCTCCCCTCACAGGGCTCACTACAGCTGTTCTGCCACTTGGAGGATTTGGAGAGGGTCCTGTCTGCTCCCTTCGCCCATACCGCTAACCTAGCCAGCCCTGTGCCAGTGCAGAGGCCTTGGGACTTGAAGCCAACACTGAGCAACAGGGTGCCTACCTCCCAGGTGAGTCTGGCAGAGGGGCAGAGAAGGCAACGTGGGCGATGGGTCAAGAGGAAGGCCCCTTTGCTCCCAGGCCCCCTCCCAAGTCCTCCGAGTGAGCTCAGAGTGTGGGAATGCAAAGCATGTGCCAGGCTGGGGCACACAGGCCCCTTTGTGTCCCCACCCCTAGGGAAAGACGTCACTACTCTACCCTCTGCCCACCCCCCCCCCCAAGTCCCCTCTCTAAATCCCCCAGAAAGCCAGTGGGCCAGTTCTGGCCAGAAGCTCCCATCTCATACTTTCTAAGCAGGATGTCGTAGAAAATTCCACACAAAATCAGGGGACCCCATCCTGGGAGTCCGATGAGTATAGAAGGGTCAATCTCTTCCCCACCCCACCCCCACGCCGGGTCAGGGCAAGGGCCAGGCAGTGAACAGGAGTGATGTCAGTGGTGGCATCATGCTGCAGACCCATGTAAGGAGGTGATGTCGCGGGACACCATCTGGCTGGACCCTGGGGTGCCTGGGTTGTGTGGCTCCCAGACCTAGAAGGCATGTGGGGAGTGGTCATCTTCAACCTAGAGCAGAAGCCTTGGATCAGTTTCCTGGGAGCCAGAAGAACTGGGCAGGGTGGGGCTGGACTTACCCCTTTCCCCAGAAATTAAGGTCAGCCTGCAAGGCAGTAGACTGGAGCACCCCAGGGACGCGGCTGGCACCGGGCATGAGGCCAACGGAGTGGGTAATGCCCAGCAGCCCTCCCCTTCCCCAGCCCGCTCGACTGAGGCTGGGACCGAGTAATAAGCCAAGAGTAACACGCGACATCGCATGGGCTACGCAAGGGCAGCCAGCACAGACCCAGGAGCTCCTGACTACTAGGTGGCTCCAAAGAAATGTTCCAAAGTGCCCAAGCGCTCTTCCCACCGGAATGGGGCACCTAAAATAAGCCGCTTCCATTCTACAGATCCTCCAGCCCAGGTTTCTGCCACCTGTGCTCTCGTCGCCCGGGGAGGTGCGGGGCGAACCACACCGCCCGCAAGCCCCTGCCAACGCCCAGCCCGGGCGGGAGCCGCCGTCCTCACCCCCCCCCTCGCCCCGCTCACCTCCAGCCTGGCGCGAGGCCCGGCAGAGGGGGAGGGCTCGGCGCCCCCCTTCCAGCTGGGGACACTGCCTTTTCCAGCAACAGGCGGGCGCGGGATCTAGGGGCCGAGGATGCGCTCCAGCGGCGCCTCCCTCCCGCGCCCGGGTGCCCTGCGAGCACCTGCGGGGAGATTCCCGGGGGCAACGGGCACAGGCTCCGCTCCACCCTTTCCCGCTCCCGGGAACTGCTAGAATCCACGCTGCAAACTGGAAAGAGGAGTTGCACGCGCGCAGAGCTCCCGGGAGCCGGGGATGGGCAGGAGGAGGAGGACGACCGACCACCGGGGTGCAGAGCCTCGGCGCGGCCGCGCAGACACCTCCGCTGCCCGGTACGCTCGAGTCGAAGTCATCCCCCTTGCCCCGCGCCTGGAGACCCCGAGCGAACTCACTCACTCACTCACCCGAGACGCGGCGACAGCAGCCGCAGGCGGCGAGCAGGAAGACGCACACGAGCCGGGGCAGCCCCATGCTTCCCGGGCGGACGGCGAGAGCCGAGTGAGGAGCTCGCCGCGGCCGGGGGCTGACGTCAGGGGGGCGGGGGAGGGGACCCCGGCCGCCCCGCCCCGCCCCGCGCAGCCCCCCGCCCCGGGGGCGGGTCCCGGCCGCGGAGGCCCGGTGCCCTCGTGCCAGCACCCTCCGGCTGGGGAGGGTTGCGGGAGCTGTGACAGGTGTCCTAGGGGACGACCGGGGCAGCGGGAGAAGCTGGCCCGGACGCCCAGGGCCGCCCTAGGTGCCGTAGCAGCATTCAGCCCCCAGCAGCCGTAGTAGCCCCGGGGGCGACCTGGCCGAGGAGCCGGGGACCCAGAGCAAGTCCGCGGGGGTTCCGACGGGGACCTCCCTCCCATTCACGCGCCTCTGCTCTGCGGGGACCTCGGGCCTGCCCGCTTCGCCCGGCTAGATGGACTGCTCTACTGCGGCTGCTTGAGGGCCTGGCACTGCCCCAGAGTCTCGCTGTCCTGGCAGCCTTGGGGAAAGAACTGAGTGCCAGGTCCCACAGACCCAGAGGTGCCTACAAAGGGGAGGGGAGGGAGCTGGAAATGGTGGCGTCTGGGCTGATCCTCCTCCGATCAGAGAAGGGGAGGAGGGTGCTGAATTCACCAGCCCCAAGGTAAGGACGCTAGTCGCCACCCAGGCCTGGAAATCCTGTTCGGGCTCCCTTTCCTCCACCAGCCCGGCCTCGGACTGTTTCCCCTCAGGTGAACGAAAAGAGAGCGAAGTGTTAATGGGTATGGTGCCTCCACCTTGACCTTCAGAAGCCTGTTGCCCCTCGGGATACTTGAAAGCCTACCCCAGCACTTCCGGGCATCCTACAGATTGTGGCTCAGTGGCAGAAGCAGGGGCCGCCGGGCGTGGGGGCGCACGCCTTTAATCCCAGCACTTGGGAGGCAGAGGTAGGAGGATTGCCGTGAGTTCAAGGTCAGCCTGAGCTAGAGTGAGACCCTACTTCGAAAAAAAATAAAAAAATAAAAAACAGAAGCAGGGGGCCACGTAGGGGAATAAGATGTGCTTGGGGCTGCTGCTCTGGCTGGAGCACTCTCTCTTACGCAGCAAGGGTGTGGGCATCCCCATAGCTGCCCTTCTCCCCCAAACCCCAACTTCTCCCTGGGTATCCTGGCCTTTTCACTAAGACTCCAGCCAGGAGGGTGGCTCTTGCCTCAAAATGATCCCAGCGCTCTGGCTTCAGAAGAGGGTTCCTATCAGCAGGGGCTCTCAAAGAGGAGCCCGGATTTGAGGCGGAGGCCTTGTCATCCGGTGGGGCAGCCTTTCTGATGCTTGGGGGATGGGGAAGCAGCAAACGCCAGAGATGGCCAGGTGACTTGAGAGAATGCTCTGGGTGGCATTCTGATGACGCAGAGATGACTGGCAAACCACATCAGCCTCATCTTTCAGAACCTCGCTGACCCCTCCTCCCAGTCCATTAGTCTCCAGCTACAGGCCATCCCAAGCCAGGCCAGTCAGAGGCCTGAGACTGGGGGTAGAGACCTGGAGGAGGATTCTGCCTCCCCCCACTCCCCGCCTCCCCAGTGAACTCGCCGGCTCTGGCCTCAGGCCCGGAGAAGAATGGGAAGATGGGCGTGTTTGCAGCTTATGAGTGGAAATGGCTGAAGGATATAGCTGTTTGTCCAGGCCGGCCAGGAGCTGGGCCATGGATCCTTTCCTCACCCCCTCCTCATCTTCACTTAACACCATTAACTAATCATTCTCATCTCTGGCGGCCTGAAAACAGAGCCAGCTAACCACCAAGGACAGTCAGTTCTGATAATTTTTCTTCCGCTCTTAGGAGAGTGAAGCCAGGTGGGGGTTGGAGGAGTCTCTGCAGTGAAAGGGAAATCAGATTAGAGCCCAGGGTGACATGCCCTCTCCTGCATGGATGGCCCCGGCAGACCCAGACTGGCACAGGGAATGTCCAGTAAAAAACCTGTAGCCTCTGGATAGGCCGAGCGGGAGTGGGTGAGGAGACATCAAGAGACACACAGTTTAGGGATGGTTTCTTGTGTGGGGGTGGCATTTTTGGGTTTCAAAATCAAAGATCCAAACCAAATCCTTGGAGAGGATTCTGAGGGTGATGGGGCTGGAAAGAGCAACAGAGACAGGGCAGCAAGGCATGGGTGGGGAGATAGCACCCTCAGTCCTGGAAGACCCCCGAATTGGCCATGGACACCAGCAGGTGTGTGGGAGCTGACCCCGAGGGGAATAATGGGCCAGGGGAGCCTCGCCTCTGGCCAGAGACTGGTGCACCTGGTCTGGACTTGGAAGCAGCCTTCACCAGATGTAGGTCAAGGCCAAGAAGGCAAGGCCCTACCCAGGACAGAGTCTTAATTCCTTCCTTCCTTTCCCTGGGGAGGGTGGGGTGTAGAAATGGACCTGGAGTGGACAGTTACTTTCCTCCAGTACCACGGTAGACCCGGGATTCTCCGAGGGGAGAAGGGCCTTTGTGCTGGATGCTTTTTTTTTTTTTCTCCCCGGTTCCTCAAGGTAGGGTCTCACTCTAGCCCAGACTGACCTCAAATTCACTTGTAGTCTCAGGATGGCCTCGAACCTACCTCTGCCTCCCAAGTGCTGGGATTAAAGGCATGCGCCACTACGCCTCCTATGTATCTCTCCCTAGGTGGAGGCCTGCCTTCCACTGGAGTCCAGTGGCACAATGATTCTAGTCCTGCCAACCCCCCCTCCGCGAGTCTCTCCTATGTGGGTGGGGCTGTCCATTCCTTGTGAGGAGAATGGGGAAGAGCGGAGATGGTGGTAATGACAATGATACCCGCTTTGTTGGGAAGGGTGGGCTTGGCAGAGGAAGGAAGTGATAAAGACGTGCTTGCAGCTGTGATGGGAAGGAGACTGGGGTGGGGGGAACAATCTTGGCGTCCGTGGAGGCTGGGGAACCCCCTGGCCTGGCCAGAAAACAGGATCCAGGAGGGGTGGCAGGAGACTTTGCAAGGGGGGGTTGCTTTCTGAGGAGATCGTGCTGAGTGAAAAACAGGGGTGGGGGTGGTATTTGTTGCTCAGGACATCCATCAGGCCAGGAAACCGGATACTGGGGGGTAGGTGGAAGATTGAGGGGGGAAGAGAATGAATGGGGGGAAGCAGCCCACTTCTGGCCGGACACGCAGTCTTGCTCCTGTCATGTCCTTCGCACCTGACCTAGGGCAGGAGCAAGAGGAAGAGGGGGAACGCCAGATTGAGGTGTACCCTAGCAACACCATGGGACTATGGCTTTCTGGGGAGGGGGCGGTTATGGAAGGGGCTATTTTTAAACTTGGAAAAATCGTGAGTTCATCTCCGCCCGGGAGGCCGCAAAGGCCCCATTGTATAGGGGTACGGAGAAGGGGGGCGCGGGGGCGGGGGTGAATGGCACAAAGAGGAGGATTATGTTGGAACGGGGTGGGGGAGGGGCATCGTCGTCACAGCTGGCCTACTGAACTCTGGGGTCGCGCCAGGCTGGGGCTGGGACTTGGGACTTCCACCCTCACAAGGCCCCGCTTGGGGAACTGAGGTCCTGCGGCATCCGATCCAGCGGCTCATCCTGGGGAGGGGGCTGATGGTGGGATTCCCACCGCCTGGCTTTCCCAGGGACTTCAGGGTCTGTTCCCAGGCTCCCAGCATTCCAGGATTCCCCTGGGAGCCGCTGGGTCTCTGCTCTCGGGCCCCTTCCTAGCTAAAGAGTGAGGGGGAGAGAGAGGATGTGGACGTGGAATCGGGAATCTTCCGGGGGACCTGAACAAGCAGCAGCGGGTGGGTGGGGTATGTTGGGGAGGGGGGGTCCTCGTCCTTCCATTCTAGTCCCTAGCCCTTCCCAGCGCCTACACCTGAGGCTGGCTCTCTTTTCCCCACTGACCCTAGGGGGCCTCTCCGCGTGGGACAGTCCATCTGTCCGACCTCGGTCACCCAGCACCCAGGCCCCCACCCTCAGGGGTCCCGTTTAGGCGGGAAGGCGCCGGCCGAGCTCCCCGGGGCGCCGCAGCGGCCGGGTCCCCGAGGTCCTGCCCAGAGGAGGCCGGGGGAGGCGGGGCATCCGGCCGCGCGCACCAACCCAAACATTACCAAAAATGCTCAGGCGGCCGGCGGCCGGGGCGGGGGAGCCGGGGCTCTCCGGAAGCCCGGAATCCGGTCTCCAAGCCTTTCCCAGCGCGGCGCGCGGCTGCGATCCAGTGTCTGCGCTCACCTCTTCTGTAAAGGGGGGGGGGGAACAGCAAGGGAGTCTGGAGCTACCTCCAGGGTGAGCCCGCCTTCCAGGTGGGTGATTCCCAGGGTCTCCAGTCGGTGGCTCCTAACTCCCTACTTAATTGCCTCCAGCCTAAACTTGGGAAATGAAGGATCGATGGGGGGCGGGAGCAGGATGTTGGGAGTTGACACCTACCCCCCCCCCGGGGGGAATTTCACATCCGCTCCCCAAAATACCACTACCACCCAGTGGGAGGAATGTCCCCAGAGAGCTGTTTTAAGTTTGACTTTGAGTTGTCCCTGAGGCCAGGCCAGCTGGTTCAAGAGCCTCTGGGAAACCGGCCATGTTCTGGTCTTCAGGCCCCTCTCTTCCGTGGAGGACACTTGGGCATTTTCCTTGGTCCCTAGCTTCGAGCCAGTCACTGGGAGCCCTAGGGGACAACTTGGGCCTGGGATCCCTGGGTAGTAAAGTTGGGCGCGGCTGATGGTGGAGCTTTAAGAAAAGAAGAAAGGCAAAACAGGCCTGCCTGCCATCTCTCCAGATCCCACACCACCTGTGGTCCTCTCACCCAGGTCATCTGGTGCCACCTTCCCTTCAAGCGTTCGTCCCACTGGAAACTGCTCTTTTAGCTTTGGTCTCAAACACTATGAAGGAACAGGTGGCTTTGAGACAAGCTTGCTACCTAGTTACTAATCTACAGCAAGTGACCTGACTGGCTATTGAGACCATAAAGCAGTGATTTGAGAGAGGGAAGAAGCTATGGCATTTGTAAAGACAGCTTAGACCTTCCACTTAAAGGTCACTTTTATGACCCATCTTTATCTTTTTTGTTTTTTTTTGTTTTTTTTTTTTTTGGTTTTTCAAGGTACGGTCTCTCTCTAGCCCAAGCTGACCTGGAACTCACTATGTAGTCTCAAGGTGGCCTCGAACTCACGGTGACCCTCCTACCTTTGCCTTCTGAGTGCTGAGATTAAAAGCATGTGCCACCACACATGAAAATGAGGAAAGCAGGGTGTGGTGGCACATGTCTGTAGCCTGTAATCCCAGCATTTTGGAAACAGACATAGGATTATGAGTTTGAGGCCAATATGAGCTATATAGTGAGACTGCCTCAAAGTAAAAATGGAAACAGAAGCCTGCAGTCTTCAATACTTAGAAAGCTGAGGCATGGGACTGGGAAAATGGCTTAGCTGTTAAGGTGTTTGCCTGCGAAGCCAAAGGACCCTGGTCCTATTCCCCAGGACCCACATAAAGCAGATGCCCAAGGGGGTGCATGCGTCCAGAGTTCCTTTTCAGGGCAGGAGGCCCTGGCATGCCCATTCTATCTGCCTCTTCCCCCCCCCCTCTCAAATAACATATATATATCCATGCTGGGGCAGGACTTTGAGGCCAGTCTGGATAGCAAAGCAAAAAAAGTTATATGACTTAAAGTTACATAGGTTGTGAATGATGGAACCAGGTTTTTGTTTTTTTTAACGTGTTAAGGTGGTGTGGTGGCACATGCTTTTAATCCCAACACCTGGGAGGCAGAGGTTGGAGGATCATCATGTGTTCAAGGCCACCCTGAGACTATATTCCAGATCAGCCTGGGATACAGTGGAACCCTACCTTGAAAAAAACAAAAACAAAAACAAAAAACAACAACAACAACAACAACAAAGGCTGAGAGATAGCATAGCACTTAAGGCACTTGCCTGCAAAGTCAAAGGACTCAAGTTTGATTCCCCAGGATCCATATAAACCAGATACAACAGGTGGCACATGTGCGGGCAGTTCATTTGCAGGCTGGAGGCCCTGGTGTGCCCACTCTCTCTTCCCTATTTGCATCTTCCTCTCTCTCTCAAGTAAATAAATAAAAATTTAAAAAATAAGATAAAAAAAGGGCCAGCTGGGAGTGGTGGTTTACGCCTTTAATCCTAGCACTTGGGAGGCAGAGGGAGAAGGATCACCATTGAGTTCGAGGTCACCTTGAAACTGCACAGTGAATTCCAGGTCAGCCTGAGCTAGAGGGAGACCCTACCTCAGAAAACAAAAAAAGGAAAAAGAAGAAAGTAAAATGGGCCAGGTGTAGTGGCGCACACCTTTAATCCCAGTCACTCAGGAGGCAGAGGTAGGAGGATTGCTGTGAGTTTGAGGTCAGCCTGAGACTACATAGTGAATTTCAGGTCAGCCTGGGCTAGAGTGAGACCCTACCTTTAAAAAAAAAAAGGCTGGAGAGATGGCTTAGTGGTTAAGGTGCATGCCTGTGAAGCCTAAGGACCCAGGTTTGATTCTCCAAGTCTCACCAGCCAGATGCATATGGTGGCACATGCATCTGGAGTTCACTTGAGTGGCTAGAGGCCCTGGCGTACCCATTCTCACTCTCTCCCACTCTCTGTATAAATAAATAAAAATAAAATCTTTTAAAAAGTTAAAAAGGATTCTCAAGATGGGCATTGTGGCACACACCTTTAATCCCAGCACTTGGGAGGTAACAGTAGGAGGATCATTGCCATGAGTTCAAGGCCACCCTGAGACTACCGAGTGAATTTCAGTTCAGCCTGGGTGGGCTAGAGCAGGACCTTACCTTGAAAAAAAAAAAAAAAAGGTGGTGGATTCTCTAACCAGAAGTGAGAACAGTATAGACCAAAGGTCATGAACATATACATTTAGGAGGCTTTTTGATGGGCGTAAAATCTTCAATTAGCCAAAGAACAGTCCCCTCTAGGGTCTATGACCTTAGGCTTTTTTTTTTTTTTTTTTTTTTTTTTTTTTTTTGGTTTTTCAAGGTAGGGTCTCACTCTAGCCCAGGCTGACCTGGGATTCACTATGGAGTCTCAGGGTGGCCTCGAACTCACGGAGATCCGCCTACCTCTGCCTCCGAGGGCTGGGATTAAAGGCGTGCGCCACCACACCTGGCTGACCTTAGGCTTTTGACTAGGCATGAATTCTGTCCCACTGAGCAGGCCTCATCCAATCAAAGAACAGTAGGTTACCCCCATAACTTATGTGCCACTGTTGCATGGGTACATCGTTCCTGGCTGGTTGGTTTTGTAGCTGGCAGGGTCTACTGTGTGTTCATACTGTTGATGACTCTTTCCCCCAGCAGGGTGATGGTGACTTGCATCTCAGTTCCAGCATGATCTCTCCATGTTCTGCAACCACACCCTGTGGTGTCTTCAGCAATAGGGTCTTACTGTCTGTTCTGGTGGATAACCAAGTGCTTCAGCAATGGCTTGCATTGTGGAAACCTCATGGACCTTCCTGAACCAACAGCTCACTGTGACCCGTCTCTGGCATTGAGATTCACCTGCAACAACCTATGGCTTCAGGCTAAAGCATTCTGCATTCCAGCAGGGTACTTCCACCCAAACTCACTCATCTCTCTCATTCTCCTCTCTCTAAATCTTCATGTGCATATATATATATATATATATATATATATATATATATATGAAATTTTTATTTATTTATTTGACAGAGAAAGAGAGAGAGAGAGGAGAATGGGCATGCCAGGGCTTCCAGCCACTGCAAACAAACTCAAGATGTATGTGCCCCCTTATGCAGCTGGCTAACGTGGGTCCTGGGGAATCGAACCTGGGTCCTTTGGCTTTGCAGGCAAATGCCTAAGCCATCCCTCCAGTCCTTTTTTTTTTTTCAAGGTAGGGTCTCTCTGTAGGCCAGGCTGACCTGGAATTCCCTATATAGTCTCAAGGTGGCCTTGAACTCACAGTAGGCCTCCTACCTGTGCCTCCCAAGTGCTGGGATTAAAGGGGTACGCCACCACGCCTGGCTTAAATATTTTCATTAACTCATGAAGAGGTAGGTTGCTATAGCATTTATTCCTACCATCTTTAGTTCTGTGTATCCCTCCTCCCTCCCCTTGCTTTTCCGTCCCTCCTTAGACCTTCCATCCTCTGTTCTTTCCCTCCGCTTGCCTGTCTACTATCCCATCTTCTAATCCTCCCCACTCTCCTTCCTCCAAGCTTCATTCTAGCTCCCTGACTACTAGTACCGATTCTTACTATAACTTACAAACAAACGTAACTGTTCCAAGCTAGGATCCACATGTGAGAGACAGCATGTGGTGTTTGTCTTTCTGAGCCTGAGTTACCACTCAGTATAATTTTTTTTTTCCAGATCCATCTATTTTCCAATGAATTTCATTTTTCTTTACAGACGAATAGAACTCCATAGTGTGTATGTATCACATTTCATTATCCATTAACCAGTTGATGATGCCTTCTATTTTTATTTCCAGTATATGATTTCTTGAGCCCTTGAAAGTTTTGGCCACATTAACTAATCTTGTCACCTCGCTTACATGATTAATGAGTCCTTCATAGAGAATGTTATATGGCTAACTAGAAATGCACCAGGGTAGAGGGTACATTACATAAAAATGAGGCGTGGTTATGTTATTATGGGGAAAGGACTTGGATCTTAAAACAGATTAGGCAATGAAGAGCCCTTGCAAGTTCTTAAGCAATGAGGAAATTAGAATCTGTTTGCAATGGTTTCTTGATTTCTTGGCTTGTGACCGCCCCCTGGTGTCCCTTATTTGAATTGTTCCCGCTTTATTTACTTATTTATTATTTTTTAAAAACAGTTTGTTCATTTTTACTTATTTGAGGGCGACAGACAGAGAGAGAAAGAGGCAGATAGAAAAAGAAAGAGGAGCCAGGTGTGGTGGCTCATGCCTTTAATCCCAGCACTTGAGAGGCAGAGGTAAGAGGATCGCCATGAGTTCAAGGCCACCCTGAGACTACATAGTGGATTCTAGGTTAGTCTGGACCAGAGTGAGACCTTACCTCGAAAAACTAAAAAAAAAAAAAAAAAGAAAGAAAGACAAAGAGGATGGGCACATCAGGGCCTTCATCCACTGCAAACACACTCCAGTCGCATGCACCCCCTTGTGCATCTAGCTAACGTGGGTCCTGGGGAATTGAGCCTCGAACCAGGGTCCTTAGGCTTCACAGGCAAGCACTTAACCGCTAAGCCATCTCTCCAGTCCTTATTTTATTTATTTATTTATTTTTATTTTAAATTTTTTATTTATTTATTTGAGAGCAACAGACACAGAGAGAAAGACAGATAGAGGGAGAGAGAGAATGGGCACACCAGGGCTTCCAGCCTCTGCAAACGAACTCCAGACGCGTGCTCCCCCCTTGTGCATCTGGCTAACGTGGGACCTGGGGAACCGAGCCTCGAACCGCAGTCCTTAGGCTTCACAGGCAAGCGCTTAACTGCTAAGCCATCTCTCCAGCCCCTTATTTTTTTTTTTTTGAGGTAGGGTCTTGCTCTAGCCCAGGCTGACCTGGAATTCACTATGTAGTCTTAGGGTGGTCTCAAACTCACGACAGTCCTCCTACCTCTGCCTCCTGAGTGCTGGATTAAAGGCACATGCCACCACACTGACTTTGTTCCCTCATTTTATAGAGTAGCTGGGAGGATCTGAGGCTGGAAAAGCAGGATTTAGGAGTTACAGAAGCCCAGACTCCTGGGTGTCATTGTACTTCATCCTGAGTGATGACAGCCTTGTGACAAAATGAGGTGACATATGGAGATTTGAAGTGCAGAAAAAAGAGCATTGGGGAAGCCGGGCGTGGTGGCGCACGCCTTTAATCCCCTTTAATCCCATCACTCGGGAGGCAGAGGTGGGAGGATTGCTGTGAGTTTGAGGCCACTCTGAGTATTCAGAGTGAATTCCAGGTCAGCCTGGGCTAGAGTGACACCCTACCTCATTAAAAGAGAGAGAGAGAGGGAGGGAAAAGGAGGGAGAGAGAAAGAGAGAGAGAGAGAGAGGGAATTAGAGAGGAAGGGAGGGAGAGAGAGCACATTAGGGGCTGGAGATACGGTTTAGTGGTTAAGCACTTGCCTGTGAAGCCTAAGGACCTGGGTTCAAGGCTCAATTCCCCAGTACCCATGTAAACCAGATGCATAAGGGGGCACCCATGTCTGGAGTTCATTTGCAATGGCTGGAGGCCCTGGTGTGTCCATTCTCTCTGCCTTTTTCTCTGTCTGTCACTCTCAAATAAATAAAATATTTCTTAAAATTATTTTTTTAAAAAAAGCATTGGGAGTGACTCCCTTCTCTGTTCTGTACCTACATGTCTCTGGTGCTCTAGAATCAAGCCCATTGGTCAGGCAACAAGTGGAGGGATGGAGAGGATGATTACAAAGACAAGGTCCCTGTGTTTGAGAAGCTTGGGTTTGTGGTGGGGACAGGCAAGTTCTGGGAACAGCTATAATAAAGCCTGCCAAGTACTAGTGTGCAAATGCACACACAACTTTTGCTTAAGGGCTGGAGAGATGACTCAGCAGTAACAGGCACTCACATGCAAGGTCTAACTAACTACCCAGGTTCAATTCCCCAGTACCCACGTAGGGCCAGATGCACAAAGGGTACGTGCATCTGGAGTTTGTTTGTGGCGCCAAGGGGCCCTGGGGAGCCAGTTCATTCATATTTTCTCTCTCTGCCTTTGCAAATAAATAATAAATATAAAGCTGGGCATGGTGGTGCACACCCAGCATTTGGGAGGCAGAGGCAGGAGGATTGCTGTGAATTCGAGGCCAGCCTGAGACTTCATAGTGAATCCAGGTCAGCCTGGGCTAGAGTAAGACCCTACCTCGAAAAAACAAAAAATAAATAAATTAATTCATGAAACAGTTGCTTAAACCAGCCTGTGCTTTCTGGAAGACACCTAGCTGGGTGTAGTGGTGCACGCCTTTAATCCCAGTACTCTAGAGGCAGAGGATCACCATGAGTTTGAGGCCACCTTGAGACTACATAGTGAATTCCATGTCAGCCTGAACTAGAGTGAGCCTTTACCTTGCAAAATCAAAGGGGAGCTGGGCGTGGTGGCATATGCCTTTAATACCAGCACTTGGGAGGCAGAGGTAGGAGGATTGCTGTGAGTTCGAGGCCACCCTGAGACTCCATAGTGAATTCCAGGTCAGCCTGAGCCAGAGTGAGACCCTACCTTGAAAAACCAAAAAAAAAAAAAAAAAAAAAATCAAAGGGGAAAAAAAAGGGACATTGTTGCAGTCAGGTTTGAACTGCTGATAGAAATCACCCAACCAAGAGCAGTTTGTGGGAAAAAAGAGGTTTATTTTGGTTTACAGGCTTGAGGGGAACGCTCCATGATAGCAGGGAAAATGACATGAGCAGAGAGCAGACATCACCCCAACATGTGGCCAACATAAGGTGGACCATAGCCACAGGAGAGCGTGTAAAACCCTGCCATGGGGAAACTGGCAGTAACACCCATAAGCCCGCCCCCAACAACACTCTGCCTCCAGGAGGCTTTAATTTCTAATTGCCATCAGCTGGGGAGACTAGCATTCAGAATACCTATGTTTATGGGGGACACCTGAATCAAACCACCACAGACCCCTAGTCTAGTTTTGAAGAATGAGTGATTGGTGACCTGGTGACTGGGTGCAGGGTATACTGTTGGAGGGTCTCTTAGCCAGTGGTCAACATCCTGCGAGGGAAGAGGGAGGTTAGTGAGGAGCACAGACGATTTGTAAAGCATGATAAATTATTAACAGCTACAAGTGTGTGCACAAGTGATTTCAAGGAAGAGAGCAATCCTGAGCTAGTTTCAATCCATTAGAGTTTAGTCCCGGCGGGGGAGGGACGGGGTGGGGAGCTGGGGACACAAAACCAATGCCCCCCCTACTTTCTAAGATTCCCTTTTCCTTCTAGCTCCCTTGTCTCTCCTGGATGATGGAAGCTGAAAATGTCCAATTCCTTCTAGGGAAGCAGCTTCCAGTACACAGGGTGTAGCCATATTTCAACCTTTCTGTCTCCTACATGAGACTGAGCTCCTCTTGGCAGCTCTTCTGCTTCCCACAACCAACTAGAGGAGGACACAGCCCTTCACTGGGGGGGAGGGGGGGCTATGAACAATGCCTGCATTAGCTCTGTGGAGGGACTGAGTACTACACAGCTGTTAAAAAAATAAATACACTAAAAAAAGAAAAGTCGAGCATAGAGGGGTAGGATCAGGGCTCTTACTCTGGTGGTAGGACTGGGGGGGCCAGAATATATTGTAATATATTTTCTAAATATATATTAAAATATATTTTAAATATATTTAAATTTTTAAAATTTATATATTATTTATTTGACAGAGAGAAAGAGGCAGAGAGAAAGGGTGGGGGATGAAGAAAATGGGCGCACCAGGGCCTCCAGCCACTGCAAAGGTACTCCAGATGCATGCACCCCCTTGTGCATCTGGCTTACTGGAGAATCGAACTGGGAGCCTTTGGCTTTGCAGCCAAGCGCCTTAACCACTAAGCCATCTCGCCAGCCCAGGGATATATTTTAAAGACTGAGCTATTAAGACTTGCCCACCACACCCGGCTTGAAGAAGATGTCTTAAGTGTAGGAATTTGAGACCAGCTGGACCATATAGAGAGGTTCTGTCGCTGAAAGGAAAGAGAGAGCCCGGTGTGGTGGGGCACGCCTTTAATCTTAGCACTGGGGAGGCAGAGGTAGGAGGATCACCATGAGTTCAAGGCCACCCTCAGACTACATAGTGAATTCCAGGTCAGCCTGGGCTACAGTGAGACCCTACCTCAACACCCCCTCCCCCCCCCAAAAAAGAGGATGGTCAGTCTCATACCATCAGGGAAATGGAAATTAAAACAGTACTACCCGGCACACCTAATAAGATGGCTAGAAGCCAGAATCCAAACAATGTCAGCAGGAAGCACTGGGGAGGATGTGGAGCAGTGTGAACTCTCCTTCTAGGCTGGGGGGAAGGTAAGTCATACAGACTTTCAAACAGTTTATGAGTTCTTTTTTTTATGGTTTTTTTTTGGGGGGGGAGGCTGAGGTAGGGTTTCACTTTAGCCCATGCTGACCTGGAATCACTATGTAGTCTCAGGGTGACCTCAAACTCATGGCGATTCTCCTATCCTCTGCTTCCCGAGGTATTAAAGGTGTGCACCAAGGCACCCAGCTATGATTTCTTTAATAAATAAATAAATAAATACACACACATATATATGTATATATATGTATACACACACACACACACACACACACACACACATATAAAATCTTTTTTATTACAGAAAGAGACAGAAAAAAGGCAGAGAGAGAGAATGAGCATGTCATGGCCTCTAGCTACTGCAAAATGAACTCCAAATGCATGTGCCACCTGTGCATCTGGCTTACATGGGTCCTCGGGACTCAAACCTAGATCCTTTGGCTTTGCAGACAAGTGCCTTAATGGCTAAGCCATCTCTCTAGCCTTGAGGTTTTTTTTTTTTTCATTTTTTAAAAAAATTTTAAATTTTTATTAACACTTTCCATGTTTTTTTCAGTTTTTCATTTTTATTTTTTTTAATTTTTATTAGCATTTTCCATGATTATAAAAAAAAATCCCATGGAAATTCCCTCCCTCCCCCCCAGCCTTGATTTTTTAAACTTTTTTTTAAAATTTTATTTATTTATTTATTTATTTATTTGAGAGTGACAGACACAGAGAGAAAGACAGATAGAGGGAGAGAGACAGAATGGGCAGGCCAGGGCTTCCAGCCTCTGCAAACGAGCTCCAGACGCATGTGCCCCCTTGTGCATCTGGCTAACGTGGGACCTGGGGAACCGAGCCTCGAACCGGGGTCCTTAGGCTTCACAGGCAAGCGCTTAACCGCTAAGCCATCTCTCTAGCCCTAAACTTTTTTTTTATTGACTTCCACAATTAGACAATAAACCATAATTCCCTTCCCCCACTTTCCCCTTCACAAATATACCATCCTCCTCCCCTTTTCAATTAACTTTGTGGCTTCTTCATTTTTTTCCCCCCCCTTTTGGTTTTTCGAGGTAGGGTCTCACTCTAGCTCAGGCTGACCTGGAATTCACTCTGTATTCTCAGGGTGGCCTTGAGCTCACTGCGCTCCTTCTACCTCTGCCTCCCAAGTGCTGGGATTAAAGGCGTGTGCCATCATGCCCGGTGAGTTTGTGGTTTCTTATTTGTGTGGGTGCATGGGTGCATCAGGGTCTCTTGCTGCTACAGACACTAGGTCCTTGTGCCAGTTTGTGCCTCTGGCTTGTGTGGGTGGATAGGAAACTGAACCCAGGCAGGCCGGCTTTGTAAGCAAGCACCTTTAAGTGCTGAGCCTTCTTCCCATCTTCATCCCTCTTCTATTTTGATGTTGTGTGTGTGTGTTCTTTTCCTTCTCCATCATTCATGATGATAGGAACAGTTTGTGATTTCTTACAAAATTTAAAACTGGGCTGTAATCCCAACATACTTATGGTAATGGGAGGCTGTGTCAGGATAATCCTGAAGCTGGTAGGCTAGCTAGTCTGGCCTTCCCAGTGGCAAAACAACAAGAGATTCTGTCTCAAAAATGGTAGAAAGTGGGATGGAGGGATGGCTTAGCAGTTAAGGCATTTGCCTGCAAAGCTGAAGGACCCAGGTTATATTCCCCAGGACCCACTTTAGCCAGATGCACAAGAGGACACATTCATCTGGAGTTCATTTGCAGTGGTTGGAGGCCCTGGTGTGTGCGCCCATTCTCTCTCTCTCTCCCTCTTTCTTTGTCAAATAAATAAATAAATAAAATTGAAAAAAATTTTAACAAATGGTAAAAGATGAGCCAGGCACATACCTTTAATCCCAGCATTTAGGAGGAAGAGGTAGGAGGATCACTGTGAGTTCAAGGCCACCCTGAGACTACATATTGAATTCCAGGTCAGCCTGAGATAGGGCGGGACCCTACCTTGAAAAACCAAACAAACAAAATATCATATATGCCTATATATCAGTCAAGTTTACACTGATGGCAGAAAACACCCAACCAAGTGCGGCTTGTGGGAAAAAGGGTTTATTTTAGCTTACAGACTTGAGGGGAAGCTTCATGATGGCAGGGGAAAATGATGACATGAGCAGAGGGTGGACATCACCTCTTGGCCAACATCATATGGACAATAGCAATGGGAGATTGTGCCAAACAGTGATAAGAGGAAATTGGCTATAACACCCATAAGCCCATCCCAATAATACCTTGCTTCCAGGAGGATCCAATTCCCAAATTGCCATCAGCTGGGGACCTAGCATTCAGAACACCTAAATTTATGGAGGACAACTAAATCAAACCACTACATATATTTATTTGCAAGAAGAAAGAGAGGGAGAAAGTACAGGCATGTGTGCCAGGGCCTCTTGCTGCTACAAACTCCAGATACATGTGCCACTTTGTGTGTTTGGCATCATGTGGGCACTAGAGAATCATACCAAGGCCATCAGGCTTTACAAGCAAACAGGTGCCTTTAACTGCTGAGCCATTTCCCCAACTCCTTCCTTTTCTCTCTTCTTTTCTTTTTTTTTTTTTAAACAGGCTTAATCCACTTTAATTTATTTTTATTTATTTATTTATTTGAGAGTGACAGACAGAGAGAAAGAGGCAGAGAGAGAATGGGCACGCCAGGGCCACCAGGCACTGAAAATGAACTCCAGATGCGTGTGCCCCCTTGTGCATCTGGCTAACGTGGGCCCTGAACCAGGGTCCTTAGGCTTCACAGGCAAGCGCTTAACCACTAAGCCATCTCCCCAGCCCAACTTCTTTTTTTTTTTTTTTTTTTTTTTTAAGGCTTCTTCTTTCTTTTTTGAGATAGAGTCTTGTTCTATCCCAGGCTGACCTGGAATTCACTATGTAGTCTCAGGCTGATCTCAAATTCACAGCGACCCTTCTACCACTGCCTCGGGAATGCTGGGATTAAAGGTGTGTACCACCATACCCAGCTCTTTTCTTTCCCTCTTTAAAATTTATTGTATTGGCCTGGAAGATGGCCCAGTGATTAAAAGCACTCTCCTGCAAAGCCAACTCATGTAAGGCCAGATGCTCAAAGTGGCATTTGCATATGAGGTTTGTTTGTAGCATCAGAAGACCCTGGTACACCCATACTCAACTCTCTTTGTCTTTCATAAATAAATAATTTAAAAAATATTTATTTAGGGCTGGAGGGATGGCTTAGTGGTTAAGGCACTTACCTGTGAAGCCTAAGGACCCAATAGATTTCCCAGGATCAGTGTAAGCAAGATGCACAAGGTGGCCCATGCATCTGAGTTTTTTTTTTTTTTTTTTGCAGTTGCTGGAGGCCCTGATATGCCCATTCTCTCTCTCTCTCAAAATAAATAAATTAAAATAAATCTTAATGATTATTTATTTATTTACACATATACGTGTGTGAAGGTGTACATATGGGTGTACCAGTGTCTCTTGCCACTGCAGACTAATGTCAGACTCATGTGACACCAATGCAGGATTTGGGAGCTCAGGAGGGATCTCCCAGAATTTATGAACCCCAAGTTTTTTTTGGAGGTAGGGTCTCACCCTAGCCCAGGCTGACCCGGAATTCACTATGTAGTCTCAGAGTGGCCTCAAACTCATGGTGCTCCTCCTACCTCTACCTCCCAAGTGCTGGGATTAAAGGCATGCACCACCACATCTGGCATGCACCCCAAGTTTTGAGTTCTGTCCTACCTTTAATAAAGAATTAATAAAGATGTACTCAAGCAGGATAACTTATGAATTATTAAGTTAATTAAGGGGAAAACACAAACTGCAGGGTTTATGAAATGTGCTCTTGTGGAAACACTGAAAAGTTGTAAGGTTTAAGAGAAATTGAGTTTTTGGGGGGGAAGAAAAATGGAGGGCTAGAGAGATGGCTTAGTGGTTAAGGTGCTTGACTGCGAAGCCTGAGGACCCAGGTTCGATTCCCCAGTAGCCATGTAAGCCAGATGTACAAGGTGATGCATGCATCTGAAGTTTGTTTGCAGTGGCTGAGGCCCTGGTGTGCCCATTCTCTCTCACTCTCTGACTCTCCCTATCTCTCTCTCAAATAAATAAATAAAAATATATTAAAAAAAAACTAGAATAGAGCAAGACCCTACCTCAAAAAGCAAAAAACAAAACAAAACAAAAACCTGGAATAGTAACAAACATGTAGATTTAAGAGAAGTTGAGCCTTTTAAAAGTTATTTATATGGGAGAGAGAAGTAAAGAGAGACAGAGAGAGAGAAAGGATGATGCATATGCTACCCTGTGTATCTGGCTTACATGGGTACTGGGGAATCAAACCTGGGTCCTTAGGCTTTGCTGGCAAGCGCCTTAACCATTAAGCCATCTCTCCAGCCCAAAACTGAGACTTTTAAAGAGAAATTAGGGTAAAGCCAGGCGTGGTGTGCACACCTTTAATCCCAGCACTCGGGAGGCAGAGGTAGGATTGCCATGAGTTTGAAGCTACCCTGAGACTACATAGTGAATGAATTCCAGGTCAGCCTGAGCTAGTGAGACCCTGTCTCGAAAACCAAACCAAAATAAAACAGCAACAACAAAAAAATTAGGGTAAAGCTGTGAGCACATGGACTTAAGAGAAAGTGAGTTATTTTTTTCTTTTTTTGAGACAGAAAGAGAGAGGGGGGGAGAGAGAATGGGCATGCCAGAGCCTCTAGCCACTGCTAATGAACTCCAGACACATGGGAAGTACAATCCAGGAGCTTGTGTAGGAAAACTTGGGAAGAACCCTCACATGGTAGATTTAGAAACCAGAGGAAAATCATGTATGTAATCAAAGAGAGGTTACCCCAAACTATGAAGCAGAGACAAGCAGAAAAGCCATCCAAACCAAGAAACAGTTTTATGCACTCCCACCGAGGGGGGAAGCTGTACTCATGTGTATCCTGGTGGCCTTAACCAAAGAGCCAGGCCAAGCAGAGAAACAAGAGCCGAGCTGAGTGGAGCAAGCAGAGTTTGCTTTAAGAAGAAGACAGGAGCCTTTATAGGCAAGGGGACGACCCCATTGTTTGGTAGATTTAGAGGGTGGCTCCCTGGACCAGCCCTTCCAGGTCTGTCTATCTAGGTAGTATGCTAGATTGGGCAGAAGGGGGAAATGATGTAGATTTGGTTTGATCAGACATAAGTCCCATTTTTGTGGTCATATGTGGAGTGGCATCTCATTGTTCTCTGTGAGCCTCAGATCCTAAGTGAAACTGCTTTAAAAAGCTAGCTTTATCTTCCTTTACCACTTTGCCCACTTTGTGTCTGGCTTTTATGTGGGTGCTAGGGAATGAAACCCACGCTGGCAGACTTTGCAAGCAAATAGGAGTCTTCAACCACTGAACACTCTCCCCAGTTCCCTATTGTTTTGTTTATTTTTATTTATTTACTTGAGAGTGTCAGACAGACACAGAGAGAGAAAGAGGCAGATAGAGAGAACAGGCAAGCTAAGGCCTCCAGCTACTGCAAACAGACTCCAGATGCATGCACCACCTTGTGTATCTGGCTTACATGGGTCCTGGGGAATTGAGCGTCGAACCAGGGTCCTTAGGCTTCAGAGGCAAGCGTTTAATTCTGGGTACTTCTGTTTTATGGGTTTGTGTGTGTGTGTGTGTGTGTGTGTGTGTGTGTGTGTGTGCCACTTTTGCATGTGTATATGTGTAGTGCTAGGATTAAAACGAACTCCAACCAGGCACAGTGGTACATGCACAGGCAGAGGTAGGAGGATCACCATGAGTAAAGACCATCCTGAGGGCTGGAGAGATGGCTTAGCGGTTAAGCGCTAGCCTGTGAAGCCTAAGGACCCTGGTTCAAGGCTCCATTCCCAAGGACTCACGTTAGCCAGATGCACAAGGGGGTGCACATGTCTGGAGTTCCTTTGCAGTGGCTGGAGGCCCTGGTGTGCCTATTTCCTCTCTCTTTATCTGCCTCTTTCTCTGTCGCTCTCAACTAAATAAATAAAAGTGAACAAAGAAAAAATTAAAAGACCATCCTGAGACTACATAGTGAACTATCAACCTGGGCTAGGGTGAGACCCTACCTTGAAAAACCACACACACAAAAAAAATGAGCTCCTGATGCATATGTCACTTTGTGCACTGGTAGGTGGCTGGGAAGTTGAATCTGGGTTGGCAGGATTTGTAAGTAAGTGCTTTTAACCACTGAGCCATCTTTCCAGTCCCCAATGATGCCATTTCTCTGCCTCTCCAGCACTAGGGTTACAGGTGTGTGCCACCACAACGCCTGGTGCTCGACCGTCAAGCTACACTTCAGTTCTGATTTGCTTCATTTAAAAACAAAATTAATGCCAAGGCCCTTGGCTTCCCACAAGGAATAGATGGTAAGACCCTATTGCTGAAGACTCCATGTACTTTGGCTGCAAGGCCACTGAGAAATCCTGCTGGAACTGAGCTGATAACCTCCTCCATGTAGACCAGCTGACAGAAAGCTGGAAGAAGCCATTCTACATGCAGTTCAATGGGAGAAAGAGAAATCACCAGTGAAGATACTCATCAGTGGACACTGCAAGCCTTATAATTGGCCAGCCAGGCCAAATGAGCCAACGGGTGCAATAGTGGCACGTCTGTTATGGGGGAAACCAACTGCCCTCCAATTGGACTGGAGGCCCGCTCCATGGGAAGGGAATACATCCCTGATAATGAAAACTTAAAACAAGGGTAGTCATGAGCCCTAGGGTTGTAAAGTCTGCTGTTGTCTGGCCAAATGAATATACTATGCTTATCAAACTGCTCAGTAAGCACTTCTGTTAATGTTCACACCCTTATATTAATGCTGCTCTCATTTTTGATTGAGAATCTTCTCTTTTCAGATGGCAGAGACCTTGGGACGACTCAGAAGGTATCATGGTGATGGAAAGAAATGACCGCAGTGCTCAGTACTGCAATATCTCTATCACACCTTCCAAAGCTCAGGATCTAATGCAGAAGAGGTGGCGGAAAGAATGTAAGAGCCAAAGGAAGGGTAGGACTCCATACAACATGCTCCCTCCAGACACAAAATGGCCTGGATATCCATGGCCTCACAGTGCCTGACACTACCTGCATGAGACCATCAAAAGAGGAGAAAAAGATCAAGACATCAAAAGTAAAAGACAGACTGATTGAGATGGGGAGGAGGTATGATGGAGAGTGGAGTTTCAAAGGGGTAAGTGGGGGGAGGGAAGGTATTACCATGGGGTATTTTTTTTATAATCATGGAAGTTGTTAATAAAAACAAAATTAAAGGCTGGAGGGATGGCTTAGTGGTTAATGTGCTTGCCTGCAAAGCCAAAGGACCCAGCTTCGACTCACCAGGACCCATGTTAACAAGATGCACAAGGGAGTGCATGTGTCTGGAGTTCATCTGCAGTGGCCTCTGGGGCGCCTATTCCCTTTCTCTACCTATCCCTCTCCCCCTCTTTCTCTCTGTCCAATAAATAAATAAAAATAAAATATTAAAAAAAAAACCAAAATTTAATCCCAGCACTTGGAAGGAAGGAGGATCACAGAGAGTTCAAGACCACCCTGATACTACATAGTGAATTCCAGGTCAGCCTGGGCTAGAGTGAGACCATACCTCGAAAAACCAAAAAATAAATAATAAATACATAAAATAAAAATAAAATTTAAAATAACTCTGAAACCTTGGCAAACTGCGTGCTTGGCAGGGAGATGAAGGAGACACAACACAGCAGTCCTGAATGAGACATTCTTTTTTTGGTTTTTCCCAATTCCTAACCCCTGCCTTAGAATTTCTAAAAAAAAAAAAAAAAAATCCCTGCTCTTGTCCAGCTGGAATCTCTCCCAAAGCAGAAGTAAAGCCCTGCTGCTAGAGCAGGCCCCTGAAGGCTTTAGTTTACCACACTGTCTCTTCCCATATGAAATTGTGCAAGGATAGTACCTCTAGGCATCCAGTCTTCTTAAAATCCACTTTATTAGTCTCCAGGGATCCTACTGGCAAGCAACTTGAACTTCTCCATAAGCTGAAGCCTTTGTCATTGTCCACAGCTGGGTTTCCTGGGTTAAGGGCTGTGGCTCATTAAAAGTGGCTTTGGATTAGCAAATCTCAGATCAGCCAAAGGGGAGGTCTTGTTTCCAAGTAAACAGGAATTCTCTTAGGATCTTGCCAACCCTGAGAAGATGTTTACATGCTTTTCCAGGCCGAAAGCGAGCTGCTTAATGTCACACAGAACGGATATGGTAGGGTTGCTGAGTTTGACTTTGGACAGGCATGTGAACCTCCAGTGGGAAGCAGCTGGATCGTGAACTTGGCAAGAGAGGTGCAGGCTGAAGACCCCGGCTCAGAAATCAGCACGGACAGGGAAGAGGCTGTGACAGACACCAAGGACAAGGATGGGGGAAGACAGGGGCCTGAAATGCCACAAGAAGGTTGATTAAGGACAACAGTGTGGAGCTTGGCATGGTAACACACACCTGTCATCCTAGCACTTGGGAGGCAGAAGCAGGAGGATTTTAATGAGTTCGAGACCAATGTAAGATACACATTGAGGTTGTGTCTCAATAAAACAACAAAGTTCAGCCGGGTGTGGTGGTACCTATCTTTAATCCCAGCACTTGGAAGGCAGAGGTAGGAGGATCACAGTGAGTTCCTGAGTTTGAGGCCAGCCTGAGAGTACACAGCGAACTCCAGGTCAGCATGGGCTAGAGTGAGATCTTACCTTGAGCCCTCATCATCCCCCCCTCAAAAAAAAAAAAAAAAAATCCAACAAAGCTGGTTTGGGGGCTCACACCTATAATCCCAGCATTTGGGAAGCTGAGGTAGGAGAATCACTGTGTTAGTCTGGGCTACAGAGTGAGCTCCAGGCCAATCTGGTTTAGTGAGATCCTGCCTCAAAAAACAAAGCAGAGCCGGGTGTGGTGGCGCAAGCCTTTAATCCCAGCACTCGGGAGGCAGAGGTAGAATTGCCATGAGTTCAAGGTCAGTTTGAGATTACAAAGTGAATTCCAGGTCAGCCTGGGCCAGAGTGAGACTCTACCTCAAAAAACCAAACCAAACCAATCCAAACCAAACCAAACAAACAAACAAACAAACAAACAAAAACCAAAAAAAACCCAACAAAGCAGGAAGCCAGGGCATGATGGCACACACACTCCTTTAATCTCAGCTGGTAGGAGGAGGATAACGGTGAGTTTGAGGCCATCCTGAGAGTACATAGTTAAATCCAGGTCAGCCTGAGCTGGGAGTGGTGGTGCACACCTTTAATCTCAGCACTTGGAGGCAGAGGCAGAAGGATTTCTGTGAGTTCAAGGCAAGCTGACACTACACAGTGAATTCCAGGTCAGCCTGGGCTAGTGAGACCCTTCCTCGAAAAATCAACAAAACAAAACAAAAATTGGTAAACTGAGAATCTGATGGCTACAGAAGGGGAGGGGAAATCTAAAGAGAAAGAGGAAAAGAAAGGGCGAAAGTAATTCACTATGTAGTCTCAGGGTGGTCTCGAACTCATGGCGATACTCCTACCTCTTCTCTCGAGTGCTGGAATTAAAGGGTGTGCCACCACGCCCGGCTCCTTTTATTTTTTCTGAGGTAGCATCTGGCTCTAGCCCAGGCAGACCTGGGATTTACTATGTAGTCTCAGGGTGGCCTAGTATTCACGCTCTGTCTCCCAAGTCTGGGATTAAAGACGTGCTCAAGAGCAAGACCGTACCTCGAAAATCCAAAATAAATAATCAAAAAAATAAATAAATGATGAACGAGAAGAGGAGGAAACGAAGGCGGTACTATCCCAGAGTCCAGCCCACAAGTAAAGCGCTCACACTCCAGGGCCAGGAAAGAGCACAGAACCTAAACTTAGCTTCTTCACCAAAGTGTGGCTCCTTTAGGGGGCGGGACTAAGAGTGCTGCCGATACTGTGAACGGACCAATCGCCTCCTCAAGAGGATGGGGATTTGCTGTGTCTCCGCCCCTCCACGGAAAATACGTCGTTTGGGCGCCGTTTAAACAGACCAATGAGCGCTGGACGTACCAGTGTTTGCCCCTCACCGATTGGCTAGGGGGTCATCATCCTCCCGCCTAGTCTTGCCTCCTGCCCCACCTCCTCGCGCACAAGATGGCGGCGCCCAGCGGAGCCGCGGCCGCGTTCGGGGTTCGCCGAGGCTGACTCCCCCGTCTTCTTCCCGTTTGGGCGCCGAGCGCCGCGAGCGGGAAGACAGGGGCCGGGCGGGGACAGGGGCACCTGCGTAGCTGGATCGCGAGCCCACGCCCAGCCTGCGCCGCCCCCACCCGGCCCCGACCCCGGCCCTGCCAGATCCTGTCCTATCCGTTCCCGGTTTCCTCCCGGTCTGCCCCGTGCCCGCCCGCGGCACGCAGCGCGAGGCTTCTTAAGCTGAGGTATCTCCTCCAGTCTCTACTCGCCGTCACTTTAGAGATGTTTGGCTGCTTCTGTCCCAGCCAGCCCTCCTTCCACACCCGGGCTCCCCCTAACCTGCTTCCTGACATCTTGGCTCTCCCTTGGTTGGAGACCCATTTCCCTTCCAAATGACTCTCCGACCCCCTAAGATATTGGCAGTCTAGACAACAGCTCACTGAGGAGCCGGCCTTCCCACTGAACGCAGCTCTGGTCCTACCATGGAGGCTGTGTACCTGGTACTGAACGGGGTGGGCCTGGTGCTGGACCTGCTGACCTTGGTGTTGGATCTCAACTTCCTGCTGGTGTCCTCCCTCCTGGCCTCCGTGGCCTGGCTCCTGGCCTTCATCTACAACCTGCCGCACACGGTACTTGCTAGTCTTCTGCACTTGGGCCGAGGTGTCCTGCTTTCGTTGCTGGCCTTGATCGAAGCGTTGGTCCGGTTCACCTTTGGGGGATTACAGGCTTTGTGTACTCTGCTGTATAGCTGTTTCTCTAGCCTGGAGAGCCTAAAGCTCCTGGGGCACCTGGCCTCTCATGGGGCGCTGCGGAGCCGGGAGATACTGAATCGAGGCGTCGTCGGTGTGCTCTCCAATGGCCATGCTTTGCTGCGCCAGGCCTGCGACATCTGTGCCATTGCCATGAGCCTGGTGGCCTATGTGATTAACAGCTTGGTCAACATCTGCCTCATTGGCACTCAGAACCTCTTCTCCGTGGTGCTGGCCCTGTGGGATGCAGTGACGGGGCCTCTGTGGAGGATGACAGATGTGCTGGCCGCCTTCCTTGCCCACATTTCCAGCAGTGCTGTGGCCGTGCCCATCCTCCTTTGGACCCCTTGTCAGCTAGCGCTGGAGCTGCTGGCCTCGGCTGTTCGTTTCCTGGCCAGCTTCGTGCTTTTCAATCTCACTGGGTTGATGTTGCTGGCTTGTGTGTTGGCAGTGACCGTGACTGTGTTGTACCCGGACCTTACCTTGAGACTGGCCACCCGAGCGCTTAGTCAGCTTCACGCCCGGCCATCCTACCATAGGCTCCGAGAGGATGTTGTGCGGCTGTCTCGTCTAGCACTGGGTTTGGAGGCCTGGCGGCGAATCTGGAGCCGCAGCCTACAGGTGGCCAGCTTGCCGAACCGGGGAGGGGCACCTGGGGCCCCGCAGGGTGGCCCTCGCAGGGTGTTTTCAGCCAGGACCCAGGGAGAGGACACTGGAACAGAAGCGGAGTCGGTCAGGACCATCAGAGCTACACCTGCGCGCGGCCGAGAGCGACTCAATGAGGAGGAGCCCACAGCTGGGCAAGACCCATGGAAGTTGCTGAAGGAGCAAGAGGAGCGGAAGAAGTGCGTGATCTGCCAGGACCAGAGCAAGACTGTGCTGCTTCTGCCCTGCCGGCACCTGTGCCTGTGCCAGGCCTGCACTGAGATCCTTATGCGCCACCCTGTCTACCACCGCAACTGCCCGCTCTGCCGCCGTGGCATCCTGCAGACCCTCAACGTCTACCTCTGAAGACTGCCCGCCTGCCTGCCCTCCCTCCTCGCTTCTCACAGGCCCCTGCTCTGGGACAGACTCGACACCACTCAGGGTTCTGACCCGAGTCCTCTAGGCCCAATGGCTGCCCTGCCAAACCAAGCCCCAAGCCATACATTCAGGACATGGAGATGGGATATTCTGGAAGACTCGATCTGGTGGGGCAAGATGATGGTTACTGTGAATTCCGTGGGTCCCTGTGATGCTGAGGTTGGTGAGTTATGTCACTATGCAAGGGCCTTGAGACTGGATGTAGTGGGCTGTCCTCCAGCCTGCCCAGGGCCCACCTAGATACCAGCTTCTGGGCCTACCCTTCTCTGCTTCTGTTTTTTCCTCTTGGGAATTTTTTGGTCTCCCCTCTTCTCCCAGCTTCTGTGTCCACAACACACCAGTGTCATTTGAATATTTTGGTAACTCAAGGATCTTGGCGTGATCCTGTTTTTTATATTCTTTGGTTTTCTTGTTTTGGAGTGACCTTGAATATTTATGTTTGGCTAGAACCTCTGTGAACTGGTAGGTTTGGGAGTTGAATCCCTCAGATGCCCTGAGAGCCACTTCTGCCTGTCATGATCTTTTTAGACTCCCAACCTGATCCAAAAACCCGGAATCAGGAGTTTACTCCTGAATAGGGGAAGTGCATCTACACCTGGCTATGGGACCATACACCCTCAGGCGCCCAGCTATACGGGAGCCGGCTTCAGAAGGATCACCAGGTTTTTACTTGTTCCTCCTTACACTCAACATGGCATTCCTCCCTGTCTCTCCCTGGCATTGGGGAGGGCAGAGTGCACATTTCACTAGGGTCCAAACAGAAGGGCATGCAGCAACCTGAGGTCTGCCTATTTCCTGATGAATAAAGTTCTGTTGACAGCTCTGGTCAGTGCCTGTGTGATTTTCTGCTAGAGCCAGCAGTTGGTCAGTGTAACATGGTGCAGCAGGGTCTTTCAGACCTGCTGGAGTCGCTAATGTATTCTTTGGGGAATTGAACTCCAACTGGGGGTGGGGAAGAGATGGGTGCCCTATGGAAAGCTCACCCCTTTAGACTTGAGCTATTCCACACATGGTTCTGTAAACGCCTTCCATTTAAAAATTAAATATGTATATGTTTATTTGAGAGAGAGGCAGGTAGAGAGAGAGAACAGGTGTTCCAGGGCCTGTATCCGCTGCAAATGAACTCCATGTGCATGCATCTGGCTTACATGGGTCCTGGGGAATCGAACCTTGGTCCTTAGGCTTTGCAGGCAAGCACCTTAAAACCACTAAGCCCTAAAATATTTATTTGCAAGGAGAGAGAGAATGAATGGGTATGCAGGGCTTCCTGCCACTGCAGATGAACTCCATATGCATGTACTGTTTTGTGCATCTGCTTTACATGAGTACTAGGGAATCAAATCCAGGCCATCAGGCTTTGCAAACAAGAGCCTTTAACCTCTGAGCCAGTTCAAAGCCTTCCTTTTTTTTTTTTCTTAACTACAGTTTTATTTTATTTTTATTTATTTATTTATTATTATTTCTTTTTGGTTTTTCGAGGTAGAGTCTCGCTGTAGCTCAGGCTGACCTGGAATTACTCTGTAGTCTCAGGGTGGCCTCAAACTCTTGGCAATCCTCCTACCGCTGCCTCCCGAGTGCTGGGATTAAAGGCGTGCGCCACAACGCCCGGTTTATTTTATTTATTTATTTGCAAGCAGAGAGAGAAGAGAGAAAGAGAGAGAATGGGCATGCCAAGGCCTCTAGCCACTGTAAGAAAACTCCAGACGCATGTGCTCCTTGTGCATCTGACTTACATGGGTCTTGGGGAATCTAACCTGGGTCCTTTGGCGTCTCAGGCAAATGCCTTAACTGCTAAACCATCTTTCCAGCTCCCTTTTTTTGAGGTAGGGTCTCACTCTGGCCCAGGCTGACCTGGACTTAACTATGTAGTCTCAGGGCGGCCTTAAACTTATGGTGATCTTCCTACCTCTGCCTCCTGAGTACTGGGATTAAAGACGTGCACCACCATGCCCGGCTCATTAAATTTTTTTTTGTTTTAATTTTTATGTATTTATTTGGAAGAGAGAAATAGGCAGAGAGAGATAGAATAGGCATGCCAGGGCTTCCAGCCACTGCAAACGAACTCCAGATGCCTGTGCCACCTTGTGCATTCTTGCATGGGTTCTGGGGAATTAACCGGGATCTTTGGCTTTGCAGGCAAACGCCTTGTTAAGCCATCTCTTCAGCCCCCCTTCCATTTTTTTTTCAAATACTTTTTTAAAAAAATTTTTGTTTCATTTTTATTTATTTGAGTGTGACAGAGACAGAATGGGCGTGCCTGGGCTTCCAGCCACTGCTGACGAACTCCAGACGTGTGCGCCCCCTTGTGCATCTGGCTAACGTGGGTACTGGGGAATCAAGCCTTGAACCGTAGTCCTTAGGCTTCATAGGCAAGCGCTTAACCGCTAAGCCATCTCTCCAGCCCCCCTTCCTTTTTTCTTTTTTTAAATTATTTATTTATTTATTTGAGAGCGACAGACACAGAGAGAAAGACAGATAGAGGGAGAGAGAGAGAATGGGCGCGCCAGGGCTTCCAGCCTCTGCAAACGAACTCCAGATGCATGCGCCCCCTTGTGCATCTGGCTAACTGGGACCTGGGGAACCAAGCCTTGAACCGGGGTCCTTAGGCTTCACAGGCAAGCGCTTAACCGCTAAGCCATCTCTCCAGTCCCCCCCCTTACTTTAAAAAAATTTTTTTTAAACAGCAGTCTTTGTGGAGTCCATTGTGAGCTTCTTACCCCTTGAGTCAGCCTTTCTTGCTTTCCTTTTCTTTCCAGAAGTGCACTTGGGGCCCTGCTGCCTGACCGCTCTCTGGTTCTTAGGGGAACCATTAATTTTTGTCTCTTGCCCGAGGCTGGTGCTTTGATGGGCTGCAGTGTGGCTGTGGGACCTCTTGGTGGAGCCTAGGAGCAGGAGACATGGAATTGAGGACCGAGGGGGGCAGAAGACCCAGAGGGGAACATGTGACCTGGGATCCCCACACTTGTGAGTACAGCTCACTCCTTTAGCCTGGGGGCTGCGAGGTCTGTCTAGGGCACAGGGAGTCTGGTGCCGGTTGACCACAGCTGCCCTCACTTGGCCAACATAATTGTATGGTACCTCTAGGAACACAATGCCTGGGACTGTCTTGGAAGAGAAGAGATGGGTGGGTCCTGAAGAAACCCAGAAGAGGCCCCTCCACCTTTGCATGTCACAGGAGGTGAGCCTCCAGGGGGCTTGTGGACGGCCTTAGACTTAATGGTTTGGCCCACTCAAGCAATGCCCAGCATCTCCACTTCAGAGGCCTGACTCAGAGTTTGGGCTTTTCTTCCCTTCCCCCAGCCCTGGAGAAGGAGCCGAGGAGGAGAGGCCTGGCTCCTTCCAGTCTCTGTTTAATGTGGGGAGTAAACATTTTATGCGGGAAGATAAACTTCCTGAGCTGGGAGCTAAGGACCCTCTTTTCTCCACCCCCATCTGGAATTCCTTTGGCAGCCCTTAATATACTTTCTCCCCTCAGCCACCCCTAGAAGTTCAGTCCTTCAGCTAACCCACAGTTGTTGCTGCATCTTAGAGTTGGCACGCCCTCTTCTGGTCATATCGGAAACTACTCATGTCTGGTCTGCTGGGACACTTCATTCAACATGGGTGGAGGTGGTGACAATAATAGCTTTCCACTTACCTAGGGACCAGGCAAGAAGTCAGATCAGCCATGAGTGAAAATCTTTTTCCTTTTTTAAAGTTTTATTTACTAGAGAGAGAATGGGCACTCTAGGGCCTCCAGCCACTGCAAATGAACTCAACACGCATGTGCCACCTTGTGCAGCTGGCTTACATGGATACTGGGGAATCGAACCTGGGTCCTTAGGCTTCTCAGTCAAGCGCCTTAACCGCTAAGCCATCTCCCCAGCCCTCAGGCTTTTTTGTTGTTGGCTCAGACACTGGTATGTGTGACAAAGGCAGCTGCCCTCTGGTTTTTGGGTTAGAAAATGGTGCTTTCTTGTCTAGGTGGCCAGAACCCCAAATCAGGAGGGGGTACCCCCAGTCAAATGCCATTTACAACCTCCACATCAGCTGATAGCTCCGTGAAGCAGCCTCATTCTGCTCGGCTCACTTCCTGTATCTCTTCCCCACGGTTTCCATTCCCTCCAATCACCCTCAGAAGAAAGGCTGAAGCCAGTGGGATTTTTTTTTTTTTTTTTGAAGTTTATTGAGTGACCTCGAGAAAAGGGTCTGCCCTGGGAGCAGGAAAGATGGAGTTGAGGACCCTGAGGGGCAGAGGACTAGGAAGGAAACATCCATTTCACCTTGGCGAATCCCTGGCCAAGGCTCCCTGGAGACCCACGCTTGTCAGAGCAGCACAGTGCCTTATTTAGTCTTGGGTAGAAATCCAGCCGCTGCCCCCATGCTGCCCGCCCTGACCTCAAACAGTCCATTCCCTGTTTCTCATTCACAATTATCAGGGGGGACCAGCCCTCCGGGTGTGTGGTATCAGTGTTACATCCACCTCTAGGAGCAAAAGCCCGCTCTCGGTAGTCCAGTGGGCACTAAGCGAAGACTGGGGAGCTGTGCCAGTCGGAATAGACCAGAAATCCAGAGAAGGTGCTGTCTGTCTTGACACTGGCATAGATGCCAATGTAATCCCCCACGCCCAGCTGCACCCACACCTGGTCCTCTGGTTCCAGCCTTACCATGGCGCCCCCCGAGAGTGAGGCTGGCTTGGGCCACCCCCCGAAAAATTGGAAGAAAGAGGCGATGGACTCTCCGTTTTTGACCAGATCGAACTGCAAACTGGCCCGGTAGACCGTGGCATGCACAGCGAAGTAGTAGACGCCAGGCACCTGGCAGGTGAACTTGCCAGTGGTGGCATCGTAATGTCCCTGCTCGTTCAACAGCACTCGATCAAAGGGTAGGGGCGCGTCGGCGAGCGGAGGCACCCGGCTCTCGGAACGCTTGGCACTGAAGGCGGAGCGCGGGGGCACGGAGCACTCGCCCGCAGGCCCCGCAGCTCCCACGGGGCCCGCCTCTCCCCGCGGCCCGGGCTCCCCACGCGGCCCCGGCAGTCCTGCGGGGAAGGGGGGTGAGTTAGCAGCCTGGTCACGCCGCAGAAGGGGCCTGCAAGGACCCTCCGCCTCCTCGGCTAGGGCTCTCCGGGGCAGATGCGAAGGGCTGGGCAGAGGGACCCAGGAGCTCTGACTCCCTCCCTCCACCCCGCCCCGCCCCGCCCCGCCCCGCCCTGCCAGCGCAGACTGCCGTGACGGGGTGCGCAGCGTCCCCTGGCGGGAGTCTCCACGCCTGCGGGATGGGCGGGCGTCGGAGCAGCCGAGGTACCCCCCAAAGATCGCCACCAACAGCTGTCTCACCAGGCTTCCCGGCCTCGCCTCGCTCGCCTGGAGATCCGGGTGGGCCGTCTCGGCCATCGCGGCCGTCACGACCTGGCAGACCCTGGCTGCCATGGTGGCCTGGTGTCCCAGGAAGGCCAGGTTGCCCTGGACACATGCTGGGGATCTTGTTGTCGTCCAGTGGGGGGGGCGAGCCAGTCGCCAGGCCCAGGAGCAGCAGGGCGACGAGCCGTCTCATGATGCTGGCACTGGGAACCCGAACTCCAGGGTCGTCTTGTAGTCTGTGGGCTGGGCAGGTCTGGAGTCGGGATCCAGAAACCTTTCCAACCCCCCACCCCACCCGGCAGTGCAGCGGGTCCCAGAGGCTGAGCGGCCACTTGGTGACGAAGGGGGTGTCCCAGATCAGAATTCCCAGAGCTGTCCTTCCTCCCTCTCTCCCTCCCCACCCAAGCCGGGGCCCAGGCTCTCTCCTCTACCCCGCCTCTGCCAGACTCACCCCCACCCGGCTCCCCAGCGCCCCCAGACGCTCTCTCTCTTGGTGGCTTTCTTGGGATCGATCACTCGCTAGTCCGGACCCTCCAGCCGGCCCAGCCCTTATTCCAAGCACTTCTCCCAAGCCAGGTGCCCCCCTGCCCTCGCCACTGGCTTCGCCGCTCAGGGTCAGCTCCCTGCCCGCTCCGCTCTGCGCCTCCCAGACTCCAAGAGGAAACCAGTTGTTCGGGGGCCAAGAACTCTGGGGCTGGGAAATAGCAGGGAAATAACTCGTGGTGTAGCCCGGCGGCCAGCCAAAGTTTGGGTTGGGGGGAGGGAGGAAGGAGGGGGGAGAGATTTGAGCCTGCGGCACCCTGAGAGGCTGAACTGTGAGATCAGAGCTCCTCCTTTTCCCGGGATGGGGAGGGATGAGGCAGTGATCTAGACCGAGGTTAAAGCCAGTGTGATGGGGGTTAGGAGAGAACTGGACCAGCAGAGAGCCGGCGGAGGGGGTGGGGAGAGGGTGAGAGTTCCCAAAGCAGAGTCAACGGGATCCCCAGGTTTAGAGGAGGGGCTGCCACATCATTAGGCACTCAGTACAGTTTTGTGGACTAAATGAAAAAGCTGCCGGGCAGGTGACAGTGAACTTTAAAAAGCAGAAGGTAGAAATAAGGGTCAGAGACTTGGATGGGGAAGCACATTCCACTGTCCAATGGCATAGTGGGAAGCCAGGACTGTGGCCTGGGGCCCATTTGGCAAATAAAGGGACAGGAAGATGGGAACTTCCTTTAGCCAGGGATTAAGGACTTCTCTCTAGGAGGCCACAGAAAGGATGGGTAGAGGCCAGTGCACAGGTTACCCCTCCCTTGATTTTCCACATGCTTTCTATACAAGCAGAGGAGACTGGGCAGAGGGTAAGGACTGGCTTCAGGTCAGGGCTGGGCACAAGCTTCCAGGCCGGCTGCTTCAGGCAGCCTGTTGCAATTGAAGGGCCAGGGGGTTCCCAGTAGTGCCAGGCCAGATTGGCACTGGCGCTCTGCCTCCTGGCAGACGGAGCGGCAAGGGGGCAGGATGCTGCCCAGTGAGGTACAGTGTGGCACAAGTAGCCCGCACAGAAGCCTCCGGAAGTTCTGGTAGCAAGGTAGACTTGTTAGACTCTGAGGGAGAAAAAGGTCCTTCAGGAGTTCTGTCCCCAGGCTTTTCCTCTGCTTCCTGTGGCCTCCCTTTTTCTTTCTCCCTCTGTCCCAGTACCTTGTAGCCTCTGAGGACATCTACCACCTCCCCCTGGGTGGCCATGCCCACCCAGATGTTAGGGAAGGCCGTGGTGTTGTAGCTCAGTCCAAGGCACATCTCTACCTGGATAGGTTCGCAGGACAGCTCTGCAAAAAGGAGGGTTACTGTGGGGACAAGGCACTGCCTGGCTCTGGGTCCTTGTTTCTACAGATGGAGCTGGCCAAGGAGCACTGCTGTCCTTGAGAACCTGCGTTTGCCATCCCTGGGCCTCATGCAGGCCCCTATTTGATCTCAAGGAATATGGACATCCTCATTTGCGGGGACCCTTGGGTACAAGGAAGAAACTCCTGGTTCTGTGTAAAAATCTCATTATCTGGCCCTGTGTGCTGGTGCACACCTTTAATCCCAGCACTTGGGAGGCAGAGGTAGGAGGATCGCTATGAGTTTGAGGACATCCTGAGAATACAGAGTGAATTCCAGGTCAATCTGGGCTAGAGTGAGACTCTACCTCGAAAAAAAAAAACAACCAAAAACTAGCCAGCCTGAGACTACATAGTGAATCCTGGGTCAGCCTGAGCTAGAGCAAGACCGTACTTCTGGTGTGTGTGTGGGGGAGATTTCAGTATCTTTGAAATAGGCTGTTAGAGAAGGATGCTGAGTTACAAGGTGGCTGATTCTCAAAGCCCCAATCATTAACTGCTAAATTCCCATGTCCTTTTGGGGGTGCTAAGTGTCATCTCCTCCCAGCACTCTCTGAAGTGGCCCCAGGGTTAGCAGGGTGAGGCTCAGTCATACTCCTATCAGGGATGAAGCAAAAGGATATGAGGAAGAATGTGGTAGGGTTTCTCTGAGTTTGGGCACCGCCTACCCTGCCTGCCGACTCTGCTCAAGATAGCATGGGGCAGGTTCCTTACCTGGGGGCGGGATCAAGGGGTTGCTGCAATTATTGTCATCACCTGTGCAGTTTCTCCACAAATCACAAACCCACTGCAGATCCTTACATCCTCCATCCTGGCAGAACTCCCTGGGCACACAAGGGTCTGTGGGCACAGGAACATGACAGAACCGTAGGACATGCCTGTACCCAGTGCTCTTCAGGGTCTCTTTGATGTCCCACAGAGATGCCTCTGCTACCCATGCTCTTTTGCCCAGGGGCACCTACTCTGTGTGGCATTGAAGGCCTGGTAGGTGGCTGAGAAGCCTCTGCTGCTGATGCCATGATCGGTCCTAAAGAGCACAGTCAGCTGGTGATGTGAGGAGATGACGTCGGGCGGTGGTTCTGCTCCACAGAACCTGTCCAGAGCAGAGAGGAGTCATGGGGGTCTGGGCCATGCCAGGGCTGATGGAGACAAGGCCACTGACTCACAAAGTCTAGGGTCTGGTGAAGAGGACACACCTATTTAGTAGACAAAGTATTAAATGTCTTGAGGGCTGGAGAGACAGCTTAGCAGTTAAGGTGTTTGGCTGCGAAGCCAAAGACCCTAGGTTCGATTCCCCAGTACTCACGTAAGCCAGATGTACAAGGTGGTACGTGCATCTGGAATTTGTTTACAGTGGCTGAAAACCCTGGCATGCCCATTCTCTCCCTCTTCTCTGTCTCTGCCTCTCTCTTTCTCTCCCCCAAATAAATAAAAATTACATGACTTGAGCCAAGCATGGGGATGCATGCCTTTAATCCCAGCACTTGGGAGGCAGAGGTAGAATTGTCATGACTTCAAGGCCACCCTGAGAATACAGAGTGAATTCCAGGTCAGCCTGGGCTACAATGAGACCTTACCTTGAAAAAAAAAAATTAAATTAAATTAAATTAAATGACTTGAACTTGAGCCACTCTGAGATGAGATGCCTCAGGGGGCCTTGGGGTGGGGCAGAGGCTCTGCAGGGTGGGCAGAGTAGGGGAAGGCTTTGAGTTGAGAAAGCACATACCATTTTAGGGTGACAGAGAAGAAACCTCTGGCTTGGAGCAGTAGAAGGACAATGAGGCTGAGGACTCAGTTGGGCCCACGTGTTGGGGGACTGGTCCCGTGTGCCTGCAGAGGACCGACTGCTCAGGGCTCCTCTTACCTGCCCAGGAGGCTGAGGGCCCCCGAGCTGCTGGCCTCATAAACCTCCACGTAGTCAAACTTGCATTCGTCCTGTGCTTCCAGGCTGAAGTTGTGGAACTGTAGTTCTATGCCCTGACCGGTAGGCACTGAGATGTGCCAGGCACAAAGCTGGGGGAGAGAGAGCACAGATGGAATAGTCATGAGTACCTTTTGTCCCAACCTAGGTGCCCAGGGGGCTTCTTTGCCCAGAGCAGACTGGTCAGAGTAGGTCGATGCTGCCCACCTCACTTCCATCATTAGTGCCTTTTTAAAGTCGGGTCTGGGGAGATGGCTTAGCAGGCACTTAAACGCAAAGCGGAAGGACCCAAGTTCGATTCCCCAGGACTCACGTAAAGCCAGATGCACATGATAGCACATGCATTTGGAGCTCATTTGCAGTGGTTAGAGATCCTGGCATGCCCATTTTCTCTGTTTCTCTCTCCCAAATAAAAAAAAAAATAAATAAATACATTTTTGTTTGTTTTTTATTTTTTTCAAGGTAGGGTCTCACTCTATCCCAGACTGACCTGGAATTCACTGTGTAGTCTCACGGTGGCCTTGAACTCATGGTGATCCTCCTACCTCTGCCACCCAAGTGCTGGGATTAAAGGCGTGAACCACCAGGCCTGGCTTAATAATTTTTTTTTTTGTATTTTTTTAATGAGAGAGAATTAGAGAATTGGCATGCCAGGGCCTCCAGCTGCTGCAGATGAACTCCAGATACATGCACCATCTTGTGTGCATGTGTGACCCTGTGCATTTGGCTTACGTGGGATCTGGAAAGTCAGACATGGGTCCTTATGCTTTACAGACAAGTGCCTTAACTGCTAAGCCATCTCTCCAGCCCAGTAAATAAAATATTTAAATAAAATCACAAAGGCCAGCCAGGCATTGTGGCTCACTATAATTTCAGCATTTGGGAGGCAAAGGCACAGGGATTGAGAATTCAAGTTCAGCTCTAACTATGTATCAAGTTACAGGGCAACCTGAACTAAATAGGGAGACCATCTCAAAAAAAAAAAAAAAAAGGGCTGGGGAATATAGTTCAATGGTTAAGCACTTTCCTAATATGTTCAAGGTCCTGGGGTTGATCCCAGCATAGCCAAAGGGGGAAAAAGGCCTGACATGGCATGGGGACTCATGCTTATAATCCTAGCATCCAGGAGGCTGAGGCAGAGGGATCCCCTGAGTTCTGGGCCAGACTTGGAACTACCTAGTGAGACCTAAAGGAGGCAGCCTTCTTAATACTTGTCTGGTTTCAAAGATGGATAAATTTGTCCTGCATGGAAATACCTGGGTATGCAGTTGGTACTTTTATAATATTTTCTTCTGGCCTGCTTGGCCTCTGACTTTCCCAGGTGTAAGACAGTATCTTCTATGCTGCTCCCAATCACATTTGCCTGGGTAATCTGGTGCCCCTGGGGGTGCGATACCAGTTCCCATGGGGAATGCACTTACCTGTTGGTGAGGGTACTGCTGTGGGTAGTTGGGAGTAGAGAATGTGCCCTGGAGCCCAGTCAGATTCCCTCCACACCCTGCAGAAGGGCCAGAGGGTTCATGAGTGGCCAGGCAAGCAAGTATGAGTGGGGGAGGGTGCGGTTGGGAGCACTGAGGTTCAGGACTGGGCCAGAACCTGAACCTGGGTCAGAAGCCTAAATACAGACTCTGCCCGCCTCGTCCCTGGCAGGTTCCATACCAGGCATCTTGGCACTGCAGTTGGCCTCATCACTGCCATCAGCACAGTTGGCAAAACCATCACACACCGAGTCAGGCAGCAGGCACAGGAGCTGGTCACAGTGGAACTCATTGTGGGCACAGCTCCCTGGAGAGGGGGGGACACGGCACTGAAGTCAGGGTCCCCGGAGTCTCCACCTCTTTTTCCAGTGCTGGGGATGGCTGGAGGAGAAGCAGTCGGAGACATGATGGGAAGTCACTCACAATGCCCAGGTGCAACAGCCTGGTACCAGGCCTGGAAACCAGATCCTTCCACGCTGCTGTCCGAGACGAAGTGTATGCGGAGACGGCTGGTGTTGGTGTTGAGTGTCGGGGGAGGCACCCTTCCACACACCCTGAAAGAAGCCAGGCTGGGGTGCTTATGCTTTGAGCTCAGGTAAGGAACTGGTCAGAGAGGGGACCTGACCTTCCCTAGGCCTCATAGTAAAGTGAGGCAGGGACGGGCCAGAGGTCAACCCTTCAGACAGGGTGGGACCTCCTGAGGGTGGAGAGACCCACCTGAGGAGTGGGCCCGCAGGCTCTGGGGAGATCTCCAAGCGATCAAAAAGACAGGAGGCCACACCTTCCATGCCTAGGGATTCAATCTTGAGCTGCACAGTGAGCTCCGCAGGCACCTGAATGTGCCACACACAGCGGCTGCTGGGTGGGTAAGGGTCTGGATAGTTGGGGCTGCTGAAGACGCCCCTTGGGCCAGGAAGAAGACCCCCACAGGCTGCAGGGATGGAGGTTAGAGTTCAGAGGTCAAAAGGAAAGAGCCTCCCCCTCCCCACCCAACAAGGTAGTTCTTCTCTGCCTTTCCTCCCCACAGCCATCTTGGGTTTTCTCCAGAAGAACTTCCCTCAGTACTCACTACCCTGGTGGGTGGGGCTCACACCAGCCTCCTGCTGCCCTGTGGCTGCCAGGGAGGTGGTGGTGATGGTGGTGCTAGGGATGGTGCTGGTGGTGAGGCCTCGGGTGGGCAGTGGTCTCTCAGTGGCCCTGGAGAGGGGTTCAGCCTTCAACTCTGCGGGCAGGAGGAGGGAGGAGCAGCATTCAGAGGTGCTGATTCTGGAGTCTGTCTGCAAAGTCCTTCTCCCAAGCAGGCTGGATACGTACGGGCCAGGACGATGGTGACCAGTAGCCCCAGCAGTAGGATCAGCAGGCCAGTGAGTAGCAGGATGCAGAGCCAGGAGAAATGGCAGTCTGGTGGCAAGCCCGCAGGTCGCCGGGCTGTGGGTGATCACGGTGAGCTCTCGAGAGCCTCTCCTTTGGGCATCACTCCCACCATTCTTAGCTCTTGGGCCCTTTCCTATCTCCAGCCCACCCCCTGAGACAGTTACCCTGCCAGGAAGCTTGGAGGCTGCTGCTGCTGCTGACATCTTGCTGCAAGGCTGGTGCAGGGCAAGAAGGCCCTGCTTCAGGCTCAAAAGCAGGATTGCAGAACTCCGTCTGGAAGGCAGAGGCTTGAAGGCTGAGGCCCCGCAGGTCCTCTGGGGGCACTGCGGCTTGGGAAGGCGGTTCCATACGTGACTTACCTTGTTCAACTCGGTTGCCTCTGCACAGAGCTTGACATCTGAGTAGTCCTTCATGGTCCACGGTTCTGCATGGCTTTCTGGAGTCTCTGTAGGCAGCCCAAGACCACTGAGGGCCCACTCCCTGGCCCCAAGGCCCTTATCAAAGGGGCAGCCTCTACTTCCTAGGGCTACCAAGCTGGTCAGCTCTCGGGCTGCCTTTGGCAGAATAGTTGGTTCTCCAGGTTTCTTGTCTCCATGGGGGGAGGGAACCGATGCAAGAAGGAATTCGCAAAGGCACGGAATGATCCTTAATCCAACTCAGCTGAGGATGCTGAGGTCAAGACCCTGGCACCCTGCGGCAGTTCTTAAAGGCACAGGCAGTGACTGTGGACATCAGCAGAGGAAGCCAGGTGTGTGATGGCGATGTGGTTGGGGAGCTCAGATCACCACCCTCTTTTCCAATTGCTGTGCAGGAACCAGGAGCCTCAGGAGGCAATGGGAAGAGAGGGGCTGCAGTCGAGGCAGCTTTAAGGGATATGCCTCCTAAGGTCCATGGGAAAGCCAGCTGCCCACCAATTGTGGGTGACAGGACCATTAGCCAAGTACAGGTCTTGGAAGGATTCTTTTTTTGAGACAGGGTCTCACTTTAGCCCAGGCAGACCCAGAACTCACTTTGTAGCTCCAGGCTGCCCTTAAACTCGCGACAATCCTCCTATCTCAGCCTCCTGAGTGCTGGGATTAAAGGCATGCACCACCATGCCAGCTCCTTTCTAAACTTTTTATTGATAACTTTCATACATATACACAATTGACCCTGACTCTGATCTCCCTCTACTTTATTTGCCCCCTCCTCTATCTCCCCTCCACCGAACCTCTGCTTCTTCCCAACTGTCCTTGTCTTTTGATGTCGTTTTATTTTTGTCCTCACACTATGCAGAGAAGCCTTTCTTATATCCCATGCTGGCTGAACTCACTGTGTACCTGAGGATGACCTTGAATTTCTGTTTTAAAAAGTATTTTATTTTCGGGCTGGAGAGATGGCTTAGCGGTTAAAGCATTTGCCTGCGAAGCCAAAGGGCCCAGGTTCAGTTCCCCAGGACTCACGTAATCCAGATGCACAAGGGGCATGTGCATCTGGAGTTTGTTTGCAATGGTTAGAGGCCATCCGAAAGTGAGAGTAGCATTAATATATGGTCATAAACGTAAATTCTTAGAGAACAGTTTGGTGGGCATAATATATGCATTTAGCCAGACAATAGCAGTAGTTACTCTCCTAGGGCTTATGACTTCCCCAGCCATAGTCTTTTAATTAGGTTTTCAGTAGCAGGCATGTATTCCCTCCTGTGAAGTGGTCCTCCAGTATTCCCTCTTGTGGAACAGCCTCCAGTCCAACTAGAGAGCAGTTATTTTCCCCCATAACAGGCTTACCACTGTTGTACCAGTTGGCATACTTGGCCTGGCTGGCCAGCCTTAAGGCTTGCAAGGTACACCACTGTTTAACAACATTGATGACTTCTCTCTCCCACAGGGCTACATGCTGTTTCCACCTTTCTGACAGCTGGTCAACAGGGAGGAGGTTTTCAGCTCAGCTCCAGCTTGATTTCTCAGTGACCTGCAGCCCAAGCATGTGGAGTCTTCAGCAATAGGTCTTACCATATAATTCCGGTGGACAACCAAGAGCTTTGGCGATGGTGTGTTATGTTTTGGGGGCATCAGGGACCTCCCTGGCCAACAAACTCACTGGAAGGCACTGAAATTTTTCTAATAATAATCTATGGCTTCTGGGCATACCATTATTCAAGTCCACAGAATACTTCACCCGTACATACACCTGTCTCTCTCCCCCTCTCTACTTTTTTGGTTTTTGAGGTAGGGTTTCACTCTAGCATAGGCTGACCAGGAATTCACTATGTAGTCTCAGGGTGGCCTCTACTCTCGGTGAACCTCCTATCTCTGCCTCCCAAGTGCTAGGATTAAAGGAGCATGCCACCACACTCGTCCACTCTCTCTCTCTCTTTTTTTATTTTTTATTTTTTGAGGTAGGGTCTCACTCTGGCTCAGGCTGACCTGGAATTCACTATGTAGTCTCAGGGTGGCCTCGAACTCACGGCGATCCTCCTACCTCTGCCTCCCGAGTGCTGGGATTAAAGGTGTGCGCCACCACGCTCGTCCTCTCTCTCTCTCTTTTAACATATATATTATTGGCTAGCAAAGAAGTAGTTTCCGTATGGCTTATTCATATCATCTTGAAATTTGGTTAACCCACTTAGACTCTTCCACCCCCAGTAATCTGACTCTCTACTTACATATTTACAATACCCTCACCTTAAGCTCTCCCTTCTCCTCCTTTTCTCATGCCCCTTTCCAGCTTCCTGGCCTCCACTGTTGCCTTTTACTCCAACTCACATACATATGTAAAAACTTGTAGCCAGGATCCACAGATGAGAGAGAACATGTGGCATTTGACTTTCTGGGCTTAGGTTACCTCACTTAGTGTAACCTTTCCAGATTATACTATGAATAAAATGGATTATTTCCCTGAAAATTTCATTTTTCTTTACTGCTGAATAGAAAGACTCCATTGTATAAATGTACCATATCTTCATAATTAAAATTGAGTAAGATGGGCGTGGTGGCACACGCCTTTAATCCCAGCATTCGGGAGGCAGAGGTAGGAGGATCGCTGTAAAGTTCGAGGTCAGACTGAGACTACATAGTGAATTCCAGGTCAGCCTGAGCTAGAGTGAGACCCTACCCTGGAAAAACAAACAAACAAAAATTTACTCAATTTTCTTGCTGCTTATTTGTGGCAAGGCGTGTGCCACCACCTCAGCAAAGCTGAGTAAATCTTAAACACATGCTTTCTGTGGCATACGCTTTCACCCTATGAGGGGCGGAGCTATGTTGGGAGAGCAGAAGAGACAGCATATTTAACAGAAGGAAGCAAAGGAAGGAACCCAGAGGGGACAAAAACCCCAAAGGAGACATATTTGTAATTCAAAGGTAGTTCTCTTTGTGCTGAGGAATGAAGACGCCATCTCCCCTAAATATTCCATCCGTCTGCTCAAAGGCCTGGGCCTGCTTCTGTCTAGGGTCCAAGCCTTTTCCTAGACTATGAACATGAAGCCCATCAGCTCTTGATCTTTAGAGAAAGGCAGTTATTTTATTTTATTTATTTTTAAACTTTTTAAAATTAATATTTCTTTCATTCTAGTCAAGAAAATAAGAGCTAGTGGGAAAGGAGTCATCTTTAGTGGTGTAACTACTGTACCTGCCATCCCCATGCATGCAACTCTAACTAAATTCTGTAAGTTTCCAAAAATAGACTTTCATGAAAGTGAGAGAGGACATGTTGGGAAGGAAAAGCTGCTTAGCAGGAGGGAGGAAGGTGAGAAGGTAATGGGGGTGAATTGTGATCAAAACATTATAGGTGGGCTGGAGAGATGGCTTAGCAGTTAAGGCACTTGCCTGTCAAGCCAAAGGACCCAGATTCCCCAGTATCCACATAAAGCCAGATCCAAAAAGTGGCACATGCATCTGGAGTTTGTTTGCGGTGGTAGGAAGCCCTGCTGTGCCCATACTCATCCTCTGCCTCTTTCTCTATGTGTATCTTTCAAATTAAAAAAAAAAAAAGATTTATCCACACAATCTCTTCTCTCTAGCCATACACAGTGTTATTTCAAGGAAATGAAGGCAAAGGAAGCAAATTATCCCCTACTCAACCCATTTCTGTTATGGCACGTCTTGGCTTAAGCCCCTTTGAGCCTGTAAAACTGTCTCAAGCAGAGCTGTGGAGTCCATTCCCATCCACATACTTCACAGCTTGGCTGTGTCAGCAGTGTTGTTGTTTGCTGCCCCTGAAGAACTCTTGTGGAATTCTTTGAGAACTTCCAACTGGCCGGGTCTGACGTGGATGTGTGATCGGATCTTGGTGATGGCGCTTACGGCCTCTTCTGGGCTCCAGTTGTGCACCTGAATCAGATATGCTGCCACCATAGTGGCACTTCTGGAGCGCCCAGCCTTACAATGCACATAGACGCACTGGCCCAGTGACCGGTACTTGAGAACAAACTGGACTCCTTTCTGGAGGTTGGCCAAGGTGGGGATCCCAGTCATGTCCACAGTGCTCAGCCGCAGCTGCTCAACTCCTACATTCTTCCACTCCTTGGAGGAGTTGCACAGGAACCTGGTTTCATACTCCTCGTTCATGGTGATCACCCCGCGCACGTTCTCGTCCAGCACCAGCCGGCTCGTCATGCTCCGCAGCCGCAGCGCGCCCAGCAGCACCGTGGGATCGATGCGATGGTACCAGTCGCGGTGCGCCCGGCCGGGCACCTTCTCTCGAAACACGGTGTAGAGCAGCGTCGGGTAGAAGAGCACCCGGGCCAAGCCGGCCTCCAGCCACGCGGAGGCCGCCATGCCGCTCAGGCCGAGCGGGCGCAGCGGCGAGCCGCCGGCCGCGGTCAGCCACCGCGCGGAGGCCGCGCACAGCTCCCGCGAAGGCGGCGCGGAGGGCGCGGCTATTTTATTTTTTTCGATGTAGGGTCTTGCTCTAGTCCAGGCTGACCTGGAATTCACTATGTAGTCTCAGGGTGGCCTCGAACTCATGGTGATCCTCCTACTTCTGCCTCCCAAGTGCTGGGATTAAAGGCCACCATGTCCCGCTTGAAAGAAGGTCAGTTTTGATAGCTGCAGGGTCAAGTGGCTTGAAGAGGAAAGGCAGCTAGCTCCTGGCCACATGGCCTTCCCTGGCTGGATCACATCCCCACTGAGCGGTATCCCTTGCCCCCCGAAAAGCCTGGGCCAGAACCTGCAGAGTGGAGCGTGCTGAGCCTGGGAATGTCGAGACGGAGGGCTGAGTCTCTTAAGTGTTCACTATGATTGCTCATTGGCAGGATGGGGGTCCTAGACCTGGCTAGGGCTGGTGGAGCTGGTCACCCTCATCTCAGTAGCTCCTGGTTCCACGAGAGTAGTTTTTAAAGTGAAGTTCAGGAACTCTCTTCCTCCTCACTTATCTTCTCCCCCTTTTAACTTTATTCTGAGGCATGATCTCATTCTATAGCTCAGGTTGGTCTCAAACTCATGATTGTCCTGTCCTAGACTATCAAATGCTGGGATTACAGGGGTGTATCACCAGTCCTGGCTCCAGGTGCTTCTTTAGAGGGCTTCATAGATTATTTATTTATTTATTTATTTATTTGAGTGTGACAGAGAAAGACACACACACACACACACACACACACACACAGAGAGAGAGAGAGAGAGAGAGAGAGAGAGAGAGAGAGAGAGAGAGAGAGAGAGAGAGGGAGAGAATGGGCACGCCAGGGCTTCCAGCCACTGCTAACGAACTCCAGACGCGTGCACCCCCTTATGCATCTGGCTAACGTGGGTCCTGGGGAATCGAGCCTCGAACGGGGTCCTTAGGCTTCACAGGCAAGCGCTTAACCACTAAGCCAGCTCTCCAGCCCCAGAGATCACTTTTTAAAGGATATTTTATTTATTTATTAGAGAGAGAGAAAGTGGGGGGGAAGAGAGAGACACAGAGAGAGAATGGGCATGTCAGGGCCTCCATCCACTGCAAATGAACTCCAGATGTGTGCACCTCCTTGTGCATCTGGCTTACATGGGTCCTGGAGAATGGAACTGGGACCCTTTGGCTTCGCAGGCAAGAACCTTAACCGTTAAGCCATCTCTCCAGCCCTTCAGAGGTCATTTTGATAATAACATTCAGGCTTTTTTTTTTTTGCCTTTCTTATGTTCATTCATGAGCCTCCAGTGCAGGTTTCAGACCACTCTGTGAGGAGGGATGTGGGGCCATGTTGAATGCAAAAGGATGAGTCCAGCTGTTTATGTGTGTGTGTGTGTGTGTGTGTGTGTGTGTATAGATATTTGTGTGTGGGTGAGTGCACATATGTGTGTGTGGATACGTGGAAGTCACAGATTGATGTTAGGTGTCTCTATCACTCTCTGCCTTATTTTCTTCTTTTCGTGTTTTTTTAGGTAGAGTCTTGCTCTAGCCCAGGCTGACCTGGAATTCACTATGTAGTCTCAGGGTGGCCTTGAACATGATCATGGCAATCCTCCTACCTCAGCCTTCTGAGTGCTGGGATTGAAGACATCTGCCAACACACCTGGCTTTCATGTTAAATTTTTATTTATTTTCAAGGACAGACAGAGAAAGAGAGAGAGAGAACTTCTATCCCCTGGATCCAGGATTTTCTCTAGTTGCTGGGAGCCTGGAAGACAGCAGCTCAACCAGCTGGCTCTTCACCCTCCCCAGAAGGCATGTCACTCACAGACCTGGAGACTACAGAAGCTCTGGCTTTGGCTTTTCGATACCTAGTTAATGGCTCTGCCTTGTGAATTCTGCGTAACTTGAGACAGAACTGTACTGTGTAAGCTCAATACTACACTCAAGCCATTCTTGGGTGTGGTGGCACACACCTTCATGAGAGAGAGGGAGAACGAGAGCATTTGCATGGCAGGGCCTCCAGCCACTGCAATCGAACAACAGACATGTGTACCCCTTGTGCGCATGCTTGCCTTTGTACTTGCATCACCTTGGGCATCTGGCTTATATGGGGTCTGGGGAATTGAACATGGTCCTTGGGCTTTGCAGGCAAGTGCCTTAACCACTAAGCCATCTCTCTAGCCCTCAAGCCATTCTTTTTTCTTTTGGTTATTTGAGGTAAGGTTTCACTCTAGCTCGGCTGACCTGGAATTCACTCTGTATTCTCAGAGTGGCCTCAAACTCACAGTGATCCTCCTACCTCTGCCTCCCAAGTGCTGGGATTAAAGGTGTGCACAACCATGCCTGGCCCAAGCCATTCTTTAGCTTTTTTTTTTTTAAATTAATTAATTTATTTATTTGAGAGAGAGAGAAAGAAAGAAAAAGAGAATGGGCATGCCAGGGCCTCTAGCCACTGCAAATGAACTCCAGATGCATGTGCCCCCTCATGCATCTGGCTAACGTGGGTCCTGGGGAATTGAACTGGGGTCCTTAGACTTCGCAGGCAAATGCCTTAACCACTAAGCCACTTCCCCAGCTCCATTCTTAAGATTTTGTCAAGCATGTAGTTCTGGGGAGAGTGCAGAAGCATTTGCCTTAGGCTCAGCTGTGATGAGACTCCTAGTGTTCTTGATCATATGTTCTTGATATGCAGGAGGCTCTGGTTCCATCCCCAGCTTGCCCCTCCCTCATGAAGTTCAATCTTCACTGACAACTTGATCCGCTTTAGAATCACCTAAGAGACATGCCTCTGTGCATATTGAGGGCATTTCCCAGGAAAACTGAGGAGGGTCTATCCATCCTAAGTGTGGGTGATACTATCCCAGTGACCAGGGTCTGAATAAAAAGAGCAGAAAGACTGATGAGCATCAGCATTCATTTAACTCTGTTTCCTGACTGCTGTCGCAGAGCCACCATGGCTTCCCTGTTAGGTGGGCTGGTTGAGCTGCTGTCCTCCAGACTCCTACAGACTAGGGAAAATTCTGGATCCAGGGGATGGTGGTTCTCTCTTTCTCCTTGAAAATAAATAAAAAATTTAACTGTATTCAATTAAAAAATAAGGTGGATGGTCTGGAGTGATGGCTTAATGGTTAAGGTGCTTGCCTGCAAAGCCCAAGTGACCCAGGTTTGATTTGTAAGCCAGATCCATAAGGTGGGTGGTGCATGCTAGAAGCCCTGGTATGCCCATTCTCTCTACCTGCCTCTCTCTATCTCAAACAAACAAATAAATAATAAAAAATAAGGTGGAGAGTGATAGAGACACCTAACACCAACAGTTTGAGTGAGTATATTCCCTAGAACTGTAAGCTCAATAAATCTTCCAGAAATTGTTTTTCTTCTTCTCTTTATTTATTTGCGAGAGGAGAGAGAGAAGAGACAGATGAGAGATAGAATGGGTACACTAGAGCCTCCAAGCAGAGAGAGACAGAGAATGAGAGAGGGATAGAGAGAGAAAGAGAGCACACCAGGGCCTCCAGCTACTGCAAATGAATTCCAGATACTTGCACCACTTTGCGCATCTGGCTTTATGTGGGTCCTGGGGAATCGAATCTGGGTTGTTATCCTTTGCAGGCAAGTGCGTTAACCACTGGGCTAGCTCTACAGCCCCTGACTGCTGCTGCTGCTGCTGCTTTTCTTCTTCTTCTTCTACAACTACTATGACTCCTCCTTCTAAAATATTTTAAAACATTTTATTTATTTATTTATTTATTTATTTATTTATTTATTTAAGAGAGAGAGAGAAGAAGAGGCAGATAGAGAGAAAGAGAGAATGGGCGCTCCAGGGCCTCTAGCCACTGCAAACAAACTCCAGACGCCTGCGCCCCCTTGGGCATCTGGCTAACGTGGGTCCTGGAGAATTGAACCTGGGTCTTTTGGCTTTGCTGGCAAATGCCTTAACCACTAAGCCATTTCCCCAGCCCCTAAAATATTTTATTTGCAAGCAGAGAGATATAGAAGAGAGACAGAATGAGTATGCCAGGGCCTCCAGCCACTGTAAATGCATACCCAACTTTGTGCATTTGGCTTTACCTGGGTACTGGGGAATTGAACCAAGGCTGTTAGGCTTTGTAGACAAGTGCCTTAACCACTGAGCCATCTCTCCGGCCCCACTTTTTTTTTCTTTTTCCTTTTCTTTCTTTGGTTTTTGATTTTCAAGGTAGTGTCTAGCTCTAGCCCAAGCTGACCTGAAATTCACTATGTAGTCTCAGGCTGGCCTTGAACTCACAATGATCCTCCTGCCTCTGCCTCCCAAGTCCTGGGATTCGAGGTGTGTGTCACCACCACCCAGCATGTGCCACTACACCCAGCTATAAGTTGCTTCTTGTTGGGTATTTGGTCACAGTGATTAAAAAAAAAAAAAAAAAAATTCAGTGGTGAAGAGAATGGACATTTACTGAATAGCTACTATGTGCCACAGTTTTTAAATGGGCTCACAGCTCTGAGTTGATAATGTGATGCTCAGATTGCAGATAAGGAGACAGAGGAAGAGAAAGGTTAGTTCTCGGGCTATAATTGCTGGTCTTTTCCTCTTGCCCTTCGTATTACACACAGGAATATGAAGCGTTTGTACCCATGAGCGATGAAGCACAGTGATTCTCAGAAATGTCCCGTTCAGGTCAGATGTAGCAGGACCCAACTAGACCACGTTGGTCTCGCTTCTTGATGTATGTGAAGGTTATATAGCTGTTCAGCTTGCCTTTTTTTTTTTTCCCTAAAGACTTATTTTATTTTATTATTTATTTTAAAAATGCATTTTATGTATTTACTTATTTGGGAGAGAGGGAGAGAGAGAAAGTGGGCGCCCCAGGACCTCTAACCACTGCAAATGAACCCCAGATGCATGTGCCCCCTTGTGCACTTGACTTACATGGGACCTGGAGAATGGAACCTGAGTCCTCAGGCTTCACAGGTGCAGGTCTTAAACGCTAAGCCATCTCTCCAGCCCCAGCTTAAGTTTTTGAGTGACCAATGCCCAGACAAAGGTATATTGCTATGAGGCTTTAGAGTCGAGCCTGTAGGAGTCATCCTATCCATGCTTTCACTTAACAGTGAGGGTACTGAGAGAGAGAGCCCTTCTTTTTATCAGAACACTATGCCTTTTGGTTGAATTAACAGCATTTGGCAATAGTCTGTACATAACTTACCCACCCCTCACCTATTAAAAAGCAAGCTGAGGGCTGGAGAGATAGCTTAGTGGTTAAGGCGTTTGCCTATAAAGCCAAAGGATCCTGGTTTGATTCTCCAGGACCCATGTAAGTCAAGTGCACAAGGGAGCACATGAGTCTGGGGTTCATTTGCAGTGGTTAGAGGTCCTGGGGCGCCCAATTTCTCTCCTCTCTTTCCATTTCCCTCTGTCTCAAAATTAAAAAAAAAAAATTAGGCTGGATGTGGTGGAGCATGCTTTCAGTCCCAGCCCATGAGACACTAAAGCAGGAGGATCACCATGAGTTTGAAGCGAGCTTGGGGCTACAGAATGGGTTCTAGGTCAGCGTGGGCTAGAGTGGGACCCTGCCTGGAAAATACAAAAAAAAAAAAAAATTCTAGAGATAGAGAGATGTTCAGTGCAGTTCCTGTACAAGCATGGACATGAAGGCCTCAGGGGGCCCACCTGAGACTGACTTTGACTCTCTAGAAGCCATGTAAATAACTGGGCATGGCCACACACATCCATCACCCTCATCCTGGGCAGCGCAGAGACTGCAGAATTGCTGAGGATCCTGAACAGCAGGCTCCCAAATCAGCGAGACTTTGTTGCCAAGAAAAACAAACAGGTGAGCAATGGAGGCGGACGCCTGATGTTTCTCTCCAGCTGCTGCAGGGGACACCTGGGACGCCACGTCAGCACACACACGTGCATACACCACACACACACACACCCTACACCACACATACGATGCACATGCAAAAAAAATATATATATATATATATATGGCGGGGGGCAGCAAACCATGGGTAAGTTTCAACTTGAACATGTATTGGAGGAAAAGTGACTTAGAACGAAAACCTTCAAGCAGAGCCCTTCAATTTACAGACGAGGCACTAAAGCCCAGAAAGGGGGAGATTTATTCAAGGTCACACAAGAGCAAATGCAGAGGGAGTACTTAACCTTGGGGAAAGCCTGTAGGAACGCCAGCAAAGAAAAGAAACTCCAAATTGTGGGAGGTGCTACTCGATGACAAAGATAAGTGAGGACAGACCTGCTTGTGTCTGGAGCTTGGGTAGCATTGGGCTGTTGCCATGGGGATGAGAAAGCGGAGGGCTGGGAGCGAGGCCAGGCACGGGAGGGGGAGGCTGAGGTGAGTTCCTATTGTATTACTGTTTTTCAGGTCAGGGGTGGAGGGGACAACAAAAATGGACAAAGTGGCTCTACCTCCAGTGAAAAGCTCGTTAAAGATACAAAGTTATATTTGGGGCTCAGGATGTACTTGACTACAAGCCAAATTCTTTTTTTCTTTTGAGGTAGGATCTCACCCTATCCCGGACTGACCTGGAATTCACTATGGAGTCTCAGGGTGGCCTTGAACTCATGGTGATCCTCCTACTTCTGCCTCCTGGGTGCTGGGATGAAAGGTGTGCACCACCGCACCAGGTTTACAAGCCATTTCTAATTTTGCAAGTGAATTCCAGACATGTGTGACACTTTGTTCGTTGGACTTTATATGGATATTGGGGGATTGCATTTGGGCTGGAAGGCTTTGCAAGCAAATGCCTTTAATTGTTGAGACATCTTCCCAGTTCCCCACTTTCTATCTACTCGTGGCTAAGGGCATCCCTTGAGTGGACAGAAAAGTCTGAGCCCTAAAGAGAGAAATAGTAGAGTTTGTGTTACTGCTCTCATTCTCTACCCTCGGGAAGTGTCGAGAAAGGAGGACCAACTACTGTCCTCATCCATGAAGTGGGCCACACAGCTTTACACTGGCCTCGAGTGATGGCTCATGGTTCTGCCTCAGCCTGGGTGGACCCCGGGCCTCGGCTTTCCCACTGTCTGGAGCGGCGAAGGCAGCTGGGAAGAATCTTGGTGAACCTCTCCAAGCTTGTCTGGTGGGACGTTAACTTCCCTAGGTAAGTTCAGCGGAAGAAATGAAAGGGCTGAACAGTATTAAGAATGGCGAGAATGGGCTGGAGAGATGGCTTAGCAGTTAAGCGCTTGCCTGTGAAGCCTAAGGGCCCTGTTCAAGGCTCGATTCCCCAGGACCCACATTAGCCAGATGCACAAGGGGGCGCACGTGTCTGGAGTTTGTTTGCAGAGGTTGGAAGCCCTGGCGCACCCATTCTCTTCCTCTCCCTCTGTTTTTCTCCCTGTGTCTGTCGCTCTCAAATAAATAAATAAAAAATGAACAAAAAAATATTAAAAAAAAAAAGAATGGCGAGAAAACCCACAAAAAGACAAAGACGGGCTGAGCAGCCCAAAGAACTTTTTTCCTTTCAGTTTTTTGAGGTAGGGCTGCACTCTAGCTCAAACTGACCTGGAATTCATTGTGTAGTGTCAGGGTGGCCTCAAACTCATGGCCATCCTCCTAGCTCTGCCTCCTGAGTGCTTGAATTACAGGTGTGCACCACCCCTGGCCTAGAGCTCATCTTTTTTTTTTTTTTTTAAATTTTTGGTTTATTTTATTTATTTGAGAGCGACAGACAGAGAAAGAGGCAGAGAGAGAGAGAGAGAATGGAGCCCCACAGCTTCCAGCCACTGCAGACGAATTCCAGATGTGTGCACCCCGTTGCGCATCTGGCTAATGTGGGTCCTGGGGAATCAGGTCTCGAACCAGGGTCCTTAGGCTTCACAGGCAAGCGCTTAACTGCTAAGCCATCTCTCCAGCCCCCTTAAATTTTTTTTAATTAAAATATTTTGAGAGTGATAGAAGCAGATAGAATGGCACGGCAGGGCCTCCAGTCATTGCAAATGAACTCCAGATGCATGTACCACCTAATATATCTGGCTTACATGGGTCTTGGGGAATCAAACTTGGGTCCTTTGGTTTTGTAGGCAAGCATCTTAACCACTAAGCCATCTCTCCAGTCCTTTTTGTGTGTGTGTTTTGAGGTAGGGTCTCACTGTGGCTCAGGCTGACCTGTAATTCACTATGTATTCTCAGGGTAGCCTCGAACTCCTCCTACTTCTGCCTCCTGAGTGCTGGGATTAGAGGTGTGCGCCACAGTCCTCATTTTTTAAAAGTATTTTTTTTTGTTTATTTTTACTTATTTGAGAGTGACAGGCATAGAGAGAAAGAGGCAGATAGAATGGGCATGTCAGGGCCTCCAGCCACAGCAAACGAACTCCAGATGCGGGTGCCCCTTGTGCATCTGGCTAACGTGGGTCCTGGGGAATTGAGCATCTAACCAGGGTCCTTAGGCTTTACAAGCAAGCACTTAACCACTAAGCCATCTCTCCAGCCCTCATTTTTTTTTTTTTTTTCTAACTCAGGCTGGCCTCAAGTTTGCTATGTAGCTGTGGACGACCTTGAATTTCTGGTTCTACTTTTCAGGTACTGGGATTATAGATAGGCACCACCATGCCTGGCTCTGAAGTCTTGGTGAAAGCTCTTAGGAGGGTGAGGGTGATGTAACAGTAGAAGAGTGAGCACTCTCTGGGCTCGATCTTTTTTTTTTTTTAATTTTTTTGTTCATTTTTATTTATTTGAGAGTGACAGAGAGAGAAAGAGGCAGATAGAGAGAGGGAGAATGGCGCGCCAGGGCTTCCAGCCACTGTAAACAAATTCCAGACGCGTGTGCCCCCTTGTGCAACTGGCTAAAGTGGGTCTCGGAGAATTGAGCCCCGAACCCAGGTCCTTAAGCTTCACAGGCAAGCGATTAACAGCTAAGCCATCTCTCCAGCCCGTCGATCTTTTTTTTTTTTTTTTTAAATATATTTAATTAATTTGCTTATTTGAGAGAAAGAGGCAGAGAGAGATAGAGGGAGACAATGGGCATGTCAGGGCCTCCAGCCACTGCAGATGAACTCCAGACGCATGTGCCCCTTATGAATCTGGCTTATGTGGTCCTGGGGAATTGAACTGGGATCCTTTGGCTTTGCAGGCAAACGCCTTAACCACTAAGCTATTTCTCCAGCCCTGGGTTCAGTCTTTAGTACCGCCTGCCCCATCAAAACTCCTTAGGGGCTGGGCGTGGTGGCGCACACCTTTAATCCCAGCACTCAGGAGGCAGAGAGGTAGGAGGATTGCCATGAGTTCAAGGCCACCCTGAGACTCCATAGTGAATTCCAGGTCAGCCTGGGCTAGAGTGAGACCCTACCTCGAAAAACCAAAAAAACAAAAACAAAAAAACCTCCTTAGGGAACCAACCCTTTAACACAGAGGTGGCTGTTGACAAGTCACTGGGGGAGTGGAGACCTTTCTTTTATAGAAGACCAAGTCCTGGTCATTTCTATTCAGGCCACAACACTACTCTAAGAGCAGCCAGTTAGCATCTGCTGGAGAGGCCTGCTTTCGCTCATCGTAGATCTGCACAGGTGTTTCAGCAAAAACCCAACAGCATCTCAATCAGTAGCTCACTGAAAGTAATGTCACCCGTGTTGGGCGTGGTGGCACACATCTTTAATCCCAACTCTTGGGAAGCAGAGGTAGGAGGATTCACTGCGTATGAGGCCAGCCTGGAACTACAGAGTGAGATCCACGTCAGCCTGGACTAGAGTGAGACCCTATCTCAAAAAAAAAAAAAGTCACCAGGTGTGGTGGTTTGGGCTGGTGATCCTAGCACTTGGGAGGCTGAGACAGGAGGACTGCTGTTCGGGGCCAACTTACTTGCGCTACATCATGGATTCTAGGTCAGTTAGGGCTACAAAAGACTCATGTCAATTTTCCTAGGTGTGAAGCCGAGTGCCCTAAGAAGACATATGTTGAGGTCTGTTATGGGGGAAAGCAACTGCCCTCTAATTTGACTGGTGGCCCATTCCATGTAGGTTTCAGTTTCCTATTCCATGGGAGGGAATACAGCCCTTCTACCGAAACCTACAACAGGGGTAGTCATGTAACGTCTGCTGCTGTCTGGCTAAATGTATATACTATGCTCAACAAATTGCCCAGTAAGCACTTCTCTTAATGTTCATACCCTTATATTAATGCTCTCATTTTTGGTTAGAGAACCTTCTCTCTTTTCAGATGGCAGTGACCTTGGGATGACTCAGAAAGCACCATATTGCTAAGAAGAAGTGACAGAGGAGTGCTCAGCACTGCGATATATCACACCTTCCAAGGCTCAGAGTCCATTGCATAAGAGGTGGCAGAAAGAATGTAAGAGCCAAAGGAAGGGTAGGACTCCTTACAATGTGCTCCTCCAGAGACAAAATGGCCTGGATATCCATGACCTCACAGTGCCTGACACTACCTACACAAAATCATAATAGGAGGAAAAGATGACATCAAAATAAAAGAGAGAATGATTGAGAGGGGGAGGGGATATGAAGCACAGTGGAGTTTCAAAGGGGAAAATGGGAGGGAAGGAAGGAGGGAATGACCATGGGATATTGTACAATCATGGAAGTTGTTAATAAAAAAATTAAAAATTAAGAAAGGTAACAGCTGGGCATGGTGGTGCATGCCTTTAATCCCAGCACTTGGGAGGCAGAGGTTGGAGAATCGCTGTGAGTTTAAGGCCATCCTGAGACTACGTAGTGAATTCCAGGTCAGCCTGGACTAGAGTGAAACTTTACCTCAAAAAACAAACAAACAAACAAACAAAAAACCCCAAAACAACAAAAAACAAAACAAAACAAGGGCTGGAGAGATGGCTTAGCGGTTAAGGTGTTTGCCTGTAAAGCCAAAGAACTCAGGTTCCATTCCCTAGGATCCACGTTAGCCAGGTGTGCAAGGAGGTGACTGTGTCCAGAGTTTGTTTTCAGTGGCTGGAGGCCCTGGCACACCCATTCTCTCTCCCTCTTTCTCTGTCAAATAAAAAAAAAATAAATTATGAATAAAAGTAACAGTATGTGTGTCAATTTTCCCAGGTAAGAAGACATTATGTGAGATAGTGCCCTAAGAAGACATATGTCGAGGTCTTTAGAAGTTCAACGACCACTCCATTTGGCCAAAAGAATAAAATACATATAAACATCAGGAAGTTAGACTGTGAATCCAGATGAGGAACATAATGCCTGAATGTATACTATTTTAACTTTTAAAAACTGAATTGAGAAGCTTACGTAATGGGTGGGAACCTTTTCCAGAACATGACATTTACAGCCGGGCTAAAGCAGTGAACCATGGCTCTCACAACAGTGGGCAAATCATGATTCCATCAGGTCGCCAACTTTCTCAAAGCTACTATTTATTCTGTACAAGATTCCACTGTACATTGGACATTCTTCTACTCTTGCTTACACAGTAAACAAGTGTATACCAGCCCTTGGGCTCAGGTTCACAGGTCTTCCCTAGAGAAAGGTGTCAGGCCAGGATAACTCAGGGTGTCTCACTTGGGTGCCTCATCCTGGGAGCACTTGGGTGCTCCGAGCTTCAAGGACATAGGCCAGGCCCAGCAGTGGGGGTGTGTGTGCAAAGTGCACAGTGTTCCACGCCTTAGTACTGAACAGCTTGGCTCTCCGGACAGCATGGAGTTTTGTCTAACGGCTCAGGGCGAAATGAAGCCCTATGGGGAAGAATCATACAACGGAGGCAAGATGTCCCCAGACACCCAGGCTCCAGCTCCCAGGGAAGGACTAAAGACCAATGCCAAGAAGAGGCGAGGGGTGGCATGGGCGTCCCTGAGAAACTTGGTCTAGGCCTGTGTCTAGGCGGCTGAGAAGGGGCAGGTGGCAGAAGACTGGGGGTGTCGTGATGTCAAGAGAATGAATTAAAGAGAAGCTCTAGGGGCAAGGGCCTTGCGCTACCCTTCAAGCAGCTGGGGAGTGAGTAGACCAGGGGTGGGCAGGAAGAAGTTGATATATTATCTTAAGAAATCTCCTTTTACCTACTTCCCTACCTCATTGCAATGCTCAACATGCCAGTGGCTAAGGGCAGGACCCCAGTCCTCCAGTGGCTTTGAACATGGCACTGGGGTAAAGGAAAGCAGACGTGGGATATTTCAGGGAGGGGAAGCTACCCCCTGGTCCCCAAATGCTATAAGGCACAATTCTTGGAGGCAACTAGATTCCTTCCAAAACATTAAAAAAAAAAAAACAAAAACCCAAACAACTTCAAAACAGAAACTTATTTTAGATCCCAGGTCTACTGTGGCTATTCCTGGGCCTGGCCAACACTCACCTAGCACCACAAGGGGCTAGCATTAGGAAACTTATATTTGAAGAATTAAAAAACAACAACAAAAAAACAAAAACAATAGGGCCAGCCCAACGTCCCAGCTGTGAAGAGGTGTGAAGGAGAGCGTCTCCAGTCAGAACACTTTCGTTACAGTAAGTTAAAAAAAAAAAAGTTGGGCTTTTGGAAACCCAAGCCAGCTTTTCTCAAAGATGTCCCCTCATCTGTACCCCTGGACTTAGCAGCGTAAAGAGGGCTCTTGGCTCATGGGTGTCTCCTGCTCTGGGTGGGTGAGCAGAGCAGGTCCAGGTGGGGACCGGGTGCCAGCTTCTCCTCGGCGTGATCCGGCAGCAATGCTCCCAGCAGGCTCCAGAGGGCGCCGTCCTCCCGGAAGGCGTGGGGGCTGGAGAGGGCAGCAGCGGACGCGGATCTTCTCCCCACAGACGGCTGTTGTTTATTACACACAGGAAAAAAACCACAAGCTTTAAAAATGCAAATAAGAGACAGCGAGGGAGCACTGCCGATTCGGTCTCCGCGTCCCGTCCATCTGTCCCGACAAGCCACCGCTCGGGGCTCCTTGACGTAGACCCTGACCAGGCTCTACCAATTCTGTTCAGCAGCTTGATTTTAGTTTATTTTTCTCTTATTTGCCAGGTTTTCTTCTTGCTGTTGCTGTTTTCTTTTCTCTTGTTTTTATTTTTTTGTTTTTTTGTTTTTTTTTTTTTTGGTGGGTTTTGTCTTTTTAAAAAACGTAGGATGTGGGGCCACCACAAGGAAGAGGGAAGGGATGTAGCTCCTCGATGCTACATGCGAGAGGGTGGACTGGCCAGTTCATAGAAGAGCAGATAGGCGTCGCTGGTGCGCACTTGGCTGGAGGACATGGGTGTGACGCTGTGGGAAAAAAAAGGAAAAGTCAGAGCCCTGGCAAGGGAGGCCATAGGGGACACAGAGCTGAGTATGTAGTATACACCTAAAGCCACTTCTGTCTTTCCACGCTTCCCCCTCCCACACAGGTAGGGTCTCACTCGAGCCCAGGCTGACCTGGAACTTACTCTGTAACCCCAGGATGACCTCCAAGTCACAGCCTACAAGAGTAAAGTGTGCCACCACATCTGGCCTTGTTTTTTTTTTAAAGCTACGGTTTCATGTAGCTCAGGTTGGCTTAGTACTTGCTATGTAGCCCAGGATGCCCTTGAACTTCTTGATCCTCCTGCCTCCAGTGTTGGGGTGATAGGTGCACACCACCACAGCCAGCTCTTCAGAGCCTCTGGATGGGCACAGACTTGAGTACTGTTGTGTTTTTTCTTTTTCTTTTTCTTTTTTTTTGGTTTTTCGATGTAAGGTCTTACTCTAACTGAGGCTGACCTGGAATTCTCTACAGAGTCTCAGAGTGGCCTCAAACTCAAGGTGATCCTTATACCTCTGCCTCTCCAATGATGGGATTAAAGGCATGTGTTGCCACACCTGGCTATAGTTGCTTTTTGATCCTGACTTTTGTTTTTCCATTTAAGATGGAAGCCATGCAGATGAGTGAAGTACAGATGGCCTGAAAGCCAGGTGCCCTGTTCCTGAGTCCTACTCTGTCCCTCACCTGGAATCGTTGAAAGTGTGCCATTCGCCCGTCACTGGACTTCGGCAATAGGCTGTATAATGGCCACCCATGGTGGTTCCGGAGTGATTGGACACAGCATACAGGTTGTAAACAGCATGGTCTAGGAGGAAACACAGTCGTCAAGCCCCGGAGGCATTCTCGTCCCCAAATTCCCCTGCTCCTGGCTCTTCTTCCCCAATCTTTTTTTTTTTTTCTTTTTAATGCAAATTTATTTTTTTCATTGCAAATTTTGCAGATTTTATCCACAGTGTCATTTTTAAATTTTAATTTATTAGTTTTCTTTTTAGCAAATACAGGCAGTTTGGTACCATTGTTTAGGCTCATCCATGACCTACCCCCTCCCAATGGCCCCTCCTTGTTGATGTAAATGGGTTGTGCATTGTGGAGTTAGCCCACAGTTACTGGTACGATAAATGTCTCTGCATATCATGACCCAACATGTGACTCTGACATTCTTTCCACCCCCTCTTCACAAAATTTCCCTGAGCCATGTTGGGTTCATTTTTGGTCTGCTTCAGTGCTGAGGTGTTGGGCGCCTCTGAGGCTCTGGCTCTCTGATTTGATAGGAGTTGATTTTGCTCTGTGTTGGTCTTCTTCTCCTTTGTGCTGGTATCTGGTTCATCTGTTCTTCCCCAATCTTTTCCCAATTCACACCCATTTCCTACTATCCCTTTGTCTCCTACCATGATTCTTCCCTTCCTGCTGGGAAGATACTCACTGATGTTTTCTGAGGCAAATTCTCTCAAGTCCAGGTCTCTTAGTGGGAAATTCACAAATGTTGTGAGCTTGCTGGTTCGTATCCTGGATTCCGAGAACCGCTTCAGGTCTAGGATTGGCAGTGAGTTAAGGACAAACAGCACAGCAAAGCAAACTAGGGGAGACCAAGTCCTGCTGGGGGGGGGGTGCCCTTTCCGCAGGGGGCAGAAAACACAAAGTAGCCTACGTTTTTTTCCCCACCCTGCACCTTTTCCTTTTTTGGCCTCTTGTTATCAGTTGCCCTCAAAAGTTAGATCCCCACCCTGGTGATCCTTAGGATACGGAGCACCAAGATCTTTGGGAACCTCTGGATGGAAAACTTCTTTATACATCGTTTTCTGGCTCGGCAGCGACAGCATGTCTGAAAGGCAAGAGAAACGGAGCTAGAAAGAACTTGTGGGCGGAGCTTGGAAATTCCTTGGCTAGACCTTCCCAGTGAAGGCGTGTGCGGGCATGAGTGCGTGCCAGGGCTGCTGCAAACCAACTCCAGATGCATGTGCCATTTTTTGTGGCTGGCTTTTGTTGGTTACTAAAGAACTAAACCTTGGCTGCCAGGCTTTGCAAGTACGTACCTTTAGCCCCCGAGCCACTTCCCTCACTCCACTTACTGGCTTTCTTTTAAAAAAATATTTTTGTTCATTTTTTATTTATTTGAGAGCAACAGACACAGAGAGAAAGACAGATAGAGGGAGAGAGAGAGAGAGAATGGGCACGCCAGCGCTTCCAGCCACTGCAAACGAACTCCAGACAGGTGCGCCCCCTTGTGCATCTGGCTAACGTGGGACCTGGGGAAATGGGCCTCGAACCGGGGTCCTTAGGCTTCACAGGCAAGCGCTTAACCGCTAAGCCATCTCTCCAGCCCCACTTACTGGCTTTTCATCACCGTCCAGCACATCCTCTTTCGTGAAGAGCCTCATGCAGTCCATCAACGTCACCTCAGGGTAACCTCTCTGGACAGAAAAAGGAACTGTCAGCTGTCTACCGCATGCAAGGCCAGGAGAGGGCGCTCTGGAGCTGGGCAAGGGTGTTGCTTACCTTTGCAATGGGCAGGGAGAGGTCCCAGAAGGGATCGAAGACTGTAGAACAGTAGCCGCAGTCAGTGCACGTCAGGGAGCTTTTGAGCTGCCCAACAAAGAGATCTGGGAAGAGAAGGCCGGGAGGAGATGAACATGGAGTGGGCACTGGGTCTTCCTTCTCCCTGCTCCTGCCTGTGTGTGGGACACAAGCAGAGCAGAGGTCCCTGGGAGCATGACTCTCAGGGCTTTTCAAGCTCTGTTCAAGCAAAGGCAGGTCAGTGAATGAAGACACTCATCCTGTCCATGCACTTACCCCCAATCCGACTGTCCTCCCGTTCTAGATATTTCCTCCACATTTGCCGTCCCTTTTCATCATCTCTGAGAATCACAGACAGGAAGACAATTGTCAGAGCTCAAATCATATTTAAAGGCTTATCAACCTAGATCTTAAAATATTTTATTTTAAAAATGTAATTTATTTGACAGAGAAGGAAGCAGTTAGAGACAGAGAGAATGGGTGTACCAGGGCTTTTAGCTGCTGCAAACTCTAGACGCATGCACCACTTTGTGCATCTGGCTTACGTGGGTCGTGGGGAATCGAACCTGGGTCTTTTGGCTTTGCAGACAAACGTTTTAACCACTAAGCCATCTCTCCAGCCATATATATATATACACACACACACACACACACACACATATATTTTGTGGTGCTGGGAATGGAATTCAGGGCCTTGCTTATCTTAGTGCTGAGATTTCAGGTGTGTAAACCATATCTGGGTTCAACCTAAATCTTGGATCTTCCAAAGCAAATGTGAGGTATGTAGCTCGGTGTCACAAGACTTGCCTAGCACACACAAGGCCCTAGGTTCAATCTCCAGTGCTACAAAAACAAACAAAAAACCCAACCAAATTAAAAACACACACTCATGTTTCAAAAGAACAGTAGCAGCAGAAAGCAAATCTGATTACCCCTAAATCATTATTTCTAAACACACAAGCAGGTAATTCAAGGTCACAAAATTTTTGTTTTCTCAGCAGCATTCTCTTCTTACTTACGGGAGATGGTCGATGTTGTCAGAGTTGAGTTTAGGCCTCACTGTCACTCGGTTTACCTCATTGTGCAGCCCATCCAGAAGGAAGCGAAGGAACTCCTGAGCATCCTGCTGACTGAACCAAAAGAGAGAGTGAGTGAGCAATACCTCTCTTCCAAGCCCCTGCCCAGGTTGCCACCCACCCTGCGGAGGACAGGCCCCCAAGGCCCTTACTTATAGCCAACGAAGCGCGGTGCATATCTCTGGATCTGGGTCTTGAACTCAGATGGGCTTACCACATCATTGGGGGATGAAGTCCATATGGTCTGGATTAGTTTTGCAAACTCTGTTGGAAGAAACGAGGAGAGAGAGGGTATGGAGGACATGTGAGATAGTTTCTTTTCTATTTTTATTTATTTGCAAGCGGGGGGAGGGGAAGGAGGGAGGGAGAGAATGGGTGCACCAGATCCTCTAATTGCTGCAAACAATCTCCAGATGCATGTGCCCCCTTTTTTTTTTTTTGTTTTTCAAGGTAGGGTCTCACTGTGGTCCAGGCTGACCTGGAATTAACTCTTTAACTCTGTCATCTCAGGGTGGCCTTGAACTCATGGCAATCCTCCCACCTCTGCCTCCCGAGTGCTGGGATTAAAGGCGTGCACCACCATGCTCAGTTTACATGTGCCACTTTGTGTATCTGGCTTTACATGGGTACTGGGGAATCAAACCCAGGTTGTTAGGCTTTGCAGGCAGGCACCACTGAGCCATCTCTCCAACCCTATGTGATATTTATATTTTCATTTTATTTTTCCTTCCTTCCTTCCTTCTTTTCTTTCTTTCTTCCCCCCCCCCCCCCCCTCTCTCTCTCTCTCTCTCTCTCTCTCTCTTTTTGTGGTCTCACTCTAGCCCAGGCTGACCTGGAATTCACTATGCAATCTCAGGGTGGCCTTGAACTCTCCGTGATTCTCCTACCTCTTCCTCCTGAGTGCTGAGATTAAAGGCATGCACCACTATGCCTGGCCTGTGAGGTATTTTTTGTAAGAAACCCTCATACAAGTGTGTAATCCTAGCACTTAGGAGGTAGAGGCTAGAGGACCAGGAGTTTGAATTTGCGGCTAGGCAGGGAAATTGCAAGACTTGGTCTGAAAACCAAATTTGGAAACTAGAATCCCAATAACAACAACAAAAGGTAAGGAAAGAGGAAACGGAGAAATGGCTTAGTGGTTAAAACATTTGTCTGCAAAGCCAAAGGACCCAGGTTCGATTCCCCAGGACCCATGTTAGCCAGATGCACAAGGGGGTCTGAAGTTTTGTTTGCAGTGGCTGGAGGCCCTGGCGTACCCATTCTCTCCCTCTCCCCTTCTTTCTCTGTCAAATAAATAAAAATAAATAACTACTTTTTTTTTTTTAAAGAAAAGGTAAGGAAAGAAAAATAGAGGAAGGTTATATATAAAATGAAACTGTAACTAAAATGTGAATTGGGCTGGAGGCATGGCTTAGCCGTTAAGGTGCTAGTCTGTAAAGCCAAAGAACCCGGGTTAGATTCCCCAGGACCCGCAGAAGCCAGGTGCACAAGGTGGTGCATACTTTTAGAGTTCATTTGCAGTGTCTGAAGGCCCTGGAACACCCATTTTCTCTCTCTCTATTTATTTACTTATTTATTATTTTTTTGTTGTTTTTCAAGGTAGGGTCTTGCTCTAGCCTAGGCTGACCTGGAATTCACTATGTAATCTCAGAGTGGCCTCAAACTCATCCAATCCTCCTACCTCTGTCTCCTTAGTGCTGGGATTAAAGGCGTGCATTGCCATGCCTGGCCTCCATTCTCTATTTGCCTCTTTCTCTCTCCCCTTTCCCTCCCCCTTCTCTCTCTCTCAGTTAAATAAAATAATTAAAAAATAAAACGTAACTATCACCCCAGCCCAGTGGAATAGAAAAGCACTGAGAGGGGAAGGAGGGCCGTGTCCCTGCAGGGTTCCTCACCTTCCATGAGGGTTGAATGTGCACTGCTGGTGTGGCTGAGGTCCCGCATGTACAGCCTCTGGAGACAGTAATCTCTTAGCTCCCTGGTGTTACTCAGGCACTGCAGAATCGAGTTCATGAAGCACTAAAAAAAGATCCAGACCATCAGCAGATGTCATAGTTTTGATCTTAATGTCTTCTACGGACCATGTGAACCCAGCCTGTGGCACTACAGGGATATTGCAACAACTTTATGGGGTGGGGCCCGGTGGGGGGGTCGGCGCTTATCCTTGAAGAGGCACGTGTAACCCCAGCCTCCTTTTCTCTTTTGCATTCTTGCCTTAAGTTGAATAGTTTTGCTGCTACGTACTTCTGCCAGGATGTGCTGCCTTGCCTTAAGCCCAAAGCAACAAAGTCAGTCATGAACTGAAACCTTTAAAACTGAATCCAATAAACCTATTCCTTCATCAGTTGATTTATCTCAGGTTATCTCTATTTTATGTTTATAATTATTATGAACAACATTTTTTTTTTTGAGGTAGGGTCTCAATCTAGCGCAGGCTGACCTGGAATTCACTATGTAGTCTCAGGGTGGCCTCGAACTCATGGTGATCCTACCTCTGCCTCCCGAGTGCTGGGATTAAAGATGTGCGTCACCACACCCGGCTCAACAACATATTTTGTATGGATACATCATGTTTTGGTACAGGTTATCTCTTATAAGGACAGCATGCTAACACAGTGGGGGAGGGGAGACCCTCACCTCACCCCTCTATTAGCACCAAAGGCGCCCATGTGCATCCACTGAGAAGGGAACCCCTTCACAGCTTCATTTCCTCTTTCTTAAGTAAAGGCAGGGGGAGGTAAAGTATGGCTCCACTAAGGATACAGGTGATGTAACTGGTTATTCCCTATTGAGGTGAGCAAAAGGGTGTGGGTACAGTGGACAGAAGTGGGTGGGAAGTGATGGGAATTCTTGAGGAGAAGGATCTAGGAGAGCAGCTAGTGGCAGTTGCAAGAGTAACTTCCTTTTAGTAGTGCTTCCTGCTGGGGGCGGGTGAGGCAGGGCCCAGCAATTCTGTGAAACACCAGTCAGACAGGGCAGGCGCCTATTGCCCTACAGAGGAGCAGGTCAGCAGGAGCCAGGAGCGGACCCTGGGTAGATTATCTCAGTCAAGAAAGAAGTGGGTTGAGAAGAACTCACCGTGTTGCCAAGGTTTCGAAGACCAGCCAGACCCTGGGAGCTCTTAGAATTCTGTAAGAAAAGAACACATGACATGTGAGGATGAGATAGAGGCTAGGCCTATGCTAGGTTCTCTCTCCCTCTCCCCCCTTACAACTGCAATATTCTCTTTTCAATCTTAGTTTATGGACTTTGAAGTAAAGATGACTGAGCAATACCTATTTTCAACACACAAGCAGGTACCTTTAACTGCTGAGCCATCTCCCCAAGCCCTTCAACACACAACAGAAGTGTTCTTCAGGGCTTTGCTTCTTGTACTGACTACATCTTTCTCCATCTTTTTGTTCGGTTTTGTTTTGAGACGGGCTCTCTCACTGTCCAGTCGGGCCTTGAACTAGTGGCAATTCTCCTGCCTCAGCCTCTTTGCATGCTGGGATTACAGGCATGAGCTACCACACTCAGATTCTCCTATCTTTATTTTCCCATCTCTGTTGGTGTGGAGATTTGAGATTAGAATGAGAGGCTAGAAATTCACAAATCTGAGTATACAACGGATTCCTTGCTACAAGAAATTTCAAGTTTCAACTGGGTGTGGTAGCATATGCCTGACTTGGGAGGGAAAGGCAGGACAATTAGAACTTCAAGGCCAGCCTCAGCTTATAGGGGTTAGTCTAACCTATGAGAGACCCTGCCTCAAAAGGAAAAACAAAACAAAAACCAACAAATAAAAAAAAAATCATCATCTTTATAGGAAGCTGAGGTAGGAGGTTCACCTTGAGTTTGAGGCCAGCCTAGACTACAGAGTTCCAGGTAAGCCTGGGTTAGAGTAAGGCCCAGTTTCAAAAAACCACACCACCACCCAAACAAAAGAGAAACTTCAAGTCTCAAATCAAATCAGGGTACAATCTCAAATGACCTATATTACTATACTAGATATTCAATATATAAAGTTATAATAGGCACTTTAAGGAAATGGCGAAAGTTCAATAACAAACCCCCTAATTGAGTTCTAACCCTCAGCTGGGGAAACCTCAAGTTGAAGTGTTAGAGACAGGTGGAATTCCTCTCAAGCTCTGCTCCTGGGGGCTGGGAGAGTCCTCTCTGCCTGGCTCAGGTTTCAACATCCCCACTGGCCACTGGCTGGAAATACTTTAAGATAGCAGGTGGCACCAAGCTGGAGGAAGCACCTGGCTGAATGAAGGTGCCACTTTTGCTCTTGTCTGTTATGGAGGCTGGTGAGGTGGCTGGATTTAGAGAACAGGTGCAAGATGGCAAGCTTTGAGCGCTGTTTGTCAAGGTCTCTTGGCTAATCCCGGGCACACTTCCAAGGAGTCGGAAAACCTTCAGGCCCAAAGGGTTAAAGAAACAGTTCTGTGGATGAACGTGCCACCCCCTCTCTCAGGGAGGGGACCTGGGAGCAGGCAACTCTGGAGCAACACTGGCTGGGGCATGCGTGGGGCCAGCTCAACCCTGATCAGAACAGGAGCCTGAAATAACTCAGCTAAAATTACTCATGCTGTGTGCTGACAGCCTCATAGGCTGTCAGCGGCTCAAAGCCCAGGAGATTGTCAGTTTGAGGGGGGCTGGGGAGGAACAGGCTGATGGAGGGTTTTTCTCAAGAACTGCCTTGCCCATGCCACAAGTAAGAGGATCCCTCCCCTGGCCAGTTGTTAGGCTCAGTGCTAGCAGGTAGGAAAGGAAATATACTCAGAAGAGAACCCTGGTTTAAATCTGCAGGTGGAGGGAGCGCCCACCACAGCAAGGCAGGGATGAGCATCCTCTGCTGGCCAATGGGGCTAGGCATACGTGACCCCAAACAAAATGTGACTCCCGCCCGGCATGGTGGCGCACGCCTGTAATCGCAGCACTCGGGAGGCAGAGGTAGGAGGATCGCCGTGAGTTCAAGGCCACCCTGAGACTACACAGTGAATTCCAGGTCAACCCGAGCTGGAGTGAGACCCTCCCTCAAAAAAACAAAACAAAAACCAACCAACAAACAAAAGTGACTCCCACCGTACTGTAAAAGTCAGAGGGCTACTGCAGAAATCATTTCTAGGGACAAAGAAGATCTCATCAACATTTTGGGTGAACTGCGGCAAAAGACTCTCCCAGAGCTCAACGGAAAAGCTCTATAGCAATCTCCATGTTGCCCACTTGGAGCCAACCGTTGAAATGTGCCCACACAGAATGCCCACTTACACCTATTTTTGGTAGTGTTTTATTAGCTCTTACCCCCTGTGCCTCAGACGACATCTGTCTAAACAGGCTGTAGAGACGCAAAGCGTTCTACCACTGGTGACATGTCCACATCCACCAAGGCCCTCAGCTGAGGCACTTATCTCTCAGCACTAGTAGGGGTGGGGAAATGGGAGACTGGAGTCACCTGTCCTCAGAGACACTCCTGTTTTTACTCTGGCTTAGCAGCTTGAGGATGGGAAGGATATCTCTAACCCTTTCCTATTGCCCTGGGAGTGGAGAGAAGGGAGTGGCTCCCCTAAGGTATTGTTAGGACCCGCTGTTATTTTTATTATTATTTTTTTTAGTGATGGAGTCATGGTTTTGTGTACAGCTCAAAACCTCTTGCCACCCTCCCCAAACCCAGCAATGTCTCACCATGTGTGGCTCAGAACTTACATATAGCCCAGGCTGACCTTAAACTTGCAGGGATCCTCCCATCTCTACCCCCTACCTCTCAAATACTGGGATTACAGGTGTGCTACCGCCATGTCTGGCTCCATTTGCCAATTATTTGAGTGTTCTGGGTAGAGGGTTGGGGGTATCTGGGCATCAGGGTGGGAGTGGAAGGGAGAGCGAGGCCCCCGGGGGCCAGGCCCGATATTCTTCTGTCATGAATAGGAAATAAGGAGCTCCAGGGAAAGTCAGCACTTTCCATTCCAGAGAGGAACAAAATGTCCCAGGAGTGACCTTTCTCACAGGGCAAACAATCCTACCTCAGGGCTGGCAGGGAAAGAGAGGCTGGGGCTGGAGGAGGTGGGATAGAGACCCTGCACATCATCCTCTCACAGAGACAGCGGAAGAAAAGGACTCCAGCGGTTGGGCTGGGACTCAGGTGCAGAGTTGAGAAAAGTTTGGAGCCACACTTCCTTTCACTCAGCCACCAGCAAGCCTAGTTTGGACTCAATCACAAGCACTGTTCTAGAGAGCAGATGCCACCTCCAGAGTCAGTAAACAGCACTCCTCTTCCAGGACAGGAGCCGGCGCCCAAGCAGCCCATCTCTGGGCTAAGGCCAGAGTGTTATCTGGGGATAGGGCCGAAACACCAGCTGAGTTTGTGACTTCACAGTGGAGACCCCAACTGAGGGCTTTTTCCTGCCTGCTTCACCTGCACAGTGAGGTCAGCCATGCGTCCTGGCTGTAACCAAGAAGGTGGTGTGGCCCTGGCACGGGGCAGGGCACGCACTGCCAACACGGGAGCTGGTGCCTGTTACATAAGACCTGTCAAGCTCCGGGCCCCTTCTCTCTTTCGCTGAGGGACAGCTCCCAGCCTTAGCCCCAGCGTTACTGAGGAGTTCCTTCAATCAAGGAATCACTGCCCTTCTTCACACAACTGGAGGGACCAGTAAGAGACAGGAATGCTCTTTCACCGGTCTGCAACCCCTGCCCTTCACGGGGTCAAAGCACCCCGCCTTGGACTCCTTCCTGGGAGAAAGCCCATTCGGGAACAGAGACAGGGAGGCACCCTTCCATCTGTCTTCCCTGCCGGGATTTGGCCTTGGAGGAGTCACCCCTGAGTTCAGCCCTAGTCAAGGTTATGCTTGCCTGCACCTGTCCTGATAGGTACCTGGAATTAAAAGACCAAGACCCACCTGGTGCCTGGGTCACCGTGGGAGGTGGGTAAGGGGGCCTCAGGGCCTCAGCCAATAGCGGTGATGGGGTGGGTGGGCTACCAGTAAACCTGCGATCGCCTGGGACGGTGGGGGGGGGGCATTCCTTGCCAGGAAATCATTGGAAAGGAGAGAGAGCTGGAAAGGACCGTCCCCTCGCCGCCGAGGGGTTCGTGGTGGGCTGGGGGCGACCCGGGAGAAGGGGAACCCCAGATCCTTGACGTGGTGGGGGTCTCGGAAGAGGGCCCGCGTACCTTGGCTTTGTTGAGCAGAAGCCCCACGAAGGTGGACAGCAGCAGGGATGGGGAGAGAGGGGAGCGCGGCCGCAGCTCCTTGGCGAGGGTGGGGAAGGGGGCGGCGGGGGGCTCCTCGGGCAGGGTCACGGTGTACGAGGTGCGCATGCTGCGGAGCGGGCAGTGGGCTCGGCCCCGAGCCTAACGTTGACCGAAGGGACCCGGGGAAGTCCCCGCGCTGTGCCCCAGCCCAGACACCAAAGCAGGCGGAAGGCGGTAACCGCTGCTGCGGGGCCGATCGCGTACTCCTCCGCCTCAACCTCCCCGCCGCGCGCGCCCAACCGACCGGGCCCGGCTCTCGCGCTCCGGGGGGGGGACTGGTGGACCGGCCGGCGCTTCCAGCCGCGCGACGTCAGCACCGGGGCGGGCCCGGGCCGGAGCCCCGCCCCGCCCCGCCCCCGCCCCGCCCCCGGGAGCCGGCACGCGGACTCCAGCGAGGTCTCCGGGACCGGCCGGCGCGTCCCGCCGCGCGGCCCGCGCCCCACGCCCGGCCCATTGCGGACCCCGGGGGCGGGCTGCGCAGAGCTGCGGGAACCCGGCGGCGGCAAGGTCGGGGGGTGCAGCCGGCCCAAAGCTTAGAACTCCTGGAGGAATAAGGACGCCTCCCTGGACCCGGTGTCCACTTGCAGAGCTTCCTGCCTAGGCAGCCTACAATTCCGAACTTGGCGGCTGCAGGTCATTTTGGGGGACCTGGCGAAAGCTCTGTACTCCCACCAGAGCATAATGTACAGTTTCACAAACTTTTTCCCAGTATTCTGGGGGACCCAGGCCTTCATGGCGCCCAGGATCCTCACAGTCTGCGGGTGTGGACGGGTCTGGGTTCGAGTGCACTTCCCTGCCTTGACACCGAGGTCCTCCACTCCCGTAGGACTGGCCTGGCCCACTGTCAAGCGGCAGTGCTCATTTATAGGGTACAGTAGGTCATCGGCCTTTTTGGCCCCAGGGAAAGAACATTTTCTGGCTCTTCTAACCAATTACTCAATTCCATCTCTTCCAGAATCTCAAATTTGACTTCTGTGTGGGAGGTGGAGAGGAAGGCGCTCAGCTTATGTGTGTGTGTGTGGGGGGGGAGCGGGGGCGGTGAGTGGTCTCCTCTGACCCCAAGTACAGCTTGAAGGCCAGGGGTCTTGGGACAGGGGTTTCTTTCGGATGCTCCGCCCCCTCACCTAACAGGAAAGTGCACGAATCTGCCTAGAGAAAGTATCTTGTTTGGAGCTTGCAGGCTATTTTTAGCCAGTATTTTTAGCGTTTAAAAATACTTGGAGAGGCAGCAGTGTGTGCCGTTACTCATCTGTGGGCTCCTTCTGTTCCTCCTGGCATGCTCATCCCCACATGTACACGGGCACCGCACACACGACCACAGCCACACGGGGCTTATGTCCTGGACACATGTGTGGGCTGTACCCTAGGCCACCCACAAAACAGCAATTTCGCGCATATGGGAGGGCAGCAGGAGCGCTCTCAAAATCATGTCCGATTCTCGCAGTGGTGGGAGGAGGGGGTTGGGCAAGAACCACAGGGCACTGAGGGCGGGCACATTTGGAGGCATGATCTTCAGACTCTGACCCAACCTTGCGCCCAGGACACCGTGCATGCAGCATGCTGACTTTTCTCCAAGCTTCCTTCTTTGCAGCTACACCCTTCCCAGCAGCCGCTCCTGCGTAGTCCCTCACATCACTGCTGTGAAGCAACTACAGAGCATATCTTGCATGGGATCCAGGAGCCTGTCTGCCCGTAGTTTCCTTTCATTATCCCTACCACACGCTTCCCTGATCCCCGTCACCAACCCAGCTGGCTAAGGAATAAATCTAGCCAGTTTATGATACCCCACACCTATGATCCCACCACTGCAGCGTTTGAGGCCAGTCTGGACTGATACAAAGACTATGTTGCAGCAAAACAACAAAAACCAAAACACACCACAGCAACATCACCCCTGCCAAACCCCAAAAATCAGGGATATAGCTCAGTTGACAGAATGCTTGCCTAGCATGTAGGAGGTCCTGGCTTTGATTCCTAAACACACCATAAACCAGGCTTGGTGGTAAATCCTTGTAATCCTAGAACTTGTTGGTAGAGGCAGGAGGATACAAAGTTTAAGGTCAGCCTGGGATATATAAGACTCCGGCTCAAAAACAAAGCAGAGCAAAATAACCAAAAACAATGCTGCCACTGGTTAGATCCTTATTAAAGGCCAGATGTTGGTCTAAGTGACTATACCCACTTAGTTTCCACAATCACATCATGAGAAAATAATTATTACCTCTACTTTATAGGTAGAAGAGCTCACACTCAGGCCAGTGATCTGCTAGACCACAAAGGTCATAAATGACAGTGTAGAGCTTTGAACTCAGACCTTATGGCTAAGCACATGCTTTTCATAATTACTAAGAAATTCTGGGATGCTCTTCCTACTCCCTGTCAATCACCTACTTGTAATTTCTACTCAGGAGGCTGGGGAGATGGCTCAGCAATTAAAGGTGCTTGCTTGCAAAGCCTGATACCCATGTAAAGCCAGACCACAACAGTGGTGCATGTGCATGTGTCTGGTATTGGTTTGACAAGAGGCCTTGGTACACACACACACACACACACACACACAAATAAAAATAATTTTTAAAATTCAGTTCTCAATGGCTGGGGAGATGTCTCAGAGGTTAAAAGACGCTTGCTTGTGAAATCTACTGGACCAAGTTCTATTCTCTAGTAGCCACATAAAGCCAGGTACAGAAAGTGGCACATGCATGTGGAGTATGTCTGTAGTGGAAAGAGGCCCTGGCATGTTCATATTTCTCTTTTTCTCTCTCTCTCAACTAAGGGAAAAAAAAAAAAAAAACTACTCAAGGCCATACTGAAACTACTACATAGTGAATTCCAGGTCAGTCTGGACTAGAATGAAACCCTACCTTAACCCCCCCACCACCAAAAAAACCCCACAAAAAACAAACAAAAAACCCCCAAAACAAACAAACAAACAAATAAACAAAAAAACAACTCCTGAGAACTAGACCTGGGGGCTGGAGAGATGGCTCAGCTAAGGTGCTTGTTTGCAAAGTCTAATGGCCTGTGTTTGATTTCCCAGTACCCATGTAAAGCCAGATGTACAAAGTGACATGTGTCTTGTTTGCAGAAGAGGAGGTCCTGGAATGTATACTCTTTTCATCTCCCCCTCTCTCTCCTTTTCTCTCTCCTTCTTTCCTTCTCTCCCTCTTCTTTTCTTTCCCCTTCTCTCCCTCTTTCTCTTTCCTTCTCCCTTTCTCCTAAAATATTTTTAAAAATACGCCGGGCGTGGTGGCGCACGCCTTTAATCCCAGCACTCGGGAGGCAGAGGTAGGAGGATCGCTGTGAGTTCGAGGCCACCCTGAGACTACATAGTGAATTCCAGGTCAGCCTGGGCTAGAGTGAGACCCTACCTTGAAAAACCAAAAAAAAAAAAAAAAAAAAAAAAAAAAAAAAAAAAAAAATTCACCAAACTCTTCTGCTAAAATAAATAAATAAAATAACTAGGATCTTTCCAGGTGTGGTGGTACATACTTATAATCCCAGTACTTGGGAGATAGAAACAGGAGGATTGTGAGTTCAAGGTCAGCCTGGGTTACAGTTAGACGTTAAAAAAAATCAGCTGGGAGTGTTGGTGCATGCCTTTAGTCCCTTTAATCCCAGCATTCAGGAGGCTGAGGTAGGAAGATCACAGTGAGTTCAAGGCCAGCCTGAGACTACACAGTGAATTCCAGGTCAGCCTCAGCTAGAATGATACGCTACAAAAGACCAACAAAACAAAACAAAAACCTTCAGGGCTGGACAGATGGCTTAGTGGTTAAGGCACTTGCCTGCAAAGCCTAAGGAGCCATGTTCCACTCTCCAGGTCCCACATAATCCAGGTGCACAAAGTTGCACATGCACACAAGGTGGTACATGCATCTGGAGTTCAATTGCAGTGGCTGGAGGGCCTGGTGTGCTAATTATTCCTGCCTCCCTCCCCCTCTCTCTTTTGCTCTCTTGTATAAAAAGGCCAGTCTGAAGCCAGGCGTGGTGGCACACTCCTTTAATCCCAGCACTCAGGAGGCACAGGTAGGAGGATCACCATGAGTTCAAGGCCACCCTGAGACTATATAGTGAATTCCAGGTCAGCCTGGACCAGAGTGAAACCCTACCTCGAAAAACCAAAGTAAATAAATAAATAAATAAATAAATAAATTTAAAAAAAGGTCAGTCTGTTGGGCTTGCCGCAAAAAAAAAAAAAAAAAAAAAAATTCAGCTAGGTGCAGTGGTGCATGCCATTAATCCAAGCACTTGGGAGGTAGAGGTAGGAGGATCGCTGTGAGTTTGAGGCCACTCTGAAACTACATAGTGAATTCCAGGTTAGCCTGAGCTAGAATAAAACCCTACCTCAACCTCCCCCCCAAAACTAAATAAATAAAAATTAAGTTTGCTAAGCATATGCAAGACTCTGGGTTCAATTTCTTTTACCACAAAAATAAAAATCCCTTGAGTCTCGGGTTGGAGATGCAGCACAGTGGTAGAGTACTTGTCTAACATACATATGGGAGGCTGGGTTTGATCCAGCACAACACCTCTCTCTCTCTTACACACACACACACACACACACACACACACACATGCGCGCGTGTGCACGCGTACACACACAACAGCAACCTTTGGTCTGTCATAAAGCTTTCTCTAATTAATTCCACCTAAGTCTACACGCCCCATTACTGTACATCCTCATACATTCAGTTTGCATGCTGTTAATTCATCTTAATATATTTATCTTTGCTTCACAAGTGCCTGTAAAACTTTTGCAACTGGCCTCACATGGTGTGCAGTTTATCTTGTGCCAGAGCGCAGGAGCCTCCTCCAGGGCAGGGTTGTGGGCTCTCTTAATGGAGAGGGCCAGGCCAGGCTCTGCTGGCAATCCTGAAAAGTCCCAGGGAGCCTAAAGAGATGGGGTGTGTCTGGTTTTGCATGCTGAGCAAGTGTGCTGTGGGTGGGGGCCCTGCCCATGAAGTGCTCCCCTACTGTTGAATTGGCCTATGCTCCCATGACCTAGACTCAATGACATGCACATTTCCACCCTAGGTCACCTTGGCATTGGGCCAGCACAGTCTCCCTCATTCTTCTCATTCACTCTACCTCACTCAGGAGCTTGCATGGGCGGGGGAGGGGCGGGTGCTGCTGGGAGCAGGGAGGGACAGATGAGGAAGGTTGTCGTACATGAGCACTTTGAGAAGTCAGGGGTGAGGATGGTGTCCCATCTTGTCGCAGGGTGCAGCTAACCAAACAAAGCCCCTGTGCAGCCCTCCCCTCCTGAAGTGGGCTGGGCACAAAGGCCGCAGTCATTTGGGATCAAATATATAGAGCCATTTGAACAGGCACAATCAGTTTCTCCGAGCTTGGGCTTGTCTTGCTTCTGCTATAGAATTTGCCAACTTTTATTTTCCCCCGAGGTAGGGTATCGCTTCAGCCTAGGCTGACCTGGAATTCACTATATAGTCTTGGGGTGGCCTTGAACTCAAAGCGATCCTCCTTCCTTTGCCTCTCAAGTGCTTGGATTAAAGGCATGCACCACCACATCCAGCCAAGGATGGGCCATTTTCTTCACCTTAAATCCTTCCTGCATAGGTAAACTATAAAGTCAGGGTTAGCTCCATGACAGGGGGTGGGGGGGGGCGAAGGTAAACTTCAACCTGTTTCTCTCAGATATGAGTGGCAGCTCTGTTCAGGGTTTGGCGACACTGCCTGGGCTCAGGAAGATGTCTGAAAGCCTGTCTCCCAGCATGGGTTTATCACACAGAAAGACAGACTAGTGGCGTTATTGACTGATGAATGCATAGGGACTCTGAGTTCTGGTAAGAGGCTGGGTTTCCCACCTACAGTGTACCTTGGGATGGAGAGTCAGTCTCCCCCTCCCACCTGTTGTAGGAAACTATTTCTCTGTAGTACTTGGACCCCCAGAGGTCAAATGTTCTGTGCTCCTTCATTCCCCGGACAATCTGGCCTGAACCAGCCAGATTCCAGACATGCACACATTTCCTTCTCTAGCTTATAGCTCTGAGGTGCCCGTTTTACGTATCCATTGAGGTAAGAGGGAAGGGGTCACGTGTGCAGTTCTGGGTTCTGAACATGATGTTTGTTTCGGCGGCTGATGGTCAGTGGAGCGGCTCCCCCAGGGGCAGGGAACATTTTGCCAGGTTTGGATTAACTTCTGCATTGCCTCGCCCCGCTCAAGCACCATATTAACTTGTGGAGACATCCTGGAGTGGGGGTGAAGGAGGGGAAGACAGGAGAATGGAGGGGTTCTGGATACCAACTGAGAAATGGTGCTGGGTACAAGGCAGCCCCCAAGGCCATCAGCCAGGTCACAGCCCACAGCACAGTCTTCATGGGACAGACATCAGCACCTTGCTGATTCTAATCTTAAAGTACAAACCCGCTGCCCTTCCCTTCTCAGCGGCTAAGACTGGTGCTGGCCATGGGAACAGTCACTTAATGTCTCCTCTGAGTGACCTTCATGTGCTGCCAGTGCAGACTGAAGCCCTCAGGAAGTTTGGCCTCTTCAGGGAGGCTGAGTGAACCTGGGGTGGGAGTCACTGAGGATGGGCCCCAGGGTCACAGGCTGGCAAGCTGGACACACAAGACGCAGAGATGCGGTCCAGGGCAGCTGAGTCAACAGCGAGAAGGCAGGGGACAGGAGAGGGTGGACAACTGCTCACCACCGAGCCGTGGGGCGTGGGGGTGGAGGAGGTGGAGACGACAGTCCCTGCCATCTGCCTACTTGTTCTCTCTGAAGAACCTCTGTTCGCTGCGGGGCACCCTTCAAGTCCAGAGTCCCACCTGGGAGGAAAATCACGTGACCTCAGTTTATGTAATCTCCCCGTCACTGCGAACCACTGGAACCCAGGGCTTCAAAAGATGAGTCAGCAGCCCTCATGGCAAGTAGGACCCAGAGATTCGGATTCTATTCTTTCCAGAAACAGGTCCCTGGGCAGAGAGAGGGCAGGGGTGCATGCTGCATGCAGGAGGATGGGCTGGGCCTCCACAGTCCTTGGATCTGAGTGGAAGGGCAGGTGCCTAGCCTGCTAACTGTGCTCTGGAAGGCCCAGGGCCAACCCCTGGCTCTTCCTGGCGAGAGGAGGAGAAGGCTTGGGCGGGGCAAATGCCGGGCTGAGACCGGCTGTGAGGCAGGGTGCCAGGGCTGGTCAGGGAGCAGCTGGAGGGGTGGGGCAAAGGAGGATTAGGAAGGATTGTAGGGGTTAAAGCGCAGACCTGGCAGTGCTCAGTGGGAACAGCTTGTCCTTCCATAGGCCCCAGGAACAGGAGAGGTGGGGTAGAGGGGGAGCTGACAAGGTTGGTACTTTGGCTCTGGGCTCTCTGCAGGGCCAAGCCACCTGGGTGTGCTCACAGTCCCCAGGAGGGGTGTGAGGGCTTATTTCTCACGCCTCTGTGGCTCCTGGATCGTGTTCTGAATTTTCAGCAGAAGGTGGAGCTCCAGGGAAGACCCTCACCCTACTGCTCAGCGGCACCCCCACCCTCTGGTGTATGGTTGGTGCCAACACAGCCACAAAGAGGGGGCATTTCTGAGTCCACATTTCTCTCCTCCCTCCTAGTTATTCAATTTAATTAATTAATTAATTTCAGAGAAAGAGAGAGAGAGAGAGAGGCAGATAGAGAAAGAGAGAGAATGGGCACATCAGGGCCTGTAGCCACTGTAAATGAACTCCAGATGCATGTGCCACCTTGACCAGCTGGCATTATGTGGGAACTGGGGAATTGAACTCTGGTACTTAGGCTTTGCAGGCAAGTGCCTTAACCACTGAGCCATGTCTGAAGCCCTCCCTCACCCCCAGCTCTTTGTCATGCCCGGTAGAGTCTGTGAAGCTCCCAAGTTCACATTGGTTTTTACTATCTTATGGCTTGAGAGTCCTCCACATTCATTGTTTGCTTTGAACTTCATGGCATCCCTGTGAGGTGGGCAGGGCAGGTGTGAACATTCCCTTTTATAGAGGAGGAAATGTATTCAGCCAATAGGTGTCCATGATTAAAGAAGCAAACTGTACCTTCCAAAGGTTGTGGGCAGCCTGCCTCTGCCTCAGATGACCTCTTCCTTTCCTACCGCTGATGACACTTGAAAGCACCCAGGGCTGTCTCTTACTGTCTTTACTTAAGAATAGATTTCCCAAAGTGAATTGTGAATGCACTAAGGGCAGGGACCATAAATTGCACACTTCTTGCCTCTTACAGCACCTGGAAGGGTGCTTTATTGAGCACCGGCTATGTGCCAGCCTCCTTCACAGAAATCTATAGGGATTCTTGCATCTTACAGATGAGGAAACAGGTTCAGAACAGGTTAAGGAAGCGACCTGGGAGAGCTAGGTGCTGAGTTCTCAGAGTGCAAGGAGTGCTAGAAAGCTCAGCATCACACCTGAATGGAGGAGCAGACCATCTCCTCACATGGAGATCTGAAAGAAAGAAGTGGTCCGGGGCCCAGGAGTGGGGTTGCTCTCATCTCCTTAGGATACACTCAGCTCCAGGAAGTGAACACAGGAGGGGTGGGGTTAAGTCTTAGGCCATTAGCCCTCAGGGGCCTCTTGGCAGTATCCTACGGAACAGAGTTCAGGATAAAATGCTAGCTTAGTTGTGGGGTGCTCGGGGCCACTTAACAGTGCTATGACTTGCTTCTGGATGGGAGGGAAGTTAGGGTGGCTGAGTTTGCCCCAGGGCAATGTATCACCCATCTGAAGTCCTTGCTGCAAACTGTGGGGTGAGGTGGTACTGCGTGTTCCCTAGGGAAGTAGAGGAGGACAGCAGACTCTGGGAAGTACTGGGTTAGGGCTCTGAGGAAGGAGGCAGATTCCTAGTGGAGCCCAGTATAAAGAGACTGTGTCCGCTCATGACAGCAGATGAGGACGTCAGGAAGTTCTTAACTATAGTGATCACCCAAGAAGCTTGTGGCAGAGAAGATTTCCAAGCACTATCCACATATAGGTGATTCTCTCTCTCCCCCTCTTTTTTGGCTTTTCAAAGTAGGGTCTCACTCTAGTTAACTTGAATTCACTCTATAGTCTCAGGGTAGCCTTGAACTCACAGTGATCCTCTTACCTCTGCCTCCCAAGTGCTGGGATTAAAGGCATATGCCACCACGCCTGGTGCTCTCTCTCTCTCTCTCTCTCTCTATATACACACACACACACACACACACACACACACACACGTTATAAATATGTATATATATGCATACATACACAATATACACAGGTGATTCTTACATGGGTAGTCTGTAGGTCCTATTTAGAGAAGCACTGTTTACCAGGGAGAGTGCTTCTCTTTTGTGCAAGGGGGGAGACCCCAGAAGTTTCTAGGATCTAAGTGTCTCCACTGAGAGCAGTGTTTTGATGGTCTCCCCTTCCCCTGCAATTAACACCGGACATGTAAATCCTGCTTCACCCCAAGCACGGCATGTACTTCCTTCCCAGGCCAGCTCTGTCATGACACAGTTTCCTTCTCAAACATTTTCAAATTTTTCTGAGGTAGGGTCTCACTCTAGCCCAGGCTGCCCTCAAGTTCACAGAAATCCTCCTACCTCTTCCTCTGGAGTGCTGAGATTGCAGGCATATGACACCATGCCTGACTTCTGCACTCCATTTCTAGTGAGGCCACGAACCCTTCTTGTAGGGCCTGAACATTGTGGGAGATGCAGCTTTTGTATCTTCCATGACACTTCCTAGGTGGCCTAGTAAGGCCAAGACTCTCAAAGTGATATGATCAGTTTTCCCCTCAAGATCTCTAGTCGTGGTCTACTTTACAGTCTGTCACCCAACAATGACTCCTGGTCCTGCATTCTTCCTCTGTTTGTCTGAACAAACGCTCTAAAAATCATCTGTTCTTGCTGTGGCTTAGCTCTTGTTTACATGAGACATATATGTTCTGTGTGGGAGGAATACATAAGATAACGGAGAACATAGTCTCCCCTCTTGTCCATAAACTTGCTTGTCCACCTGTTCTTCTTCCCATCTACCTGTCCACCCCACCCATCCATCCACCCACCCACCCACCCATCCATCCACGCAATCAACAGGTCAACAGAGCTTTGTGCTGCCAGAGGCACATAGTGAGGGATGTAGCTAGGATCTCTTGAAATTTCTGAGAGCGCGCCACCTACTGGGCACACTAATAATTACAGAAAAGGCCTAATGTAGTCAGTGCCTGGTCAGGGAAGGGTATTTTCAGAGATTAGCTATGAGGGGCACCATGCCAGCCCTTGGTTGTCTCCAGCAGAGCCTCTTCCCTTACTCCAGCCCAGGATGACTGAAGTACTGAGGTATTACATCATCTCCATCCCTAAGACAAAGCATTCTGCACTATTTTCTCTAAAGACACCAAAATCCTAATATCCAGACACTCTGGGCCTTGAGCCTGGTAGCATCCAAGGATTGCCCAGGTATAAATCCTGAAGAGGAGGTGATGCATGGGGGGGGGGGCTCTCTTCCCACAGGGAACACTGGTGGCCTGCCCCCCACTTTGCGTCCAAGATGGAGCAAAGGCCCTTGGGAACGTGGGACCTCCCCCTCCCGTTGGCATTGAGCCTTGGGGATAACCTCCCTTGCTTGTCTCCACCAGCTGCCATCACTCATCAGTCAGGTTGGAGTCCTGTTCCCACTCCCCAGCCTAGCTCTTCTACACTGATGACTGTCTACCCAGCCCATCACCAGATCCCCAAGCATAAACTCACCATGTTGTCTCGCCCTGGGGAGCTGGATCTATTAGGCCCAGAGGCTGGTCCCTTCCCCTTCTCCCACAGTGTGTAACGGCCGGTGGGTCGGTAGGTGGGGCTGAGGACTTCAGGGACTCGTGAGGAAGGGGTCTGCGTGAGCACCTGGGGTGCGCTGCCCTTGCGACCGTAGTTCTCCAGATAGTCAGTCAAGTACTCCGAGCGGTTGGCGGCCTGGTAGAGCCCTTGCAGGGCACAGAGCTCCTTGCGTGTTCGGGCCAGCATGGGGCTGCGGCCCAGGTTCCCAGGGTCTATCCGGTAGCCATCTGAAGTCCTGTAGCTATCTGAAGTCCGGAGGCTGGAGAAGTCCCGGGCCAGGTCCGATTGGCTGTTTGATTTCTTCTGGCTCAGGGCTACCCCCTGATCATGGGTATTCACAGGCAGGTAGCCGAGGGAGCTGCTGGTCATCCCATAGGGGAATCCACTGCCTCCGCTGAGTCCACTGCCTGGAGGCCTCTCAGTGCCCCGGCTCTGGCTCTCAGCCCGCTTACTTCCCCCAATGATGTCGGATCTCAGCAGGGGGCGGCCCCTGTCATAGTCCAGAATGGAGGAGGGACCGTAGGTTCTGGGCCGGGGAAGGAAGCTGGTGGGAGTGACAGGCTTGAAACCAATCTTCTCCTTCTCCAGGAAGGAGGGGGCCAGGTTGGCTCCATAGGAGGAGGGGGTATAGGTGCCATAGCCGGATTTGGCGTAAGGGGCATCTGTGTAGCGGGCTGATTCTGTGTAGCGCTTCAGGGTGGAGGAGAGCTGGGACATCCTTCGGGGTGGCACTCAGTGGGTACTGGGAGCCTCATGGGCTGAAAGACAAGGAAAGCAGTTGTCAAAGGGCCCTGCCCGGTGCCAGGCCCCCTCTGTGCCTGTTCTCTAATCCCAGATGGGCCAGAACCTTAGGGCTCAACAGAGGCCGTTCAGCGCCTGTCCACACGAGGCTGGCTGGCTTCGGAGAAACACACGCATGCACACAGATGCCCGTGCCCATGCATCCACGAGAGAAATCAGCATCAGTATAGCTTGGCTGCATAGCCTGGCCACTCAGTCCTTTTAAAGACCCAAACATGCAAGAAGGTTAGCTCCATTTCCAGAGTCCTCCAAGCCCCACACACTCTTCCAGTCAAAGCCCATCTCGTTCTTCTCAGCCTCAGCAGAGACTCCTAAGCTGGCAGTCCCACTTCCCTCCTCTCCTGGACCAAGAGTGCTGGACACTTCAGGTTAAAACAGCTTCCTTTCCTCTGACTTATGTGACAAGCAGGAGTCTTTTTGGCATCCTAGACTGTTTTCCTGGAATGTCCTGAAGATCATGGTGTCAGATCTCTTGTGAGGCAAAGGAGTCCCTTGAGAGGAAGTGACCAGGACCACTGAGCTGGGAAGGCGATGAGGGAGTGTCTGCAGAGGGGCTGGACTCCACATTCACCTCAGGGCTCTTCCCTGGACCCAGGCACCTGTTTCTTGGTCTTAGCAACCTGAGCTTAGCCTTCTGCTCTAAGTGAAGTTGAGAGATTTGTGGCCTCCCAGGGGTTTCCCTCTAAACACAGACGCCAAATGGAGATACTTGACTTGGGCACGGGGCGCCGCCTAGAGCCCCAAATCCTGCACTGCAGGTGGCGCTGTGAGGCCGCACCATCCAGCTGGGTTTGCGCTGGTGAAAGAGGACAGAAGTCACTGAATGTGGAGCTTGGAGAGCCGGAAAGAACCATGGGCTTTTAACTTCGATTGTACACATGGGAAGGGTGGCACTGATTTGCTATCAACATCAGGATTGGCTTCCAGGTCTTTCAGAATCTGGCCCAGCATGCTTTGCCCTAAGCCTTGCTTTGGCCACCCTACATCAGAATCAGGCTGAGCTGTGGAGCCCCCCTTGGGAAGTCCCCCCCACCACCTCAAGGCACCAGCTTGAGGTCCAATGGGGCAGGAGTGGAGAAAGTACTTTGGAGAGAGGATCCTTTACTCAGGGGCTCCCTCAAGGTGGTGGCATGTAGAAGGAAGGCCATCCGGGACTCCCACCTGCCGTGTGAGCCCCGCGGGACTTGTTTTCGCTCCTCCTGTGACAGTCAGCAGGGGGATTTTGCACTAGTTATTTAACCTCTTTGAGTCTCAATTTCCTCCTGTGTAAATGAGCATAATAATTATCATCAGGCTTCCTATCTCACAGGGTTGTTGTGGGGAAGAAATGAGATAATAACACGTGAAAGCACTTAACAATGACTGGTTATTATCTCCTCCCTCAGCCCCTGCCAGGCAGCGCAGTTCCTCCCTTTGTAGTCTGTGATAATGTCAGGGCTGGCTATCTCTTGGTCTGGCTGGCTCAACCTCAGCCTGGGCACCGTGCTTCCCCTGCTACCCTTCCCCCTGTGAGCTAAGTGGGTAGTGGGCAGACATCTAGTTGTTCAGCAGACACTGGCTCAGACAGCCTACAGCCTGCTCAGGCCAGTAGCCTAGCCTACTAGGGCAGAGAGGGGCTGGTGCTAAGCGCTGAATGTAAATATTTGGCAGAAAGCTATAGAAAGTCAAGCCACAAAACGTTAGGAAAAAGCCAGGCGTGGTGGTGCACACCTTTAACTCCAGCACTCGGGAGGCAGAGGTAGGACAGTTCGAGGCCACCCTGAGACTACATAGTGAATTCCAAGTCAGCCTGGGCTAGAGCGTGACCTTACCTTGACAAGACAATAAATAGGGCTGGAGAGATGGCTTAGCGGTTAAGCACTTGCCTATGAAGCCTAAGGACCCCGGTTCAAGGCTCGATTCTCCAGAACCCACGTTAGCCAGATGCACAAGGGGGCGCACGCATCTGTTGTTCCTTTGCAGTGGCCAGAGGCCCTGGCGCGCCCATTCTGTCTCTCTCTATCTGCTTCTTTCTCTCTCTCTGTCCATCGCTTTCAAATAAATAAAAATAAACAAAAAAAAATTAAAAAAAGAAAAAACAAATATATAAATAAATAAATACATAAGTTAGGATATCTGGTATGGTGGTGCATTTGGGAGGCTGAGGTAGGAGGATCACTGTGAGTTTGAGGCCAGCTTGAAACTACATAGTGAATTCCAGGTCAGCCTGGACTAGAGCAAGACACTACCTTGAGAAACAAAAACAAAAACAAAAAAAATTGGGGTAGATGCAGGGCAGGAGATGGGTAGGTGGCAGCTTTCATACAGGCCCCAGAACTGAGCTCCTCAACATGGCCAGACACCGCCAGCAAGTTTCAGTCCAGGCTGGCATCAAAAGGGCTATTCATCTTACTGTCTGTCAGTCCTTTTCTTGCGTGGCTCAGGGACCCGATACCCTTCATGTCCACCCCCCTGTCCACCATGCTTCCTCCTGAACAACTTCCACTCTGCTCTAGGACATTGTAAGTGAGGGTGGGGCGAGGGCAGAGGGAAACTACGGGGTGCGGGGGAGGGTACAGACAGGCTCGGGGGTGGGGGCAGGGGATGGGCCTGCTCTATTTCACTTTGGAGAATACCATCAATAATGCAAAGTCAAAGAAACTCCGAGTCTCTGGAGCTGGGCTCTGGGGCACTGGCGGGCCAATCAGATACGCCCTCACCACCAGGGGATGAGCTCATGGCTCCTCCCCATGCCTCTCCTTCCCCTCCCCCAGACTTCGGCTCCCAGGGAATTGGTATTCTGTGGGCAGTGCCCCAAGCCCGTGACCTCTCCTGGCCCTGTGTATGACGCAGAAGGGCCCAGGCCAAACAAGATACAGCAGACAAAGCGGGCCCTGGAAGGGTTGTGGGATAGATGTGCAGCCACGTCTCCTGGGGTACAGAGTCCTAGGAGGGCTCCCCAATCCTAGCAGTCCTGTCTACTCCAGTCTGGTAAGCAAGAGCCAGCCTCTCCCCAACCGCCAGCAGCTCCAGGAGTCAACCCTATCACACTCCTGGAAGACGATCCTCAGTTCTGGGGTCCACCTTATAGTTCCCACCGCTGGGAGAGAAGCCCTGTTGGGGCTGCCACCAAACACCAGCCTCACGGGAGAAAAGTCCCAGCACCTTCCAGGTGAGAAGACACCTTGAATTGATGCCCCTTGGCATTACCTGGCACTGCTGTCCCTGGAGCCTGCAGGCTACACCGCCGGCAGGAGCTCAGGCTGGGCTCTGGCCGGGGCCTTGCTGTGCAAGACTGGGACAGGACAGGACGGGCACTCACATGGCTTCGAGTCTCCCTGTTGCCACAGGAACGGCCAGGACTGAATGGCTCTTTCATGGGGCAGTGGGAGGCCAGCCGATTGGCTGGAATTCCCCATACCCCTCCCTGCCCAGTGTGGGGCCCCTGCTGCCCGGCTTCTTTCACTGTTTACCCAGAACTGGCAAGTTTAGGCATGCGGCTCCAGGCTCCACCTCCCCAAGTGCCCGCCACCTTGGACAATAGGGCAGTCCCTTCCCATGCTTCCTCTTCATGCCATCTTTCCAAGAGGCGCAGGTTCCTGCCTTCTGTCTCAGAGATTCCCCATCGTTTTGCTGTTTTCCTTGGAAACGAGTGTGCCAGCATTCCTCTGGGTAGAGGCACTCAGCTTCCTGTCTAGACACCTGAGCTAAGCAGCGGTTACAACTGGCCACCTGGTGCTGCCCACCTATGACCAGACCCCAAGCACACTGGAGCCTCTGCGTGTCACTTCTGATTTCAGTCCGAAGCCTCACACCACCATGCATGCCAACCTCCTTAGCCTTCAAGTTTGCTCATAGGCATTGATTGTGTGCAGCTGTGTGCTTGAAACCTTTTTGATATATAAATGCCTAAGACTTACAAACAGCATTGGGTTCTATCATTTAAATTCCATTAACCTTAATAGTATCCATAAGTCTTTTTGTTTTGTTTATGTTTTTCGAGGTAGGGTCTCACTCTAGCCCAGGCTAACCTGGAATTCACTATGGAGTCTCAGGGTGGCCTTGAACTCACGGCAATCCTCCTACCTCTGCCTCCTGAGTGCTGGGGTTAAAGGTGTGTGTCACTACACCCAGCAAGAGTATTCATAATTCTAAATTTACACACAAAACATTTTTTTAGGACAGGGTCTTGCTCTCTGGCCTCATACTTCCTATCCTGTTTTGCCTCTCAAGTACAGGCATGAACTATTATGCCCAGCTAATTGTGAATATTTCAAATGAAGTTTGAGTGTTCCTATTTCTGAAGGTCTTTAAAAAGATTTTAAAAAGCCAGGTGTGGTGGCACATACCTTTAATCCCAGCACTCAGGAGGCAGAGGTAGAAGGACTGCCGTGAGTTCGAGGCCACCCTGAGACTCCATAGTGAATTTCAGGTCAGCCTGAGCTAGAGCTAGACCCTAACTTGAAAAAAACCAGAAAAATAAAATAAATAAAAGGTTTTTGTGTGTAATGTGTGTGGATGGTGTGGTATGGTATCCCACACACTCACCTAAGGTAGATGGCTTTTTTTTTTTTTTTTTTGAGGCAAGCCCAACAGACTGGCCCTTTTCTTTTATGTGAGAGAGAGGAAAAAGAGAGAGAGAGAGAGAGAGAGAGAGAGAGAGAGAGAGAGAGAGAATTGTTGCACTAGAGCCTTTAGCCACTGCAACCAAACTCCAGATGCATGCACCCCCTTGTGCACATGTGCAACATTGTGTGCATGGGTCACTGTGTCTGGCTTATGTGGAACCTGGAGAGTCAAACATGAGTCCTTAGGCTTTGCAAGCAAGCACCTTAATTGCTAAGCCATCTCTCCAGCCCCTCCCTTCTTTTTTGGTCAAGGTAGGATTTCACTGTAGCCCAGGCTAATCTGGAATTCCCTCTGTACTCCCAGACTGGCCTCAAACTCCTCCTACCTCAGCCTCCTGAGTGCTGGGATTCAGGGTGTGCACTACCATGCCCTGTTTTAAAACTGTACTGTCTTGGGGCATGGTGTATATTAACTTACTCAGTCCTTACAGCAACTGTTTTTTTGTTTTGTTTTATAGAGGCAGGGTCTCACTCTAGCCAAGGCTGACTTGGAATTCACGATGTAGTTCCAAGCTGGCCTCAAACTCACATCAATCCTATCTCTGCCTCCTGAGCGTTGGGACTAAAGGGGTGATATACTATGCCAGGCAAATGGATCTGAAGGAGCCCCCCTCTTTTTTTCTAGGTAGGGTCTCACTTGAGCCCAAACTGACCTGGAATTCACTATGTAGTCTCAGGCTGGCCTTGAACTCACGGCCATCCTCCTACCTTGGCCTCCTGAGTGCAGGGATTAAAGGCGTGCACCTAGCTCTTCCCAGTAACTTTATTGGTAGGTGCTATTACCATGTCTACTTGAGGATGGCAAGTAGGAAATGAAGGCTCCTGGCAATGATGTGATTCTCCCAAAGTCACACTAGGTAGAGTGGCAGGGCTGCAAGGGACGTGAATTCTCTGTCTACTACAACCATTCAGAAGCCGAGCCTTCCACTCCAAACTTCCCTGGCCCCTCCCTGGGTTGGGGGCCTGTGGGGTAGGGTGAGGAGAGAACCTTGACTGGATCCAGGAGTCCACTATCCTGCGTGGAAGGCTCCCACTGCTGCAGGAATGGCCCTCTGGATTTTCCACCACCGGGAAGTGAAAGTGAAGCCAGGCGCAACCTGAGCCCCAGAACACAATAGTGACCAGCAACGAGATGGGCCTGCAGGCCTCCATTTCACCCACTGTGCCAAGCTCCTGCGTGTCTCTGGCACTAGCATCTATCCCAGCTCCAGTCCCTTGGGCCAAGCCTGGTTGGGGGACATGTCTCCCAGGCCCCCTCCTCTGGCTGCAGCTTAGCCCCCTCCCCAAGGGACCCATGCTAGGTGAGTCAGGGTTAAAATGAACCTGGGTCCCTTGTGTCAGCCACTGGCATCAGCCATTGTCATTTCCTGTAGCTCACGTGAAGGGCTCCCTAACCTGCCCAGCTAGGGGAGGGACTTGTTCCCCAAGAATCCCGGGCACTCCTGGCCCTGAGGGCAGAGGATGGGAGACACCCCATGTCTCAGCAATCTTCTGGCCCCTGTCTGGTCAGCTGAACTCAGCTGTCTGCAACGAAGGCATAGTGGTTTCTTTGGCTTTGCCACCGGCTGGACAAAAGGAACCCAAGCTGAGTTCCAGGGGCACACCCCAAACAGGGCTAAGTGCCTTGCCTCCTACCCAGGTGCTCAGGTGAGTGGAGTCACAGTCAGTCTCATCAGGTGCTTGGGAATCTCCACAGGGGTGACCTCAGAGCTTCCCAAAGCTGCTTGCTAAGTGCATCAGAATGTGCTGACCTGAAGGTAAGGGGGTGGGACGGGGGCTCTCTCACTCTCTTCAACCTTTACTTCTGGCTGCTTATGTCCCCTGCTGCGGCCACAAGCATCTACGGTGGCAGGTGTGGAGAGCGGTAGAGAATGGGGGAGAGGCACCTTCACATCTCACAGAGCCCTTGAGTCTCCAGCCTGTCCGTCTAACCTGTTGCTACAGCTCTGTCAGGGACTAGCTGACAGCAGAATATGCTTGCTTGCCAGGGAATTTGTGTCCATCTCTATCTGTCATCCTACTTGTAGGTGCCCAAAGCTTGGGGGAAGGGTTGTGGAGGTAAGATAAAGAGATTAAGGCAAGCATGCTGACTGGAGGGGAAAAAATGGGTGGACCCACAACAGTGTGTCTGTAGGATGCTTCTTGATGGGGGGTTGGGAGGGTTAAATATCTCCACAAGCCCAGAAGAGGCACCTAAATGGCTCTCCAGGAAGTATAGGCATCCTTCAGCTCTCTTTCCCAGTTCCATTTGCCCAGGTTCCCTTCCGGTACCCCCTCTCTCTAGTAGTGCTTCGGCAGTCCTTTGTCCCCACCTCCAGAGGGGCATTGGAGTTTGTTCATAGCACCCACCAGGCCCAACAGGCAGCCTCTCATATGCTCCCTCAAATTCGCTCAGATCTGTCTTCTACGGTCACCTTGTGACGCTCAGAGCTCAAAGAGGCAGCTACTGACCTGTGTCCAGGGGCACCGGGTAGGATTTGGGGGCTTCTTCCCCAGCAGGGCAGGGACTGTAGTGGAGAGCCCAGAAGCTAGAGTCTGACTGGGGCTGGGTAATCCGGAGCTCAGGTTACCGCTCGCTCGATATATATAGTATCTTATCTGACCTCGAAGAGATGGCAACTCTCTTGCATTCCAAGCCCGGGAGAGAATTAAAGGGGCAGTGACATGCCCACCCTCCACAAGCTGCCTGACGGGTAGGTGCTAGCCAAAGAAGATCCAGTTAAGAGTGTGAGATGAGGGTGTTTGGAAGTAGATCAATAAGAAGATTCAAAAGGATATAGAGGACTGAAAAGAAGGCAGAGTTCTGGGGTGGAACTTGAGACCAAAATTGCAGAAGGTGGATTCACTGGAGCTCTTAGTTGTAGAATTAGCAAAAAGGCAGACGTCAAACTTCTCCAGGGCAGCCGCTGGGATTTTAAGATGAAGAAAGCCCTAGCTCCAGGGCACACAGATAGGGAGAGCAGGGCAGACCTGCCCTCAACTTTCAGTTTATTATTTTTATAATGGACTTCTAGGGCTAGGTCTGAATTTTAACTTTTCTCCTTACTGGAACCAAGACAGTTAGATAGTCACTTAAACTCCCTGAATCTTAGCTATGTAATCAGTAAAGTAAGAAAAAACAATAATGAAACAATAATAAACAATAATAAAATAAAATATTTGTATATTTCCTATCCCCATAGTATGAGTTTAATAAATCATAACCTTATTGAATACTTCCTCTTCTTTTTCTAATCCATACCAGCATTAGTAATAGCAGGCAGCCCTTCCTAGAAGGAGACCCTTCCTAGGAAAAAAGGGGTTCAGGCTACTCCTCGGGGACTACTCTGTTCTAATGCAAGACAGCAGCTTCATGGTTTCCCCAACTGGTCCATGTCCCCAATATGAAAAGAACAGACACAGCCTGTTACCTTCCCAAGAAGAGACAGACCAAGTCCATTTGGGCTCCTCCCCCACCTTTGCTTAGAAAAATATGGCTGGTGCAGCTTCTCCAGGCCTTCAAGAGAAAGCTTGGCCCCTCTGGGGTGGTTCCACTCTACCTGTTGGAGGGCTCAGGATTCCAGGCCTGCAGAGCCAGTCTGGGCAGGGTCACTAAAGGAAGAAGCAAGATTCTTGGCCTCTCTGGTCTTGGTGCACCTGTCTGCTCCCAGGACGATCCTCCTGTTTCTTGATGGCTCTCCCTGAAGACTGGGAGGCCCCAGGCTGGTGCCTCCACCCTGTCTCAGCACAGGCTACTGACTCAGCCTCGGTCCTGATGATGTACTCCAGAGGACGCCCTCATTCCAGTCCTCATTCCATACTGACATGAACCTCCAGCATCGAAAGATGCCCCGAACCTAGCCCACCCACCAGTTCTTTGCTCTGGCTTTACTGGATTCACTGAGTTGGGGAGGGGGGTGTGTGCTCTTATGCACATGTTTTGGGGAGATGATCAACTAGTACTACAGAGATCTCCAATGTACTCCTCCCTCGCCCCATCCTACAGGCGGTGGATCATGAGCTAGGAGTTTTCAGCAGAAGGGGAATAGGTTGACCAGGGCTGCTTCTGACAAGTTGCTTGCCTGGAGCCTTCATTCTGCTTTTGCTTTGGGACTGGTGAGAATTTCAAAGTTGCCTCTTTCTGATTTGGCATTGGTGGGAAAATCTCTCCTTCTGCTTAACTGCTGTCTTCCCTCTGAGCCGCTTCCCCCCTTTGGCAAACTGACCAGAGACAGCTCCTCTGGGACTTTTAGGAACAGAGAGTGAGGAAGGTGTACGCATGCGTGGGGGTAGGGGTCGCCAGGGTCCAGTCGTCCTTCTCAGGCCACAAACTACGCTGGGCAAAGAGACCGGTACCCGCAGAAGCAGTATTTCCTCAGAACACATTGATCAGCACACAGATGGCTCTTCCTGGCACCCTGGGCTGTCAGCTGTCAGCCCCCCTCACTCACTGGCATCCACAGCTGGAGTTCCTCCGCACAGCTGGCCCTCGCCCTACATATCTAGTGTCCATACCGACCAGGTTGTCATTGACACCCCACTTTCCGAGCCCCAAGTCGCCACTGACCGGCCCCCGCCCCCGCTCGCATCATTCCCTTCCCGCGATCTCCGACAGGTGGCACGTACCAGCCTCTTCTCGGAGGATGGACGAGACGAACCGGGCACCAGCATGGAGCTGCGGGTAAGTCCTGGCTGGTGTGGCGCGGCGCGGCACGGCGAGCAGCAGCTGACGCAGAGGGCTCCCTGGCCTGGCTCGCACGGCTCCTGCCCGCCTCTCCCCCACCTCCGCCGGGGGCCCAGAAAGGACCTCCCCGGGAAATCGGCGCCACCCAGCGGGCAGCAGCCTCATCGCGCCCAGGCCGGCACAGCCCCGCCCCGCGTCGCGCGTCACTGGTGCACGTCACGGCTATTGGCTTGTTCCTATTGTGACGTCATTAGCGCCCCGCCTGGCGCGCGTCTCCCAGGCAACCGGTATATACAGAGAACCACGTGCTGGAAAAGCACGCCTGTTTGGAGCGGGTGGCGCGCGGGAAGAAGTGGACTGGCCCGAGAAGGTGTTAGAAAGGGGTCACTAGAGGAGGCTGCCAACTTGACTCCTGCGACAAACCACTCTTGCACACACAGCCTCTTTTCTTTTCCACCCTTTTTTTTCCCTCCATATTTTATTTATTTATCTGAGAGAGAGGGAATGAGAATGGGCGCACCAGGGAGCGCTGGCCACTGCAAACAAACTCCAGACGCATGCGCCACCTTGTGCATCTGGCTACGTGGGTACTGTGTCCTTAGGCAAGCACCTTAACAGCTAAGTCATCTCTCTAGCTCATTTTTTCTACTCTTAAAGGCACTCTGCTCATTTTAGTCCACAGGACTAGTGGTGATTGATGGCTGCCTGAGGAGGGTAAAAGAGGCAGTGGAAGGAATTCCACCTCTCCAGTATATATATACAATATTTTGAGGTAGGGCGTCTCACTCTAGCCCAGGCTGACCTGGAATTTACTGTAGTCTCTCTGGACTTTTAAAGAAAAAGCAGACACATTCTGAATTTTTGCCCTTTGATTCTTAGTTTAGAACTTTCTCTCCTTCTTCCACTCTGACAAGGCAACTCAGAAAAGGTAATGCCAGGGCAAGTCAACCTCAGTGTGTCCATCCTTCCACTTTGTTTGAGACAGGGTCTCTCTTGTTCACCTGCTGCAAATGCCAGACTAGCTGGCCTGCACGCTTTGGGATTCTCCTGTCTGTCTCCTGTTGTCATAGGTGCATTGGGTTACAGATGTGTGCACTACTGCATCTGGCTTTATGTGGGTTTTGGAGATCTGAATTCTGGTCATCAGGCTTACATAGCTGTGAGCTTACATTTTAGTAGAAGCAGGACAGTGACCAAAACTGAAAACACTACAGCATGTCAAATGGAACTAAGAGCTATGGAACCAGGTGGACAGGGAAGGGACATATGGAGTGTGTAGGTTATGGTCGGGAATACTGCCGTGAAAAAGTGACATGAGTGACCTTAAGGTGGTGAGGAATGAGCCATGTGTATATCCTGGGGAAGAATGTTCTAGATGGAGGGAACAGTAGATGCAAAGGTCCTGAACATTTTACTTTTAGGAAAACAGGTCAATGTAGCTGGAGTGGTGTATGGATACAGCTGGACATGCCTGTGACCATCTTGAGTCATAAATACCATGATTGCCCCTGAATAGCCCTAGCTAATTTTCCTACAGAATTTTCCACAAACTATTAGAATAAAACAGGTACATTATCATCCTGGGTGAGCTTACTTGTGTTCTTTTTTATTTGTTTTTGTTTTTCGAGGTAGGGTCTTATTCTAGCTCAGGTGGACCTGGAATTCACTATGTAGTCTCAGACTAGCCTCAGACTCATAGAGATCCCCCTACCTCTGCCTCCTGAGAGGTGGGATTAAAAGTGTTCACCAATCCAGCATTACTTGTTTTCTAACCCATAAGTATGCCCCTCTTTTTAATTTTGTTTTGTTATTTTTATTTATTTATTTGAGAGTGACAGACAGGGGGAGGGGGGGGAGGGAGGGAGAGGGAGAGAGAGAGGGAGGGAGGGAGAGAATGGGCATGCCAGGGCCTCCAGCCACTGCAAATAAACTCCAGATGCATGTGCCCCCTTGTGCATCTGGCTAATGTGGGTCCTGAGGAATCAAGCCGAGGTCCTTTGGCTTTGCAGGCAAGTGCCTTAACCGCTAAGCCATTTCTCCAGCCCAAGTATGACCCTCTTTTTGACTCAAATTACATGGATCCATCCAGTTTTGCTGTCACCCAGGACTATGCTTTTCTCAATATGTCTCCCAACAACTTGTCCCCTGGAGCTGTCTGCCTCCTTCTTCAGTCTCAGGGTATGGGAACCAGTCTTCATACACTAGGATGGAGTTGTTGTAGAGCAAGTGATGAGTGAGAGATAAAGAGAGAGTAGGTGATGAGCTTCAAGGGATGAAAGAGGAATATGCCATGTAGGACTCATGTCATTCTGGTGACCTTGGCTTTTTTATTCTGAGATGGGAGCTGTGTTTTGAACTCAGTGGTATGGATCTGACATTTGTGTTAACATAATCCCTGTAGTTACTGTGTGGAGAACAGATCTGAGGTGACGGAGCAGAGGCAGGAGGCTATTTAGGAGGTCAGTGCATTCATCTCATGGGGAATGATGGGAGCTCTCTTGCTGGGTTATTGTTAGTGTCTACATTCTGGTTGTACTTTGAATGTAGAGCTATCAGTGTTTTGTGACAGGTTAGGTAGCATGAGGGGAAGGGACTGAGCATGGAGAAGAGGAAGCTATGGAAGGCACAGGTTCTGGTGGGGAGGTGGGAGAGGCAGGTAGGTCAAGGAACCTGGTTTGACTTCTAAGCATCCCCATGAGATGCTCAGAAGCAGGTGGATGTTAAGTTCTGCTATAGTCTGGGCTGGGGAGATACACAATTGAAAATTCTCAACCTATGGATTTTGTTTTCCTTTTTTAGGTCTGGAGAGATGACTCAGCAGTTAAGAGTGCCTACTGTCCAATCATGAGGGGCCTGGAGAGATGACTCAGCAGTTAGGACTGCCTACTCTCCAATCATGGGGGGCCTGAGATCACTGAGTTCAATTCTCCAGAACCCGCATAAACAGCTGGGGAACATGGATTGAGAGTCACTGAGGCCCTCAAAAATGACAAGCTCTGGAATCAGTAGAGACTCCAGCTCAAGGGAACAAGCAGATGAGCAATGGAAGGGGACCCCGAACATTCTCCTTTGACTCGTGTTGCACGCACACAGGCCGCCACATCTGCACACATATGTGCATACATCACACACACACATCACACCTACTACATGTACACATGAGACGACCCCAGAATATGAGATTAGATCTAGGTGTGGTGTCTCATGCCTTTAATGTCCACACTGGGGAGTCTGAGGTAGGAGGATTGCCTTGAGTGTGAGGCCAACCTAGGGTACAGCATGAGTTATAGAGTGAGTTCCAGGTCAGCCTGGGCTAAAGTGAGACCCTGCCTCAAAAATTCTATCCCCTTCCCAAGGATGTTTCAGTGGACAAAGTACTTACAGTTCAAGTTGTTATATCTGAGTTTGATCCCTAGACCCCATGTAAAAACCCAAAACGGTGGTGGGCTTCCTTCTGTAATCCTAGCACACTGACAGCAAGACAAGAGGCAGAGACAGGAGAATTTCCTAGAAGCTTGTGGTAACAACAGCAAAGAGCAGCAGAGCCAGAATCCAGAGGAAGAACCCCTGCCTCAAATGAGGTTAGTTCAGAGGATTGATCTGAAAATTGTCCTCTGACCTCCACGTATGTTCGTGTACACCCACATTCACCATGAACACACAAACGAGGAACACACATGAACATACACACATACATCCACAAGTTAAAAAAACAAAAAACAAAAACCTGTCCAGGGCTGGAGAGATGGCTTAGCGGTTAAGCGCTTGCCTGTGAAGCCTAAGGACCCCGGTTCGAGGCGCGATTCCCCAGGACCCACGTTAGCCAGAAACACAAGAGGGTGCACGCGTCTGGAGTTCATTTGTAGTGGCTGGAAGCCCTGGAGTGCCCATTCTCTCTCTCTCCCTCTTTCTCTCTCTGTCTGTTGCTATCAAAAAATAAATAAAAATAAACAAACAAACAAAAAAAAACCTGTCTGCAGCCATACCACCCTGAACAACCCCGTTCTTGTCTAATAGCAACACAACAAAATAAATAAAACCATGAGATTAGAAGAACTTGCCAAGGGAGCGAGTGTAGGTAGAGAAATATGCAAGGCCTGAATTCTCGGGCTCTTCAACATCAAATAGCTTCAGAGGTGGTTGGAATCATTTGAGAGACAGAGGAACAGTGGGTGCCCTGGCAGGAGGAGAATCCCAGGAGACAGCAGAGCAGTGTGCTGGACGCCAGGAGAAGGAAACATACCAAGAAGGGGACAAGATCATCTGTGACAAATGCTGACACTTGGTTGAGTGATTTGGATTTGAGAATTGGTTGCGGAGACGGATTGTCTTAAAGCAAACCAGGTGCATTCCAACACTCGTAGAGAGTGGATGAGCTCAAGAAAGAATGGAAGGCACGGGACAGAACTAATAGGTCTCTCTCTTTTGAGACAAGGTCTTGCCATGTAGCCCAGGCTAGCCTAGAATTCACTATATAACCCAGGTTAGCCTTGAATTCACAGAGATCCTTCCACCTCAATTTCCTGAGCACTGAGATTATAGGTGTGTGCCACCATGTCCAACTTTCTCTCTCTTTTTGCAACAGAGGTTCTCCTGTGTAATTGAACCTGGTCTTGAACTCTTGCTTTGGCATCCCCAGTGCTGGGATGACCATGTGTACAATCATGCCCAGCCAGAGGCAACTCTTCAAAGGGCTTTTGTAGAAAAGGAAGGAGAGAAATTCTGTGGGAGCTAAAAGAAGTGAGGTCAGGGAAAAAGTGGAAAATTAACTGTATGTTGTGTGCTGATAGGAAAGAGCTGGATTGATGATGCTGAAGAGAATGTGGAGAATGTCCAGGGCAGTCTTCCCCATGGAGAAGGGATGGGATTGCATTTGGAAGCAAAGGGGTTTGCTTTGGTCAGGGCCATTTATCCTTTGCCCAAAGTGAGAAGTCATAATATTAGGGGATGGGCGCCGAGGGGGATGAGCATGCTACAGGCTGGCCAGATTTCTTCCTGGATGTCCTCTTCTCTCAGTGATATTGGTTGGTAAGGATGGAGGAGAAAAAGTTTGGAATTTGCAGAGGGTGGAGGGGTTAGAAAATAGTTATTTAAACTGGGCCTTGTGGCATAGGCTTGGAATCCCTGCTTCTCAAGAGGCTAAGGCAGAATCACAAGTTCGAGGATTGCCTGGGATACATAGCAAGCTCAAGACTAGTCTGAGTAACTTAGTGAGACCCTGTCTCAAAAATATAAAATGCAAGCCAGGCATGGTGGTACACACCTTTAATCCCAGCACTTGGGAGGCAGAGGTAGGAGGATCACTGTGAGTTCGAGGCCACCCTGGGACTACATAGTGAATTCCAGGTCAGCCTGAGCTAGAGTGAAAGCCTACCTCAAAAAACAAAAAACAGGGCTGGAGAGATGGCTTAGCGGTTAAGCGCTTGCCTGTGAAGCCTAAGGACCCCGGTTCGAGGCTCGGTTCCCCAGGTCCCACGTTAGCCAGATGCACAAAGGGGCGCACGCGTCTGGAGTTCGTTTGCAGAGGCTGGAAGCCCTGGCGCGCCCATTCTCTCTCTCTCCCTCTATCTGTCTTTCTCTCTGTGTCTGTCGCTCTCAAATAAATAAATAAAATAAAAAATTAAAAAAAACAAAAAACAAAAAACAAAAAAAGTGCAGGGGCTGGAGAGATGGCTCAGCTTTAAGGTGCTTGCCTGCAAAGTATAATGACCCAGGCTTGATTCCCCAGTACCCATATGAAGCCAGATGCACAGTGTCGCATGCATGTGGAGTTAGTTTGCAGTGGCTGGAGGCCCTGGCATGTGCACTCTCTCTCTCTCTGCCTCACTTCTCTCTCTGTTTGGAAATAAATAAATAATATATATATGTAATGGGCTGGAGAAATGCTTATCAGTTAAGCGCTTGCCTAAAGACCAATATTCTACTCTTCAGATCCCATGTTAGCCAGATGCACAAAGGTGAGGCAAGTGCCAGGTTGCACATACCCATTAGGTGGCACAAACGTCTGGAGTTCGATTTCAGTGGCTGAGGCCCTGCCACACCAATTCTCTCTCTCTCTTTCTCTAAACAAATTATGTATATAGTAAGTACAAAAGGGCCGGAGATACAGCTTGGTGCATGTGTGAGGCTCTAGGTTCAATCTATAGTACTACAAAAAAAAAAAAAAAATAAAAGGAAAAGGAAAAAAAATAATTATCTAGAACAGTGGTTTCTAATTTGAATGTGAGTTGGAATTATCCAGAGAACCAGACAAAGCCTTCCGTTTTCTGATTCAGGAAGTCTGTGAAGGGCCTGAGAATTTTCATTTCCAACAAGTTTCTGGTTGCTATTGCAACTGCTGGTCTGGGGATGAATCTTTTAGACTGACCAGCACAGGCCAGGGAGCAGGCTGTAGACACGTAGTGGTCATCAGACAGCATCAAGTGCCCATATGAGGTCAGTAGTTATGATTCTCAGCTATCTCCAGCTAGTGTTCTCTCTTCATCCACAAATCCTTGCACATATAGGCTCATTGTCCTATATCTTTGTAAAGTTTCCATTACAAAATTTATTTTTCAAGGTATGGCCTTGCTCTAGCCTAGGCTGACTTGGACTTCACTATGTAGTGTCAGGCTGGCCTCGAACTCCCAGCGATCCTCCCATCACTGCCTCCCAAATGCTGGGATTAAAGATGTACACCACCAACCTGTCTACTAAAAAAAAAATTATTTTTAGCTGGGAGTGGTGGTGCACGCCTTTAATGCCAGCACCTGGGAGCCAGAAGTAGGAGGATTGCAGTGAATCTGAGGCTACCCTGAGACTACAGAGTGAATTCCAGGTCAGCCTGAGCTAAAGTGAGACCCTACCTTGAAAAACAAAAAACAAAAAAATTATTTTTATTTAGTGGCAAATATAAGAGAGACAGAGATAGATAGATAGATAGATAGATAGATAGATAGATAGATAGATAGATAGAAAATGGATATGTCGGGGTCCTTGCCACTGCAAACGAATTCCAGACACATGTGCCACTGGCTTTACATGGGTACTGGAGAATCAAACCCAGGCCTGTAGGCTTTCATCACTGAGCCATTTCTTCAGCCCATAAAGTTTCCATTTTTTTAATTTAATATTTACTTTATTTTATTTATTTGAGACAGAGAGAAGGAAGCAGAGAGAGAAAGAGAGAGAGAGAGGGAGGGAGAAGGAGAGAATGGGTGCCCCAGGGCCTCCAGCCCTGCAAATGAACTCCAGATGCATGTGCCATCTTGTATATCTGGCTTATGTGGGTCCTGGGGAATCGAACCTGGATCCCTTGGCTTTGCAGGCAAGCACCTTAACTGCTAAGCCATCCCTCTAGTCCATTTCCATTTTTTCTAAATATTTTATTTATTTGAGAGAGACAGAGAGATAGAAAGAGAGAGAGAGAAAATGGGTGCACCAGGGAGATCATATGTGGGTACTGGGGACTTGAACCTGGGTCCTTAGGTTTCTCAGACAAGTGCCTTAACTGCTAAGCCATCTCTCCAGCCCAAAGTTTTCATTTTCTTTTTTTTTGAGGTAGGGTCTCACTCTAGCCTAGAATGACTTGGTACTTACTGTGTAGTCCCAGGCTGGCCTGAACTCATAGCATTCCTCCTACCTCTGCTTGCCAAGTGCTGGGATTCAAGGTGTGTACCATCAAGCCTGGCTAAGTTTCCATTTCTACTGACTTACACTTGCGCACATAATAGGTTCACAGTTTTCTCCTTAAAAAGATGATAATCTTTTATTTTTTTATTTTTTCTTTTCTCACTCTAGCCCAGGCTGACTTGGAATTCACAATATAGTCTCAGGGTATCCTCAAACATGGTGATTCTCCTACCTCTGTCTCCCAAGTGCTGGATTAAAGGCATGTGCCACCACACCCAGATTTTATCTATATTTTATATTTTATTTTTATTTATAAGGAGAGAGAGAGAATGGAAATGGGTGCCAGGCCCTCTTGTCATTGCAAGTGAACTCCAGATGCATGCACCACTTTATGCATCTGGCTTTACATGGGTCCTGGGGAACTGAACCCAGGACATCAGGCTTTGCTAGCAAGCCAATCTTTCTAGCCCTTATTTTTGTTTTTTTGAGACAGTGTCTTCCTATGTAGCCTATACTGGCCTCTAACTCATTATGTAGCCCTGGCTGACCTAGAACTTGTGATCCTCCTGGTTCAGCCTCCTGAGTGCTGGGGTTACAGGTGTGAGCCACTCTGCTCTCAGCAAGAAGCACTACATCAGGGCCCATCTTTCTCCTCTGGTTTCTCTCTGCTGGGTTGTACATATGTATTTCTCTACCTCCCCATCGGCCCAGCGCCCATGATGCGGCTTCCGTCTTAAACCTCAGGGCTAAACCAATGGACTTTTAGTTACAATCGGTGTCTTGATCTGCATAGTTAATACCCTCCAATTACTTGCTTTTTGCTATTTTCTGTTCCTGTGCTGAGTGTAACATGGTGTTTTTCCGGTTTTCTTGCTGACATTCTCTTTTTCCTGTGGTGTTCCTGCACCCGCGTTATGTCTAGAGCAGCATGGAGCCCTGTGGTTGATAATATTTGTTGATTATAGATGTCTTGGGGTCACATATTTTTGGGTCACTTCAACATTTATCTCCATGAGTAAAAAAATGACAGCTTCTTGGGAGGCCAACGTTTCTGTTGTTGGATCAAGGGTCCTGTGCCTAGTGAGATCCTTTTTGATTCCTCTGGTTCCTGCCCATGCAACCAGAACCATTTGTTTCCTTCTCCTCTTTCTCCCCCTCCTCTCTTTCTCTGGTGTGTGTGTGTGCATGCATGTGTATGAGTGCAGGCACGTGCGTGCTCCAGAGCACACGTGGAGGTCAGAAGTCAATTTTGTTGTTGGTTCTTGGACTTCTGCCTCCTTAAAGGCAGGGTCTTAGGTCACAGCTGCTTTTTCACCAGCTTAGCTGCCCAGCCCCCAGCTTCCTGAAGGTTCTCCTGCCTCTGCCTCTTTTCTCACTTGTAGTTGTGGCTAGGATTACAAACAGTTTTGAAAAAATATTTAGCCAGGTGTGGTGGTGCACGCCTTTAGTCCCAGTACTCAGGAGGCAAAGAGAGGAGGATCGCCATGAATTCAAGGCCACCCAGAGACTATGTAGTGAATTCCAGGTTAGCCTGGGCTAGAGTGAGACCCTACTTAAAAACAAAAACAAAACACAAAAGTTTATTTATTTGAGAGAGATGGAGGGAAGGAGGGAGAATATGGGCATACCAGGGCCTCTAGCTATTGCAAATGGACTCCAGATGCATGGGCCACCTTGTGCATCTGGCTTTACGTGGATACTGGGCAATCAAACCTGGGTCTTCTAGCTTTGCAGGCAAGTGCCTTAACCACTAAGTTATTTCTCCAGCCCAGAAAACACATTTTTTAAAAATTAAGTAGAAACTTTGGGTGGACACATCATATGTTAGTACCATAATTTCCTTCCTCCCTGCTCCACTGGGAGCCCTCCTCAGTGGCATTGCTGGTACTCCCCTGGGGTTGAGGGTTGTGAGATATGAGACTTACTAGTCGGTCCTTGTAAGGTGGGGGGCCGGGGACAATGCCTCTGGATATTCCCTTCCATTCCGTGGCTGTTACAGTCTTTCTGTCCCTTCTCCAAAGTTCCTGGAGTTGTGGTGGGTGTGTTTTAAGTCTATCTCAGTGATGAGCTCTTAGAGCCTCTGGATCTCTGCTTTGGTATGTTTTGATACGCTCAGGGTCTGTCTCCATCACCCTGGGGCAGGTTGTCCCCCTGGCCATGGAAGCAGCACTCTTGCTCATCTCACCAATTTATCTGCGGTTTCACCTGGGCCTGACTGATGTGCGAGGGGTGGTTTATCTCCTCACTTCTTGATGCCTTCTGAAAAAGAAACAGATTCCCAATAGAGAATGAGGTCAGCATAGGTTCAATGGGATACACATTATTAATTAAGAGATTTAGGCCTCTCTTTTGGATCCATTATCTTGGCCTCCATAGGATTCTGACTCAGTTCCCAGTGTCATCTATGTGTTTCTTTCCACTGAGCGGATCTCTTAGCCAATCAGAAAGCCACTGGTTACTCACCTAGGCTGGGTGCCACTATTGCACAGGCATGTCCGTCGTGTCAGGCTGGTAGTTTCTTTGTAGCAGTGCCCCCTGCTAGCACACAAGATTGTTTGCTGTTTTCCCCCAGCAGCTCATGTAGCCTAGCTTTCCAGTACTATATGGACAGACCATCTGGGAACTGATTTCTGTTCAGATTCCAGCCAGCTCTCTGGATGTTCTGTGTCAGCAGCATGTGGTGTCTTCAGCAATAGGGTCTTTTACCTCAGGTGGGTAATCAAGTGCTTTGACAGAAGCCTGTCTTGTTTGGGGGACCTCATGGATCTCTCTTTCATCAACAGCTCAGTATGGTTTGTAAATGATTTCTGGTACTGGGAGTTATGAGCTAGATCTAAATGTTTTAGGATTATGCTTCATCCTACCCTCTTCAGGACTCTTCTTACTGGACAATGGCTGCATATTCCAGTTGAGGGTTGTATCATTTAGTCTGCTAACCAGGAAGGTTTCTATGGTGCCAATTCATTTTGGATTTGGTTTTGTGTATATCTCTCCACACCCTCCCATTCTCCTACCCTGAAAAACTTCTGTCCCTATTATCTGACCCTTGAATTGCCTGCCAGGTATGCCTGCAACCCAAGGTGTTCCAGGTTAGGAACCACTGATGAGGGGGACCATGGTGACAAACACTTAAAAATGTTTTTTTTAAAGTATATTTCATTTATTTGAGAGAGAGAAAGAGGCAGAGAGAGAGGGGGAGAGAATGGGCATGCCAGGTCCTCCAGCCACTGCTAACAAACTTCAGATGCATGCACCCCCTTGCGCATCTAGCTTATGTGGGTTCTGGAGAGTCAAATCTGGGTCCTTAGGCTTCGCAGGAAAATGTCTTAACTGCTAAACCATCGCTCCGGCCCACAAACACTTTTTAAATGTGCTATTGGGATTCTGAACTTGGGGATTCACACCTGTACAGCAAGAGCTTTATGCACTAAGCTATCTCCCTAGCCCCTTCCTTCCCTCCCTCCCTTTCTTCCTTCCTTCCTTTCTTTTTTCTTTTCTTTTTTTTGTTTTTTTTTTCAAGGTAGGGTCTCACTCTAGCCAAGGCTGACTTGGAATTCACTCTGTAGTCTCAGGGTGGCCTCAAACTCATGATGATCTTCCTACCTCTGCCTCCCAAGTGCTGGGATTAAAGGCGTGTGCCATCATGCCTGGCCTCTTTCTTTCTTTCTTTCTTTCTTTCTTTCTTTCTTTCTTTCTTTCTTTCTTTCTTTCTTTCTTTCTCTTTTCTTTCTTTCTTTCTTTCTTTCTTTTTCCTTCCTTCTTTCCTTCCTTCCTTCCTTCCTTCCTTCCTTCCTTCCTTCCTTCCTTCCTTTCTTTCTTTCTTTCTTTCTTTCTTTCTTTCTTTCTTTCTTTCTTTCTTTCTTTCTTTCTTTCAACATATTTTATTTATTTATTTGAAAGAGACTGACAGAAAGAGAGAGAGGAGGGTATGGGCATACCAGGGACTCCTGCCACTGCAAATGAACTCTAGATGCATGTGCCACTTTGTGTACCTGGCTTTACATGGGTACTAGAGAAGTGAACCTGGGCATCAGACTTTGCAAACAAGTACCTTTAACCACTGAGCCATCTCCCCAGTCCCCTTCTGTTTCCTTATATGTTGGAAAATGGGCCGGTTGTGGTGGCACACACTTATAATCCCAGCACTCAGAAGGCAGAGGTAGGATTGATATGAGTTTGAGGCCAGCCTGGGTCTGCAGAGTGAGGTTCAGGTCAGCCTGGACTACAGTGAGCCCCTACCTTGAACAAACAAACAAACAAAAAATAGTTTGTTTTTGGGTTGGAGAGATGGTTCAGTAGTTAAAGGCATTTGCTTGCAAAGCCTGTTTCCTGGGTTTGATTTCTCCAGTACCCATGTAAAACCAGATGCACAAAGTGGTACATGCATCCGGAGTTCAGTTACTCTCACTACTCTCATCGTGGCCTGGGAAACCTGGCTTGAGATTAGATCCTATGGATTTTGAAACCTAAGTACAGAGAAGCCAGAAGAACTATCACAGAAAGGCTGAAAGCAGAGCCTGGCATGGTGGCAATCCTAGCCCTTTGGAGGTGGAGGCGGAAGTAGGAGTTCAAGACCAGCTGTCTAGGAAGAGACATCCATTCATGTACTTTGAGGTTACTGATCCATGCTGTGGAAAACTGCAATAAGGAACTTTCATTTCCTAAGTGCATGGCAAAAAGAACGCTGATGTATTTGGTTGAAGCCCTTTCTTGGCCTCTTGCTTTGTAGAAGACAAAGAAGAGAAAGGCATTTCTTCACTCTTGAGTTTCTAGTGCTCTGTGCAGAAGGAATCTTGGTCTAGTTTATAGGAACTGAGAAGTTAGAGGGCTATAAAGAATAACAGATAGGGGGCTGGAGGGATGGTTTAGCAGTTAAGGCGTTTGCCTGCAAAGCCAAAGGACCCAGGTTTGCCTCCCTAGGACCTACGTAAGCCAGATGCACAAGGAGGCACATGTGTCTGGAGTTCATTTGCAGTGGCTAGAGGCCCTGATGTACCCATTCTCTATCTGCCTCATTCTCTGTCTCTCTCTCCTAAATAAATAAATGAAAAAATAAATAATAATAATTAAAAAAAATAGCAGATAGGGTTAGAAGGATGAGTTTTGTCTCATCCAGGGGCCAGGAGTGAGAAGGAACTGGTAGATGACACTCCAAGTCTATTGGGCCCAATGTGGCTGGCTGACACAGATGTTTTTGGATGCATTGATAGGACATGTGCTTTGGGTAGGTGGCTGACTTGTTAGGGGTTAGAG